>NW_003852466.1:1773064-1793305 GCF_000181295.1 Otolemur garnettii
AGTACACTTTTCATTGGTGGTTGGTGATTTCATTAGTAAAGGAGGAAGTAAAGGAGGATTTGCATTGGTAGCTGATGATTTCACTAGTAAAGGTGAATTTGGATTGGTACAGGTGAGGGGTGGAATGTCCCTTAACTGGGGCTAGAGTTGGTGCAACCTGGTTACCTGTATTTCAAGGTAATAGAAACTTACTGTTTATTATAGCAACTATTTGCCTAAGGTGACTCAGTTTACAGCACAGTGGCTGTGCAACCTGGGGTGGGGGAAGGCATCAGGGAGTGACCCTGCAGGTTTCACTGGTAGAGGTTGGGGTGGAAGGGCTATGCGGTAAACAGCCAGGAATGGGGCTTGTACTTTGGCTTGTGCTGTAAACAACAAAATGGAGCTAGTTTGGCTCTCACAATTGCATGCTCATTTATAAGTGAAGTATGTTTGTAATTTCCTTTTGTAATAAAATATTTTTTCCAATTTTAATGTCAGGTATATCCAGATGAAGTAGTATGGATTGGAAGTATTTCTTCTTTTTCTATTGTCTATAGGATTTGGCATGATCTGTTTTTTGAAATTATCTTCTATTTTCATTTATAAGTGTTAGTTGTCTATTTTTTGAGACTTTGGAAAAAAACAAAACAAAACAAAATGAGTATTCCCAGAAATAATTCTCCTCACTATTTAGAGGCCTTTTTTTGGGGGGGGGGGTTGTTCTCTTTTACTATCAAAGTTTCCATAATTCCAGTAGCTGGCATTTCAGGTGGTTTCTTTGTTTTCTTGCTAGAATTTTACCTTTTCATAATTTTAAATTCAATTGTGTCTGGGATTGAGGCAGAACTTTGCTGTAAGTTATGAATTATGTATTGTTCTTTTTGATCATCTGTAGTTGATGCTGTGATGTGCCTCCCAGATTCTCACAAATCCCCTAACCCTTTTGAGACTGAAGCCTCCCTTCCCTCAGCTACTGGGACTATTGGTAGTTGGCTGCTCTCTGCTGAGTTCTTCTCTGGAAACCGCCCCTGGCTGAAGAGATTGGTCTCATTCAAGGTTCATGTTTGTAGGGCGGCAGATATCCAAAGACTGGCCATTGCCTCAATTCAGACATCTTTGAGGGGCTTTCCCAACTTCAGAGGTTCCTCAAGGGATCAACTGAGTGTTGGGACTTGGATAGAGTTCAATTTCTTGCTCTATCTGTCCTGCTTCATTCTTCCACTCTTCCTGGTCCTCATCTAGGCAGCACTGCCCAATAGATACACTTCTTGCTTGTATATTTCTGTCTCAGAGTCTGCTTCCCAGGGAACCTACACTGCATTGTTACCACTGTATGTTATTTAATGTATATAATATTTTGCATGGAAAATATATTTCATTATCCTTTAAAAAAAGGAAGAAAAAACCCACAAAGAGAACAACAAAAAAAAGAATAAAAAGTGGATATCATTATAGTTCTTACAAACAACACAGTCATAAGAAGATACTCTGCCCATATTAAGAAAACACTTTCTGATATCTGAAGCTCTATCCAACATTGTTGCAGATATAATCCCCCTTACTCTAGTAATTTTAAGGTTTTCTGTATTGTAGAGCAGGGGTCCTCAAACTTTTTAAACAGGGGGCCAGTTCACTGTCCCTCAGACTGTTAGAGGGCCAGACTGCAGGCCCCAGGACGAGTCAGCTGCTAAATAGGACAGGCAGCTGTAGTTTGAGGACGCCTGTGAGGAATGGACACCATGCTTGCAAAGCACAGTTACTGATTCTTATCACATTAAAAGGAAACACTGAGAACAGGACGGTCTCCTGGCAAGCCTAAAGACGTTTTTGTGACTTAGGGGCAATCTCCCAAGTAACTCAGTGTTCCAGAATGAGATAAGATCAGTCACTCACTAGTAAGCATTTGTTAAACATTGATACTTAGTAGTTCTTCATGAGGGTTGTGGGGAAAGAACAGGGGAGGAAAGAGCACGTGGCAGTCCTTACCATGCAGCCCTCGTATGTCGTTACCTTAACTCTCCATACCTGTTGTGTATGTCATTACCTTAACTCTCCATACCTGTTGTGTATGTCATTACCTTAACTCTCCATACCTGTTGTGTATGTCATTACCTTAACTCTCCATACCTGTTGTGTATGTCATTACCTTAACTCTCCACACCTGTTGTGTATAACCTTAATAAATAGCCGTTGCAGAGGGGGCTCAGGGCTACCCTGCACTGAAAGTTAGCCCACCTCCTGCAAGCTTGTACTTCTAATCCAGGCGTCCTTAAACTATGTCCCGTGGACCACATGTGGCCTGCCTAGGACATTTATCCAGCCTGCCAGGTGTTTTTGCCACCACTGCCTGTCCTGCTTAGCACCTGACTCATCCTGGAGCCCACAGTCCAGCCCTCCAATGGTCTGAGGGACAGTGAACTGGCCCCCTGTTTAAAAAGTTTGAGAACCCCTGTCCATATCATGCTTGGTTCCTTCCTGCAGTGACTAACACCAGGGCCTTACGGGTCACAACACTATATACTACTTGTTTTTATTAAAAAGTAAAAGCATATATAATAAATGTATTTTAATAAATTCAGTTTGACTTAAAAGCATCTTCTATAAGTCCACAAACTATTTCTATTCATTTGAGCTTAAGCAATGAAAACAATTTAGGAAACTGGTTAAGGGTGTGTTTACAAAAGTTACTCATCGCCCATAAATAGTGGAAACCATTTCAATGTTCCTGTGGCTTCTCCCACTAGGAGACTGGATAGAATGCTATGTCAAGTATCTCTACTCCCAACCTTAAGAAATGTTGATAATGAAGTTAAAATTACAAATAGAAGAGAATAGTATGATTTACTAAGCAATTTATGGGGATAAAGGAATTTCTATGTGTTAAATTCTCATATAAGGAAATAAATTGTGCAGGAATGTGTAGGCTTCATTATTAATCAGCCAAAGCTCTATGAGTCAGGGGGAAATAAGAATGCAGACAGGCTTAACTGTAAAAACAATACAGGATTTGAAATTTAAAGAGAAAATTCACAGAGCCAAAGGTAGAAAACATCTTCATGCATAATAATTCTGGGGTAAACCTGGCCCAATTCAACTGAATCCCCAAATTCACATGTCCCCTATATCTCACTGTCACTGATCCTGTTCACAGCCTCATACCCTTTACCCAGAAGATGCCTCACAATGTCCCAGGCATTGTCAAACTCCCAGGCCCATAGTCTCCTGATCTGTCTAACATACCAAGTGCTATTGTTAAAATAAAGTGAAATAATATCATCCTCATATCACAAATTTTTATTTTTCATAATAATGTCTAGAAATAAAGGCCAAGCTCCGTAGCATTGACTTTATGATCCTTCTCAATCATTTGGTTATTTTTTCCACTGCATAGATCCTCCACTCAAGCCAGACTTTCTCACCATTCCCCAACTGTGCTCCACACATTCTCCACTTTGAATGTGTGCTTCCATCCCCTCTGCCTGGAGGGCCCTTGAGTTTTCTTCATTGGTTGAAATCTTCTAGTCCTTTAGTGTTAGTTTGGATGTCACCCTCTCATCCACCCAGTTCTCCCCAAACAGGGCTGATTTCTCTCTCTTTGTTGTTCTTTCTTTATAGTATCAAATTTAACTTAAGATTTCACAAGCATTATTTGTGTGTAATAAAGTTTAAAACATGAGAACTAAGGCTAGATTATTCATCTTGTGTACTCCAGAGCATGAAGAACACATTTCTTAGGTGGACGATGGATAAAGATCATTGCAGCTAAAATTTAGAAGTTTTCATGCTTACTAAAATTTCACACAGTAAATATCTATTCAGATAATAAAGCCAACCCTTCTGATCCAAGTAGGAATCCTCTGCAGGTTCTTTCTGCCCGGGAGATTCTGAGAGTTGTAATTTCATCTAAGCCAGAGGAGCCCATTCCTGCTTATGTACCACAAAAATGATTTCTCTAAATGACACAATAACTTCATATAAAAGCAAATGTTCTCACCTTCTTTTCCTTGCACCTCCCTCCTAAATACTCAAAGTTCTCACTAACCCTGAGTTACTGATACCTAAGCTCTAGGTTTATGTCTGTTACATTTCTGGGAGTTTATTGCAAAGACCTTTATTTTTCTGTCATTTGATTTGTTTCTTTTTTCTATTGCCAGTGTCTGGAATTATCTTCTAAAAAGTATCACCAAAAACTATGACTAGAAAATTATATACTCTGGAGTCTAAATTTTTGTACTTGAAACTAAGGAAGGCAGAAGTAAAACCGCCTCTATTAGAACTTTGACTATGTGAATTTTGGAGTTTGATGGCTCAGGAGCAGTGTGATGAAATCAAAGGTAACATCAGAGTCTGCTGAGATAGCCATCCCCAACTTTTTTGGCACCAGAACCTGGAAGGTAATTTTTCCATGGGGTGGGGAGGGGAGGATGAGGGTTTCAGGATATTTCAAACGCATTACAGCTCTACCTGAGGTCATCAGGCACTATTCTCCTAAAGAGCATCACACAGATCCTCCCATGCTCAGTTTAGAGTAGGGTTTGTGCTCCTATGAGAATCTAATGCTGCTGCTCACTTGATGGAGGCAGAGCTCAGGCAGTGATGCAAGTGATGGGGTGCAGCTGTAAATACAGATGAAGCCTTATTCATTCCTTACCTGCCACTCACCTGCTGTGCAGCCTGGTTCCTAACACGTCACTGATGGGTACAGGTCCATGGCCTGGGCACTGGGATTGCAGTACCCTATTGGGTATATAGGTCTGTTGGCCTTCTGATAGATAACTCCCAATTGATGCAATTTCTTCCCCTTTCGCTTGTTGTAGTTTATATATGTATTTCTTTTGGCTATTGGCTGTTCCTTTTAAGGCAACTAATAGTTCTGCCTATAGATGTAACAACCTTTTACTTTACTGTCAAGTTGAATTTTGGATAGTATAAGTTTGTATGACTATATGTAAGTTAAGACAGACTTTGAGGAGTGATGTGGGGCTTTTTATATGTACAATTAGGGTGTGTTTATAGATCAATTAGGAAAGACCGATTTGTACTGTGCTATAGTACAATAGACTACAAATTTTAGTGACATATATGCAAAAGAGATGCTGATGAGTTAATGGGACGCTCTACCCCATGCTACCCTCACTCAGAGATTTCACCCTCTAGAACAGGGGTTCTCAACCCTCCTAATGCCACAATGTATTTTCATTGTTAAAAAGGGGTTGCGACCCACAGGTTGAGAACTGCTGCTCTAGAATAATCCCTGCCATCACATGTGGGTCGAAAGTTTGGCAAATCACGATTAGGCCTTAAAGCTCCTGACTGAAAGTGACAAATGTGCTTCTATCTATATTTATTGGCAAAAGCAAGTCATATGGCTATTTCCAACAACTAAGCAATTAGGAAAGTGCAATCCGACTACGTGTTCCCAAGGAGAATGGGAAAGCTCAGTGAATAGCCAAAACTATTTTCATCTAAATCACAAATTCAGAGCAGGGGAGTGTTAAAGATTTTTCACACAGTGGTCATGAAGCTCTAGGCAGGAAATAAATTACTTTTTTCATGGTACTTAGAAGTCGTGGCAAAGATACTACATAGTGAAGTAGGAAGTACAACTAAGAACAAGGTACATAGTGGGGCCTTATCCTGATAAACCCTACAGTGGGGCCTTATCCTGGTAAACCCATTGTAAATTGAAAATACAGTAAGTAAAAGAATGCATTTAATATGTTTAACCTACCAAGTCTTATATTAATAGTTCATCCTAGCCTATTTTAAATGTGCTCAGAACAATTATGTCAACCAACAGTTGGGCAAAATCATCATTCAAAGCCTATTTTATAATAAAGTATTGAACATCTTATGTCATTTATTGAATGCTATATTGAAAGTGAAAATCAGAATGGTTGCATGGGCACCATAAAAAGTCAAAAACTTGTAAGTGGAACCATAGTAGGTTGGGGACAGTTTGTACTTAGGGAAGTGAGGTGATAATAACAATAAACCTTCCAGAAAACTTGTTACATCTAAGACCACTGAGGTCTTCCCTGTGCCGTAGCAGCAAAAGAGTCAGGACTATTTTCAGCAGTTTCACAGCTATGCAAACATCAGGAGATGGTTACACCCAGCTTTGCAGCATCTGTCTTGGTGTTGAGAGGCATTTTTCTGCCCTCTTTGCTTACTTCTTAGATCTCAGTTGTCGAATGTGTTACCATGTTTGTCTCTGTTAGTGAAATGTTTAAAGACAAAAGACCTGATAAAGCAGGAACACAAACAAAGAAAGGGTAACAAACACTAAAATGGCAGCGTTTCCATCCACTGCTTCTAAATACGGATCTGGCGAGTAAATGCAGGGGGAGTTTGGAAGTCTCGTGGACACTAACCAGACAAAGGCCTGAATTCCAATCTGACCTGGTGGCACAGAGGATGGCTCTGGGAGATGGGCTTCTGAAGGCATGCCAGACCAGGCGCAGGCCAGAGACTGGTCCCCTTCTGGAGGCTTCTCTGCTGTCTCTCGGCAGGCCACCTGCCCAGAACTTCCCGTCGGTGCACCCAGAGTGGCTGTGGCCATGCTGAGCACTCATGCCACTGGGCAGCTGGGAAGCCCCGCAAAATCTTAAAGAGTCGCTCTCTGGTGAGCCGTGCACAGGATGGCCTGGAAGAGCTCTGCCGGTGGGCTGTGCACAAGTCACTCTGCGGGGGACCATGCACACGTCACTTTGTCGGTGAGCAGTGCACACGTCCACCAGGAAGAGTGGCTCAGATGGTGGGCGGTGCGCACACGTCCCCACTTCCTGTGTTTGGCTCGGAAGAGCTGGGTCAGCCCTGACATGTGGCATCCCTCGTGCCTCTTCTCACTCCCAGTGCATTGACAGAGCTGTTTGAGCTTTATGGATTGAGAAATCCTCGAGTGAAGGACTGTGGTGCTCTGTGAGGTGACACTGGGCTCCTCCTTCAGATTCTGGCCGCCAAGCTCCGTCCGCATCCCTGAGTCCAAGTCCACTGCGGTGACAAAGCTGCACACGGTGGGCGCCCGAGACAACAGGATTTGCTTTCTCACAGTGTGGAAGCCGCGGGTCCCAGCCCAGGGTGCCAGCGGGCTGGGTCAGGGAGGCTTGCTGATGGCCGCCTTCCTGCTGTGTCCTCAAGTGGAGCGGTAGGAAGAGAGAACGGCGAGGTCTGTGCTACCTCCTCACCGGGCACTGATACCTCACGACCTAGTCACCTCGCCACCCTCACTGTGAGGATTAGGGCGTTGTCTGTTGAATTTAGGAATTTGGGGGGAATGCAAGTTAATCCATACCATCCCTCAAATCTCTCAGGGCATAGAATCCGGCCTCTTTGCCATTTACCTTGACAGGACCTACAAATCTTCTCTCCTGAAGGGTCTGGGGACCATTCAGCATCTCAGAGTACATAAAGTGCTTCTCTAGAACATTCCCTACTCTATAGGTATTTTCTCTGTGGTCCCTGTGCCACACTGTCCCACGGTGAGGGTGGATTTTCTCCCTACCCAACTTCCAAATTCAAATTTTCTATCCTTTGTCAATCAGAACAAGTTATTAATTACCCATTCCATTGAGGATTTTTCTCTATGCTGCAGGCTATTATCAAGACATTTTTTTCTTCACAAATGCCCTGAGAATTCTGGTGCATACAGTCAGCTCAATGTCATTGAATACATGCATTTTTTAATCGGGCAGAGATCTTCTGAGATTACTTCCTGATCGTTCTTGGCTTTCAGAGATGTTTTCTGGTCTATGACATCCTCTCTCATTTAAAAAAAAAAAAAAAAAAAAAAGGCTGTGCAATATGGAAAATGTCCACCGGAGGGAGCAGCAGCCCAGCCCACAGACGTCAACTGTAGTTGGTTTGAGAATCCACCCCAGCTCCAGATTCCTCTTAATCATTATGGGACATGAGATGAAATCCTGAGCAATACGGTGTTATCTAAAATATGCATTAAGAGAGGATTATCTATATTACTACAACTTTCATGTAGAAGTGTAAGTTAAGTTTGGTAACAATTAAAAAAGAAAAGAGAGATGAACTGTTGATGTGAAATTTGCAGTCACTGTTACCATTCATTTCCTAACAGCCTAGGAAAGAAAGTCTAAAAAGAAATCTTTCAAACAGCTAGTGTAACTGGATTTTGATTTCATTAATGGATTTGATGGAAAAATTTTGGAAGCTATTTCTCAAATCTTCATCGTTTTGTAGAAATGCTGGAGAGTTAATAAAAAAATATTTTTCCTGCTTATTCTCCAAATCCCCCCTCAACTCCCAGCCTCCTTCCTCTCAGCCCCAAGACAAACATGCCCACTTACCATCCTTAGCAGTAAGGACCTGCCAGGATTAGGACTGTGAATATGAATAACAACAAAGCAAGAAATAAAATTTCACCCCAAGTCCCTACTATCACACCAGGAACCTTCCTGCCTAGAGAAGGGAAACTAACAGTTGAATGGACATTTTATTCTTCACTGTCAAAGTGAAGCATAAGCCTGAAAAAAAATTGAATTTTATTCTGAATATAATGAAATATCTAGCCTTTGAAATTGGGTGAGTGAGACTGATACGGACCTTTTGCGATTTGACTTTAACTTTACCCAAGAATAGACTAGATCTAAGATTAAGTAGGCTCAATATTATTCCTGCCTGTATTTCTTTGCTTTTTATAGTAAAGAAAAATAGGGAGTAACTTTTTCACTTTTTTCCAGGTAATGTGAACTAATTTGACTAAAAGAATGGACTCCCATTGTTTTTCTCTAGCCATCAACAAAAGCCTCAGTGAATGCCTTCAAACAAAGCATAATTGTATAGACACAGTGCCGGCCCCCTGGGTAGCAGACTCAGACAGAGAAGTAATTAAGTAAATATGGCCAATGCTAAGTGGATGTATTATGAAGTAGCAGCCATGGGTCTTTCCCCTCATTGCTGGCCCAATCACAAGTTAGAGATCTTCAAAGAACATTGCTGGCTACTACATGCTATCACCCAGGGAGAGCAGGAGGGAATAAGAAATTCATGCCAGAAAAAAAAAAAAATTCTAAGAGGTTTTTCTTTTTTTACTTTCAGGATACTTAAGTACAAAGTCCATACAAATAAGAGGTAAATAAGGAAATAATTATTTTTAATTTCAAGAAGATCTCTCATTTTTTAAAAGGATATTTTTTATGGCTCTTATAGATAAAAACATTCTATAGAAGAGATTACATATAATTATATTTACAAAGCACAATTTGTCCATGTTTCTAGGACTATAAAGTACCATTAAACAAGTGATGCTATGTAAATATTCTTGTATTATAAGAATGATATTCCTTTGAACCACTACCCTCTAGCCTAGGTCTAAGTTTGAGACAAGCCGTGTTATGGTCCATTATTTCCCTTTCAAGAGACACAGTTGACAGCGAGTGTCCTTTCTGATTCACAAGTGCAGGTTTCAACTTGTTTGGCTTATTGGTGTTGCTGGTAACACTCCATTTGTTTCCATACATTTTGACTTTGATGTTTCTTGATTTTTGTGTATCTGAAGACTTTTGTAATGACCCATGTATAAATAGACATTATGGATATTCGGTGGTACTGAGCCCCAGCCCCAGCCCGGCTCCAGCACTTAACAATCCTGAGGATCTTTATCAAACTGTGTCCTAAGACTATTCAGACCCTTAAACAAATATCCTTTGGTTTGTTTTTCTTAAAGACCGACTTTATGTTCAGAGAGAACAGGGTGGCTAGTGTGTTCAAAGAATACTGAGTATTTGAAAGATGTTTTCATAGTGCAATTTTTTCATTTAACAGCTGAAGAAAAGAGGCAGATTATGACAAGCCCTAGATGACACAGATCAGTGAGTGAGAGAGCTCAATTTTCAGGGTCTCCTAGTCTATAAACCACTTCTCCTTTGCTGAGGACCCATCCACAGAGATAGGTCATGACACCCAAGTGTAGGACTCTGCCTTTTGACACAGATTAACAGGTTGGCAGCTGTCACCTAAGCTTGTCCAGTCTAGTTCTCTCTCTTGGAATATGGAATTAGGATTCAGACATATCAAGTGACAATGTGTCAGAAGCTGGAATTGAAACATACAAGCCATGGGATGGGTCATTTTTCTCCACAGGGACAAGGAGCCCCAGAAGAAATAATAGAAAGAAATAAAAGTAAGCAGCCTCCAGGGGTAGCAGTGAAGTGAGAACACCTCGGGGTCTCTGACCTTGGTCCTGGTACTGGTGCCCCTTCCAGCCTGCCCTTGTAACTATATGCCAGCATCCCTCCTTTATGCCAGATACATTTGCACTCATCATGCCATCGGATTCTCATGACCACTTCAAACCATAACTAGCATCATCCTCACCTCCAAGTCCCACACTAGGGAACACACTTAGATGCCCAGATTCCCTGAGACCCTCCCCTGCACCCTCGCCAATCCCTGCTTTCCCCTTCTCTCTGAGCCCTCTGTGTTCAGGTCACCGTCTTTGTGTCTGTATTTTCTCCTCTTCTGTCTCTGATAAAGACACTGTCATTGGGTTTAGGACCCACCCTACTCCATGCACCTTTTTGCAAATTAGATATTTGTTACATTGTGAAACGCTTGGTATGAGAATGTTTGGTTACATTGAAAGTCTATGCATATCGTCCAATAAATTTGAGCATCACAGTTATCAGTTAAAGAAATAGAAAAGACATTCAAAAAAGAATAGGCGCTCTGTGAAATGAACGCATGTGAAATGATAGTACCTATATAAAGCAGAAACTGGCTCCTTTTCCTTAAACATAAATTTAATTATCTTTTAATTAAAAGTATACATTAAATGATGTCATTTAAAAAATGCTACATAATGTTCTATATAGTGTACTATGGTTGTATGATGTCCTGTAATTTATTAGTCTTCTATGAAGGCTTTTTACACATTTGTTTGTTTTTGCTTTTACCAATAGTGCTGCAATAAATATTTGAGCAAAACTATCTATAGAATAGATTCCAAAAGTAGAATTGCCACGTCAAAGGCTGTGATTTAACCTTTTGATAGAGACTGTCAAGTTACTTGCAAACTTTAGCACCAATTTGCTTTCTCATTTAAAGTGTATGTAATAGCCTGTTTTCTCACACCATTTCCAACGCTCTTAAATTGTGAATAAGAGAGTTGGAAAATTCTACCTTCTTTCTTTAATTATGGGTGAAAAAAATAAAAGAGATAAGATGAGAAATGCATCATATACACTCTCAGCTAAATAGTTCAATTGATGACTATCTGTAGGAGAAAACATAAGAAGGTAATAGAAATTCACTTCTTAATTATTCTAAGATAAAATGAGGCAGTAAAAGGAAAATGAGACAGCTATCAATACGATAACTGATTTTTACAGGAGAATCAACTTTGCTCTCACTCAAGAGTGTTTACGCCATTATTAAAATGGATGCTGTCAACCAATATGGTCTCTGGCACACTGTAAGTGCAAGTTAGAGCACAAAGATCATGGGAGGGAGAGCCAGGAGACCTAGAGTCTTGTATATAAATAATATTGTATGATAGACTTATATGCAATTAGTAGGGTGATTTGGGGCCAATTACTAAATCCTGTTTATCCTTCTGTGTCTACTTTCTCATGTGTATAAAGTAAGGGGTTAGGACCTCAACAATTTAAAAAGTTGTGTGAATCAGGCAGCACCTGTGGCTCAGTAAGTAGGGAGCCGGCTTCATATACTGATGGTGGTGGGTTCAAACCCAGCCCCGGACAAACTGCAAAAAAAAAAAAAAAAGTAGCCAGGCATAGTGGCAGGTGCCTGTAGTCCTAGCTACTTGGGAGGCTGAGGCAAGAGAATCTTCTAAGCCTAAGAACTAAAGGCTACTGTGAGCTGTGACACCACAGCACTCTACTGAGGGCGACAAAGTGAGACTTTGTCTCTAAAGCAATGTCTAAATCCAGTAAATTTTGGTATTGAAGATTTCCAAAATGAAGACCTTCTGAGTCTAATCCTCCCGTAGGTGGAGATATTCTAACACCCTACATACCAGCTTGCTCTAGTAACAGGATTCTTCCCAGGATTCACTTTAGAGACATTTTACCATTGTAGTAAAATTTTAATGTTATATAGAGAATGCATTTATAAAACTTATTCTGCAAAATTTAATTTACTGACTTAGGATGTCAATTGATTACGAATTTGTTCTTTTAATGTCTCAGAAACAAATTCCAAATCCAATTAATAACCTCAGCTGACATGATTTCTAATCTGTCATAGTTTTCTTAATTCACTTAATTTTATAAGTAGTTTGTCTTGAACTAATTGACTTATTTGATTGGAAGACCATAAGTAGATACATATTGAACTTTGTTTATCTTAACTTTAAAATACTGTATACGAAGATGTAGTTGAAAGAGAGCCTCAAATTAGGCCTCTATACCTTGTTAAAAAGTCATTTTCTAATCGTTTAATTATAAAGAAAATCAAAGACATCAACCAGAAAATGAGACTTCATCAAAAGTTTCAAGATTTCAACATCATTTTTAAAAATAGTCATGTACATTAATGACATATTGTTAGAAAATAAATAAATAAATGTAATAACTTAGCAACAAAAGCCTTGGATAAATGGATAGTGATTTATCTTGGAATGGAAAATGTCTATATTAATAGGATATGATTAAACTTTCATAGAAAAAATGAAGACACATAATTATAGAGATTAAATAGAATAAAAATGAAAATGCTATTTAAGTGAAAATATAGATTAAATGTACATATTTACTTAGAACTTCTATGGAACATTTTATACAACTTGAAAAGTTAATAATAAAAATCTTCTGAAAAAACCATCAAGCACATATGCAAAATAATAATGTAACAATAACAGCAATAATTGGTATACTCTGTAAAATTTTTAACACTTTAAAAAAATTTTGTTAAAATTAGATGGTAATTTAACCATGAAAAAGAATTAGATGGTAATTGGAGAACACTGTTAAAGCTGGTGATGGAAATTAAAAAATAATTAGGAATGGATTATTATGACAAAGTTGTTGTGGTCCCCAAATAAAATATGTTTATAGGCTTGGTGCCTGTGGCTCAAGTGGCTAAGGCACCAGCCACATACACCTAAGGGGGCAGGTTTGAATCCAGCCTGGTTCCACCAAACAACAATGATGCTGCAACCAAAAAATCGCCGGGCATTGTGGCGGGCGCCTGTAATCCCAGCTACTTGGGAGGCTGAGGCAGGAGACTCACTTGAGCCCAGGAGTTGGAGGTTGCTGTGAGCTTTGATGCCATAGCACTCTACCCAGGGGGACAGCTTGAGGCTCTGTCTCAAAAAAATAAAATAAAATAAAATATGTTTATAGATACTTAGGTCATATAAAAAGTAAATCTTAATAGTAAATACTTCTAGGAGCATTGACTTCAATGAACGCCAGTACTGTATAACCAAACACTGGCTCATAATATGTGGGTTAGAAGCCCTAAGTGGAGTAATTTTGTACTAATTAAGAAAATGCCTTGAAATTCTGTTTTGTCTTTAAAAAGGAAAAGATTTAGCTAGGGAATGAGAAATCACTTACAAAAAGGATTGTTAGATATCGTTTCCTTGACAAGACATGTAATCTTGCTGTAAAAATTTTAAATGGGATAGGCAATAATCTGAGCTGATTTAGGAGTTACTGTCTGAATGAAGGATGAGGGATGAGCTCAGAGAGCCTGCAAATTTCAATTTTCTTTTTTCTTAAAGAATGAATAAATATTAGCTATCAAAACTCTTAATATCTGAACACAGGAACTTAGTAGACTTGGATAAGTGGTATCTAAACTCTCTAAATCTGGACTCAGGAACTAGATTAAGATAATAAGGGAAACGTATATATTATGATGGATTTAAGCACAAGATGAAAGGAGAAAGGAGCCTATAAAAACTGAAGTCTACTTTTGCCAAAGACAATGAATGCTCTGCAGGTGTGAAAGCCCTCCTTCTTGCTGGGCACAAAGCTAGACCACTTTTCCCAGCCTGCCTTGACATGGCCATGCAGGAGGGTTCAGCTCTCCAATCCAGGCCCACAGAAACCTCCTGTATGAGTCCCCACACTCTTCCTCCCTCTCCTGGCTTCATCCAGAGGGATTTAGCAGGGGACTCCAGGGAGCTATGGGATGGCAGAGCCACAGATGGGAGGAGCCATGTTTGGTAGTAAAACTCAACAGAAAGCAAGTAGGTGGGAGGGGTACGTCCACATTTAACGGGTACAGTGTACACTGAGCTGGTGACGGGCACACTTACAACTTCGACTCAAACTGGGCAAAAACTATTCATGTAACCAAAACATTTCTACCTTTGTAATATTTAGAAATAAAAGAAAACTAAACCTCAGACAACAAAAAAGTCAACAACCACACACCCCAGGGCCAAAATGAGATATTCAACTACTTCCTCAGGGATACACATTGATTTGATTTATCATGATTAGGAAATAAATACTATTTTCAAAATAGCAGCAAAATAAAAAGAAACCTATAATAACCAGTGTTGGTGTGACTAATAACAAACAGTTGTACTTGTTTATCAATGCTTATCTTTATGAGTAATACGATATGCGTAATAAAGAATGTGGATGGATGTTGGCTCTCGGTCATGGTGCAACTAAGAGGAATTTGAGGGTAGTGTGGATGTTTTGTGTATTCCTACAATTCAGTTCTGTTGGGTATTGTATTCCTAGTGTTTCTTGCAGACAAAATTATGTATAAGAAAATGGGGAATTCTCTGGTGTGGAGACTCTCTCCAGGAAATGACAGCCCCCTCACCTGTTATGCAATGCATATTTGTGGGGAATCTGGTATAAAATCATTCATAGAGGACCTACTTCTGGGTCTCAATTTTTTACAACCAGTGTAGTTGCCTTCCTGCTATCTACTGAGACTCAGCCCTTGACACAAAGGTTTGTAAAAACAACAAAGAGCAGGGGGAAAAAAAAAAAGAGAAATACAAATGTAAATAAAGAATAAAAAACAAACAACAGCAAGAAAACAAACAAGTCAATTAAAAAAGGGGCAAGGGATTTGAACAGATATTTCTCAAAAGAAGATATACATATGGCTAACAGATGCAGAGATATGAAAAAATATTCACTATTTCTAATCATTAGGGAACAGAGAATCAAAACCACAGTCGTGCATCATGTCACACCTATTACAATGGCTGTTATCAAAAAGGTGAAAGATAATGTTGACAAGGATGTGGAGAAAAGGAGAACCTCACAGGCTGTTGGTGGGAATGACAGTTAGTACAGCCATTATGGAAAACTGTGTTGAGGTTTCTCAAAAAACCAAATACAGACTTACCAGATGATTCAGCAATCCTACTTCTGGGGCTTTGTCCCAAAGATCTGAATTTAGTTTGTCAAAGAGCTTTCTTCACTCCCATATTGCATCACTATTTACAATGGCCAAGTTATGGAATCACCCTAAGTGTCTATAAACAGATGAATGGATGATGAAAATGTGGTGTATATAAATAATGAAATTCTGTTTTGCCTTTAGAACAACACAAATTCTATCATTTATGACAACATGGATGAACCTGAAAGACATTCTGCTAAGAGTAATAAGCCAAGCACCAAAAGATCAATCCTTCACATACTCATTTCCATGTGGAATCTAAATCAATTGAACTCACAGAAGCAGAGAGTGGGATGGTAATTACAGAGGCCACAGGGAAAATGGGGAGATGATGGCCAAAAGGTGCAAAGTCTCAGACAGGAGAAATATGCTTTTTGCTTTTTAGTTCTGTTCCACAATGTGGTGAATACAAGGTCTGACAATTAAGTCCCTGAACTCATCCTCGAAAAAGTGCTGCACACCTCCCTGCTGAATAGCACTATGGTCGTCTTCAAAGTCCTGCCCTTGGCCATCTGAGGACTTTAGTGATAGTCAACAATGGGTCTGTAGCACGGCTTCCAGGGTGAACTTGCAAATTTGTCAGACCTTGTAGACTAATAGTTAATAATAGAGTATTATGAGGTGGTGGCCATTGCTCAGTGGTTAGGGTGCCAGCCTCATACACCAAGGTTGATGGGTTTGAATCTGGCCCAGGCCAGCTAAAACAATGACAACTGCAACAAAAAAATAGCTGGGCATTGTGGCAAGCACCTGTGGTCCTAGCTATTTGGGAGGCTGAGGCAAGAGAATTGCTTACGCCTAAGAGTTTGAGGTTGCTGTGAGCTGTGACGCCATGGCACTCTACCCAGGGTGACAGCTTGAGATTCTGTCTCAAAAAAAAAAAAAAAAAAGAGTATTCTACATTTCAAAATTGCTAAGACAGTAAATTTAAGACAGTAAATTTCAAACGCTATCACTACAAAAAATGTTAATTATTCAAGGAGATCAATATGTTAGCTACCATAATTTATTCCACATTGCATTCATAGCATCACTTTGTACCCCATATATTTATAAAATTATAAATTATCAATTTCCAATGGAAAGTCTTCCTCATCACCATTTCTACACAAGTTCTGCCTTCAGAACAATTGATCATTTCTTTTTGACTATTTCTTTAAGTTATTAGGTCCACATTATTAAAAAGATAATCACTTTTTTTACTTCTAAGTTTTAGAAATTAACGATAGTTTAATTCACTTAGCATTTGCTCCCCTCTCATGCTCACCCACCATATTCTTATACTGTTCTATTGGTAGATACTCTTTATTGTTATGGCTTCATAAATATCATTTGTCACTAAGTCAAGTAATTTATTATGAAAATCTTTCGTGTGCAATTTCTGTCTTTAAAGTTGAGTCTTATTATTTGTATTTATTCTGGTTGGTTTTATGCATGTGTGCTGATAATTGAAATTTGTTTTAAATTTCTTTCCTATATCCAGTGAAATGTAAGTATTGACATTATTTGTATCAGTTCTTCATATGTGCAGAATATAAAATTTTTATTAATTATGTTGGCAGTTTGGAATTTCATGGATTTCATTTAAAACCTAATGTATCCCTGTTATTTCACAGATGTATTTTTCTATGGTTTTCTGACATATGCTACCTAAAATATAAAACCTCATTGTGTTTTATATTTTAGCTCAATTAGTGTGGCTCATGATGTTACTTTTTGAATCCAATTTAATTCTTCCTTGTATCGATATTCTATACTCTAAACTAAATGTTTCATTGCCAGTAGTTTGTTTTCTCATGAGTCTTTCTTTGTTTATTTGCAGCTAATTTTTCACTCTATCTGTTCTCTAAAGGCCTGTGGTATTCTCAAAGAAATTAGTGGTTCTTTGATATCTACACTCGATTGTCTTCTGAACTTTCTGTTTTAAGCATTGTTTTAGTACTGCTGGCTCTTTCCACTTCCTCTGATATCTCTACTATTTTGGGATTGGATACCCCATTCTTTCTCTCTCGTCTGTTTGCATCTTTAGCTGGGAGTTAATTTGGTTGCCTCAGTTTACCTTAAATACTACTCTACTAATGAGAGTATCTTTACTTGTGTTCTGCTCTTTACCTCCTTAAAAAAAAATTTTTTTTTTAAGACAGAGTCTCACTCTGTTGTACTAGGTAAAGTACTGTGGCATCATAGCTCACAGCAACTTCAAACTCTTGGGCTCAAGTGATCCTCTTACATCAGTCTCCCAAGTAGTTGGGACTGCAGGTGCCTGTCACAACGCCCAACTAGTTTTTCTATTTTTAGTAGAGATGAGAGTCTCACTCTTGCTCAAGGTGGTCTCAAACTCCTGAGTTTAACTAATCCACTTGCCTCAGCCTCCTAGAGTGCTAGGATTACAGGTGTGAGCCACCAAGCCCGGCCTCTTTACCTTATTTTAATGGAATCTTAAGTGATTTGTTTAAAAAGAAATCCTGGTTTTAAGAACATATTTACATTTTTTGTTTTTATTATATTTTTGGTTAAAATAGGCACAGAAGTATCAACGCTGTGTTCTGTTGAAGATTTTTACTTGGTCCTTGCAAAAGAAGGACTCTGTTCACACTAAAGCTGTGTGAACAGAGTAGCCTACTAATGGATTTTTCAGTGTCATATGCACAATCAAGAAACGTGCTCTAAGGAAATAGTGGAATATAAAGCCTTTGCTTCTGAATGACAAAGCTCAGGGTCACTTATATTTACTTCTTACTGGAAATATTTACCAGCCTCCCTGGCCCAACCTCTCCTGTCTTGGCCATTTCTTGGTCATTTGTATTCTGCCTCTTAGAGCTGTTGTCTTTCTGTGTCCTGGTCTTCTTGGCCCAAATAAACAACAAGCTCCTTGAAGGTGGGTCCCTAGTAAGTTCTTTCTCTTCTACGTCTTATGGTGTCTAGACTGATCCTTCATATAGAATAGGTGCTCCAACAGTATTAATTGCTTGAAATTTAGTCAATAACGTCTGAACTTTTGATCATAGTTTTCTAGTGTAATTCCCTAGTATAAAATTTTACCAATAAGCTATGATTTATTATGTCCTCAGGCACATACACACTTTTTTTTTCTTGTTAGGTATTTTTCCTGACATATTAGATTTTGTTGCCCCATGTTTTGCCAGGTCACAGGTGACATGATATTGCTATCTGCCACATGAAAGGAAGTTTTGGAAGGTCATGAACGGCGCATGTCAGCCTCAAAGATCTCTTGCCTTTTTCTGTTTTGCAGTATTGTACTTTTTAGGGATGTTTTTCTTCTCCTAGCAAGACACACAGGAAGTTCAAAAATACATCTATAAATGTACTTCTCAGAAAATGTTTTGGTGTATAGGATTACTGATTGGAAGCAGGCGGCGCTACTGACTTCAAGAATATCCTGATTAAATGTCTTTATTTCCTTTGTGGTTGAAATAGTCATATATTAATCGTAATTTGAAACCATTGGTTCCAACCTCTTTTTTAAATTGTTAACATTTGCTAACCACTAGCTTAGGAACAAGGGTAAAGCTAAATTCATCATTGTGTTTTGAGGTTGCAAGATAAACTGAAACTTCAGAAACTGGAAGATAAATTTGGCTTATGTTGCACTCACTGACAGAAATTACTCAACCCAGATATCAGGAAGAATACACAGGTAATAAAAATGATAAAGTGAAGGTACTATTGAATATAGAACTTCACAACAGAGAAAAACTTTGCAGGGTCAGACCACAACCCTATGAGCATTGAGAGTATGGTTATGTTTATAAGGAATTTCTATTCATTGTTATTTTAAAAACAAAGATCTGTTTGCTTTAAAAAATCTAATTATTTACAAAGTCTTTGAGATTCTAAAGAAAGATCGTATCACAACATCACAAAGAATCTATTTTATAAGATCCTTTCTATAAGTCACTTTACAACCTCATTGAAATTTACAGTCTGCGCTCAGTGTGAGTGTGTATTTTAATGGCTTAAATGATCAGAAATTAAATTATTAATTTTTGAAATCGAATGCTATGCCTTTAAAACAAATGTTCCATTCAACCAAAAAAGACAGATACTATTGTGTAGTGCTTCATATGTTCTAAATGAAGCAGGCTTGTCTACTGTTTAGTAATTTATTCTTTTGATGGTGATCAGAAAGAAGAAAGAAGCTGGCTGCTTCGTGGCTTGAGAAGCCTCAGGAAGCATTGGGTGGTGTGCTGGTTCTCGGGTCTGGGATATTGCCAGCTTACTGGGTAAACTGTGTTAAGCCTGAACTGAGAGCACTGCAAATGTTTTAATGGGAAGCATTATAATGATCCCACTTTCATAAAACTTCTTTCTCTCCATTCTGCAATAACAGACCAATCCCTTCAGCCTTCTCTAGCCAAGGTTTTACTGGCTCTAGCGCAAAGCTTGCACAAAAGAGGCAGAAGGAATTCATTGAAATGGAGTTGTTTTGTACACATGTAAAAATTGCATCCACTTATTTTGTCCCTTTAGTGGCTGGCTAGTGAAATAGTAGAGATATAGGAAGTAGAAATGGCATGAAGTTGAGCTTTGGCACTTACAGAAGGGCTTACATCTGTTTAGACCATTTGAGTGGTTTAATCTTGGTCAGGGTTATATGCGAAGTTTAGAAAAAAGAATGCTTTCTTGTGGGTGCACAGTACTTCAAATTTTTCTATTCCTAGAGTGGCTTAAATATTTGGAGTTAATAAAGTTAAGAGGCTTGTGCACAATTAAATGAGTTAGTGCTACATGAGTCTCTTGAGTTTCCACCAAGAGGCAAAAATGTACCGTGCACCAGCGGTGTGAAGACCAGTTAACCAGGACTCCTGGCTCCTGGCTGGGGTGTGAAGACCAGTTAACCTGGACTCCTGGCTCCTGGCTGGGGTG
>NW_003852466.1:1793655-1811073 GCF_000181295.1 Otolemur garnettii
CCTGGACTCCTGGCTCCTGGCTGGTCTGTGAAGACCAGTTAACCTGGACTCCTGGCTCCTGGCTGGGCTGTGAAGACGATGTAACCTGGACTCCTGGCTCCTGGCTGGGCTTGAAGACCAGTTAACCCGGACTCCTGGCTCCTGGCTGCGGTGTGAAAACGATTTAGCCTGGACTCCTGGCTCCTGGCTGGGGTGTGAAGACCAGTTAACCTGGACTCCTGGCTCCTGGCTGGGCTGTGAAGACCAGTTAACCTGGACTCCTGGCTGAGTGCCTGGAGCTCCTGGTTAGAGCGCTGGCCTGGGCACTGGGGGTGGCAAATTCAAATCCAGCCTGGGCCTGCTTAAAAAAAAAAAAAAAAAAAAGTAAAAAGTCAGAACTTCTAAACAGGACTCATGTCTTAAGGAGCTTAGAGGCCAGCACAAGGGACAAATGTAGTCCTGATTGAGTATATTGGGGCTCTACCTCCTCCTTGAATATCTAATGCTTTCTTGAAATCTATAATTACATTGCAGCTTTTAGACACATTCCTGTCTCTGTATTTCTAGCATTTTGTTCATGTTTATATCTGTTTTTCCAGTTAACTCTTTCAGATACCTATGTCAGATCTCATCCTATGTAAGGATTTTCCTGTTCCAGTTAGAGGTCGGAAAACATCTACCCCTTTGTTTGCTGCTGCTGTTCCCCGGCTGGCTGGGGCGGGGATGGGGCAGGGACTGTCAGGGATGGGGTGGGCCGAGTATGGGGGCGGGTACGGGGTGGGGATGGGGTGGATACAGGGGTGGGGACAGGGCTGGGGGTGGGGATGGGGCAGAGTAGGAGTGGGAATGGGGCAGAGCCAGGGTGAGGACGGGGCAGAGCAGGGGTGGGGATGGGGCAGAGCAGGGGTGGGGATGGGGCAGAGTAGGGGTGGGGATGGGGCAGAGCCAGGCTGGGGATGGGCAGGGACAGGACAGGGACGGGGCAGAGTAGGGGTGGGGATGGGGCAGAGCCAGGGTGGGGACAGGGCAGAGCAGGGGTGGGGATGGGGCGGGGACAGGACTGGGCTGGAGGGGGGGCAGGTAAGGGGCGGGGATGGGAGCAGGGTGGGGGTGGGGTGGGGACGGGGCGAGGACAGGACAGGGATCATCGTCTCCCATTGTAGGACGCCCCCTTCAGGCAGTGCAGCGTCTGCTCCTTCTGTTTCTCGGCAGGCCTTGTGTTTTGAGGTGAGCAGGTGATTATGTGTTGTAGTCTTGTGATGGTCTGGTGGGAAAACGGCCCACCCCAAAATAAATAAGAGCTGGGGAGTATGCCAGAGGCAGGAAAATTGGTTTGGAAACAGTTGAGATGGAACGTACTGTAAGGGGCCACTTGAGATTCTCATTGAGGAAATACGGATGTGCACATGTGTATTTATATGTGCACACATATTAATCTCTGCACGTTCACAATTTTTATTTTGTCTCAGTTATCTGTCCCTTAGCATCATCACTTTCATTTTCTCCGTTTCCAGTTGCTTTTATAAACTTCAGTGTACTTCCTAGTAGCTGCATCCCAGAACACTGACTGATGAAGTGGTGATCAGACAAGTGTGCAGATGCCGGAGAGACATCGCAAAGTTTCTGGTACTAAAAAAGGCTGATAATTTTCAGTCAAGTACCACCTATAAACCAGATCACTTTAGTTTGGAATAACATAGTAGGTTGGACATAAGGAATGTGTATTATATTACTCATGGCAATGGAGAAGATTATTAGGAAACTAATAAAATCTCTGATACCAAGAGAATTTAACATTTGTACAGGTTAATTGGTTGATGAGTGGAATAAAAGCAAATAGAAGGTATCAATGAATCAAAATCAACTTTCTGATGTTCCAGATTGGCATGAATTTGAATAATTGGAAATCTTTCTCTCTCTCTTTCTTTTTCCTTATCATTTAGAGTGGTGGTTCCCAAACTTTTTGAGAATGAGCACTCCAGACTTGTTAATAATGGTACTATTAGCTCTTCAGTCTGTAGCTATTACCTGGAATAGATAACTACAGACCTGCAAATTTTACGGACCAGTTCTATGGCCCACTCACACAGACCGTGCTTACTAGAGTAGAGATGTGGTGGGGAGTGGGAAGATTGGAGGCCCCAGAACCATGCAGTCCCCCATCCTACCTTTTGACTATAAATTTTAATTGGATAGCCCTCAAGAAAATCAAGAATTCATGGAGGAAAAACATGATCCAGGAGAGAGATAGTTTAGAGTCTAAGAGTAACACAGACATTACCTGGGAGGGTAATGAAATGAGAGGTCGTTACTGTATAGAACATCTCAGGGAGGATATCACCTGTCCTTGCTTGTGTTTGGAATCACCAATTATTAAATCTTCTGTAATATTTGACATATGCGTGATGAGGGAATAAGAGATTTCTCTTTTAGTAGGTTGTAAGTATAGTTCATGGTAATTTATCCCACTAGCTCTCTGTTTATCTTTCTCCTCTTTGAGTTTCTTAGCAGTTCCATACCTAAGAAATTAACACTAATTTCCCCCTCTCTCCCTATTCTTTCTTTCTTTCTTTTTTTTTTTTTTTTTAGACAGAGCCTCAAGCTGTTGCCCTGGGTAGAGTGCTGTGGCATCACAGCTCACAGCAACCTCCAACTCCTGGGATCAAGTGATTCTCCTGCCTCAGCCTCCCAAGTAGCTGGGACTACAGGTGCCTGGTACAACACTCGGCTATTTTTTTTTTTTTTTTGATTGCAGCCGCCATTGTTGTCTGGTGGGCCCAGGCTGGATTTGAACCCTCCAGCTCAGGTGTATGTGGCTGGTGCCTTTGCTGCTTGAGCCACAGGCGCAGAGCCCCTATTCTTTCCTCTGTAAACAACTATTGTGCACCTACTGGCTCCAAGAAGTAGGTGCTCAGGATAAAAGGAAGAAGAAAGTGGTGTGAAATGTATAAACGACCTAAACATGAAAAATTCTAAAACTGCAGGAAGATAATAGAATCTTTTATTCCCCCACCTATTGGATTTCAGGAACATTTCTTCAACAATGACAATAAAGGGGAAAAGAGACTATCAAAAGAACTTCTATAGAGCAATGAAGTAATGATAATAAAGCAACAATTGCTAGGCACTGGTTTCCATGTATCAGTTCATTTACTTCTAACAAAGTGATGAGGTGAGTACGATTACTCCAGTTTTGTAGATGAGGAATATGAGATCATCCATGTGAAGTAACTTTCTCAAGGTTATACAGCTACCGAGTGGCAAACGCCCTGTGGAAGATTAAAAGGCAAATAGTTGGTTGACAAAAGGTATTTGTAAATTGTGTAACAAACAAAGGTTAATTTCCAGCCACTATGTAAAGAACCCTTTAATTCAGTTAAAAAAGGACCAGTTTAAACATGGGCAAGGCAATGTAAAGGCAAGGAAATCTACATGTCTATTAGGCGTATGAAAACATGCTCAATTTCACAAGGTAGGGGGAAAATGCAAATGAAACCAGCAAAGACATGCTAATTTCTACCTATCATATAGGCATAAATGAGCATATACGGCAGTATCAAGCCTTTGTAAAGCTGTCTTACAGGCAGTCCTTTCACAGACTGTTGGGTGGAAGTAGATGGTGGCACAGAAAATTTGGTGACTTCCAGAAAAAGTGGAAATCGCCATACACTAATGGTTGGCAATTCTACCTCTGGAAATCTACCCCCAGTGGTACCCTGGTAAATGTGTGACAGCTGGATTTCCAGTGCAGTTCAAGGTGGGTGTTTGTTTGTGGTTTGTTTGAAGGTGGTGGACATGCTCCTCCTGTCATGGCCACATTCAAGCCACTCACGTAATGCCACTGAAGGCAGAATAGGGAAGAGAGGCGCACCACCAGCTCTCACCAGCTCTCACCAGCCCCGGAGCCAGGCCTGGCCTGTTGCTCTAAGACATTCTGGCACAAAAGCCCAAGAGACACGAATACACACATTCGCTCAAGATTGTAACAGCAAAGATTTTCAAGCAAATTCCATATTTATGGTCGAGGAAATACTATATAAATTGTGATAAGATCATACCATGGTTAAAAGAGATGAACTATTGCTTCACATATTCCTATAGAACTGTTTTTACATATATTGGATAATTCCCAAAGCCACATGTGGTTTGTTTTTAGATGACTCCTTCCAAAATGTGTAGTCACACAAGCAAATTATACAACAATATTGTTATATTCTATAATATAAACACACACACACACAGGATAACAGCAGGTATTTTAAATTATATACACAGTATATGAAATAGAAAGCTATATACCAACATGGAAAAATTGAATAAAAGGTTATACCCTGAAGTTATCCTTACCTTTAGAGTGTGAGAAGAAATAATAGTGGGGGGGGGGTCTATGATGATGATTAAAGACGGTATTAGTGATATCTGGAATATTACTTCTTTATCACAATATCTATTCTCAGCCTCTTTGAATTTTATGTGGAATAACTTTAAGAAGTTCCTACTTCTTTTATGTAATAATTCATCAATTGAAAACTCATTGTTTTTCAATTGACACATTGTACATATTTATGGGGAATAATTTGATGTTTCAAAACATGTGTATGTTGTATTATGATCAAGTCAGGCTACTTAGCATACAAATCTCCTCATGTATTCATCATTTACTTGTGGTGAGAATACTCAAAAAGTCTCTTCTTGCTATTTTTTAACATACAATACTTTACTCTTAATCATAGTCACCCAAGTGTTTAACAGAATGCCAGACCTTACTTCTCCTGCGTAACTGTAATTTTGTAATTGTTGCCCAGCCTCTCCCCTTCCTCCCCTCCTGCATCCCCTTCCAAGTTTTTGGCAATCACTCTTCTACTCTCCATTTATGAGATCAACTCTTGTTTAGATTTCACATATGTATTGGAAGATGTGGTATTTGTCTTTCTATGCCTGGCTTATTTCAGCTAACATAATGTACTCTGGGTTTAACTATATTGTTGCAAATGACAAGATTCTATTCTTTCTATGGCTGAATAATATTCCACTGTGTGTGTGTGTGTCTCAATATCACATGGTCTTTATTGATTCACACATTGTGGACTCTTAGGTTGATTTCATGTCTTGGCTATTCCATATAATGCAGCTATAAGCATAGAAGCTTAGATATTCCTTTGATATACTGATTTCATTTCTTTTGGATATGTACCCTGTATTGGAATTGTTGGGTCATTTGGTAGCTCTATTTTTAATTTTTTGAAAAACTGCTGTTTTCCATAATGCTTGTACTAGTTTACATTCTGCCAACAATGTATGTTTCCTTTTCTCCACATTCTCACTAACACTTGTTTTCTTTTGTCTTTTTGTGTTGTCTGGTGGGCCCAGGCTGAATTCAAACCCGCCACCTTAGGTGTATGTGGCTGGTGCCTTAGCCACTTGAGCCACAGGTGCCGAGCCGATAACATTCTAACTGGAGTGAGGTCACATCTCATTAAGGTTTTGATTTGAATTTTGCTGGTGATTAGTGACCTTGAGCATTTTTTAATATAACTATTGGACATTTATGTCTTCCTTTGGGAAATGTGTATTAAAATCTTTCACCCATTTTGTTATTTATTTTATTACAACTGAGTTATTTGACTTCCTTATATATTCTGAATATTAACCACCTGTCATAGAGTTTGCAAATATGTTATCCCCTTCTGTAGGTTGTCTTTTTACCCTGTTGATTGTTTTCCTTGCTTGAGCAAAAGCTTTTTGTTTTGATGTAATCTCCTTTGTCTATTTTTGCTTTTGTTGCTTATGGTTTTGACCTCTTATTTTAAAAGTTCTCACTCAGCCCAATGTCATGAAGCCTTCTGTTTTCTTCTAGTAGTTCCATAGTTTCATGTTTTACATTTGAATTTTTAATCCATTTTGAGTTGATTTTTATTTATAGTGAGAGGTAGTGATTTAGTTTCTTTTTGATGCACACAGCTTTGTTGCATACAGCAACAGTTATGAAAGAGACTGTCTTTTCCTTAATGTGTATTCTTAGCACTTAAAATAAATCAATTGGCTGTAAGTGTTTGAATTTATTTCTAGGCTCTTTATTCTGTTCCATTCATCTACGCATCCATTTTTATGGCAGTACCAGGCTATTCTGGTTACTGTAGATTTGTGGTATATGTTCAGGTCAGGCAGAATGACGCCTCCAGCTTTGAACTTTTTGCTCAGGATTTCTTTGGCTATTCTGGGTATTTTAGGGTTCCATGCAGATTTGAGGATTGTTTTCTATTCCTATGAAGAATGTCATTGGTATTTTGATAGGAATTGAATTATTCCATTGAATCCATGGATTGCTTTGGGTAGCATGGCAATTTTAATATTATTATAATAATTCTTCCCATACACAAACAAGGGATATCTTTCCATTAATTTGTATTCTCTTCCATTTATTTCATCAATGTTTTATAGTTTTCAGTGTAGTGATCTTTGACCTCCTAGGTTAAGTTTATTTCTAATTATCTTTTTGTAGTTATTATAAGTGGTATTTTTGCTTGATATCTTATATAGATAGTTCACTGTTTGCATATGGGAATGCTTGATTTTTGTATATTGATTTTGTATCCAACAACTTCATTGAATTTTCTTTTAATTTAAACAGTTTCCTGGTGAATTCTGTAGGGTTTTATTCATTTAAGATAATGTTACCTTTAAATAGAGTTGCCCTTCTTTCCAATTTTTATGGCTTTTATTTATTTCTCTTGCTTAATTGCTCTGGCTAGGATTTTCACTACTAAGTTGAATAAAAGTGGTACATACACATTCTTCAGCCCATGGATCATCCTCCAAAACTGATCATATCTTAGGACACAAGTCTAATCTCAACAAAGTTAAAAGAATAGAAATTGTACCTTGTATCTTCTTGGACCATTGTGGAATAAAAGTTGAACTTAATAGCAACAGAAATCTTCATACTCAAACAAAGTCATGGAAACTAAATAACCTTAGTTTGAATGATAGCTGGGTCAAAGACAAGATTAAGAAGAAAGTCATCAAATTTTTGGAACAAAATGATAATGAAGACACAAATTATCAAAACCCATGGGATACTGCAAAGGCAATCCTAAGAAGGAAATCTATAGTATTAGCTTTCATCAGGAAAATAGAAAGAGAGAAAGTCGACAACCTAATGGGTTATCACAAGCAATAGGAAAAGGAAGAACAATCTAACCCCAAACCCAGCAGAAGAAAATAAATAACCAAAATTAGAGGAGAATTAAATGAAATTGAAAACAAAAGAATCATTCAGAAGATCAAGAAAACAAAAATTTGGTTCCTTGAGAAGATTTATAAAATTGATAAACCTTTGACTAGCCTAGCCAGATTCAGAAAAATAAAATCACTAATAATGTCAATCAGAAATGATAAAGAAGAAATAAAAACAGATACCACAGAAATTCAAAAAATGCTCAATGATTATTATAAAACTCTAGTCTCAGAAATATGAAAATCTGAAAGAAATGGACCAATACCTGAAAGCATGCCACCATTCTAGACTCAGCCAGAAAGAGTTAGAAATTTTGAATAGACCTATATTAAGCACTGAAATAGTGTCAACAATACAAAATCTCCCAAAAAAGAGAAGTCCAGGGCCAGATGGCTTCACATCAGAACTCTACCAAACCTTCAAAAAGGAACTAGTTTGTATATTACATGACCTTTTCCAAAACATAGAAAAAGAATCTTCCCCAACATATTCTGTGAAGCAAATATCATCTTGATCCCCAAACCAAGAAAGGACTCAACAAAGAAAGAATACTATAGACCAATATAATTAATGAATATCTATTCAAAAATATTCAATAAGATCCTAGCAAACAGAATTCAACAACACATCAAAAAAATTATCCACCACTTTCAAGTTGGTTTTATGCCATAGTTACAAGGTTGGTTCAGCATACATAAATCTACAAATATAATACATCACATAAATAAAATTTTAAAAAGGCTATATGATTCTATTAATTGATGCAGAAAAAGCTTTTCATAATATCCAGCATCTTTTCATGATTAGGACACTTAAGAAAATAGGCTTAAATGGGTCATTTCTTAAACTAATAGAAGCCGTCTACAGCAAACCCACAGCCAACATCATATTGAATGGAAGAAAACTGAAAACATTTCCACTCAGATCTGGAACTAGACAAGGATGCCCATTGTCAACACTGCTATTCAAGATAGTAATAGAGGTCCTAGCCATCACAATCAGGCAAGAGAAGGGGATCAAGGGCATTCAAATGGGGTCAGAAGAGGTCAAACTCTTATACCTGGAAAACTCCAGGGACTCAACTACAATGCTCTTAGAAGTGATCAAGAAATACAGCAGTATCTCAGGATACAAAATTAATACTTACAAATCAGTAGTTTTTATATATAACAACAATAGTCAAGCCAAAAATATAGTTAAGGACTATTACTTTTATAGTAGAGGCAAAGAAGATGAAATACCTGGTTATTTATCTAACAAAGGATGTGAAAGATCTCTATAATGAGAATTTTGAAACCCTGAGAAATGAAGTAGCTGAAGATGTTAACAAATGGAAAAACACATCATGCTCATGGCTGGAAGAATCAACATTGTTAAAATGTCCACACTACCCAAAGCAATCTATAGATTTAATGCAATCCCTATCAAAGCACCAACAACATACTTCGAAGAACTTGAAAAAATAGTACTTCATTTTATATGGAATCAGAATAAAGCTCAAATAGTCAATACATTATGTAGAAATAAAAACAAGTCAGGAGGCATCACATTACCAGACTTCAGGTTATACTACAAATCTGTGGTCATCAAAACAGCATGGTACCGACACAGAAATAGAGATGTAGATATATGGAACAGAATAGAGAATCTGGAGATGAACCCAGCCACGTATTGTCATTTGGCCTTTGATAAGCTTAAAAAAAACATACAATGAGGAAAAGATTCCCTGATTAGCAAATGGTGCTGGGAGAACTGGCTAGCAACTTCTAGAAGATTGAAACTGAACTCTCACCTTTCACCCCTAACAAAAATTGATTCTCACTGGGTAAAAGATTTAAACTTAAGACATGAAACTATAAAAATACTAGAAGAGAGTGCAGGGAAAATGCTTGAGGATACTGGCCTGGGAAAATATTTCATGAGGAGGCCCCCGCCCCCAACAATTGAAGTAAAACCAAAAATATATTACTGGGATCTGACCAAGCTTAAAAGCTTCTGCACAGCTAAAGGGCACTGTAAGTAAAGCAAACAGACAGCCTTCAGAATGCAAGACTATTTTTGCAGTTTATGATTCCAACAAAGATCTGATAACTAGAATCTACAGAGAACTCAAATTAATCAATAAGAATAGAATGAACAATCCCATTTATGTGTGGGCAAGAGACTTAAACAGACACTTCTCTGAAGATGACAGGCTAAGGGCCAAGAAACACATGGAAAAATGCTCATCAACTTTAATCATCAGAGAAATGCAAATCAAAATCACCCAATTCCAGTAAGATTAGCTCACATCACAAAATCTCTAAACTGCAGATGTTGGCATAGATGTGGGAAGAAGTAAACACTTCTACACTACTGGTGGGGTTGCAAACTAATACAGACTTTGGAAAGAAATATGGAGATTTTCAAGGAACTAAAAGTTGACCTACCATTTGATCCTGTAATTCTGCTATTAAGTTTCTACCCAGATGAACAAAAATAATTTTACAACAAAGCCATTTGCACCAGAATGTTTATTGCAGTTCAATTCATAGTTGCCAAATTGTAGAAGCAGCTTAAATACCCATCAACCCATGAATGGATTAACTAGTTATGGCATATGTATCTCACAGAATACTATTCAGCCATAAAAAAATGAAGACTTTATATCTTTTATGTTTACCTGGATTGAGCTGGAACATATTCTTCTCAGTAAATTATCTCAAGAATGGAAAAAAAAAGTATTCAATGTACTCAATACTATTATGAAACCAATATATAATCACTTACACATACACATGAATGACAAAACACAAATATACTCCATTAGCCCTCCCCTCTTTAGGAGAGGGGAGGGCAAATGGAGGAAAGGTATTTGGTGGGAATGTGCACAATGTAAAGATACATATCAATGTAAAGATACGTATACATACCAAGAATAAAATATAAATATCTTACCACAAAAAATAAGTGAGGTGATGGTTATATTAATTAGTTTAATTTAAACATTCCCCATTGTATATCAGATCATCACATTATACCCCATAAATGTATACAGTTATGATTTAATAAAAATTAAGTTAGGCTTGGTACCTGTAGCACAGTGGTTACAGTGCCAGCCACATTGCACTGAGGCTGGTGGGTTTAAACCCAGCCCAGGCCTGCTAAACAACAATGACAACTGCAACAAAAAAATAGCTGGGCATTATGGCAGGCGCCTGAAGTCCCAGCTACTTGGGAGGCTGAGGCAAGGGAATCACTTAAACCCAAGAGTTTGAGATCGCTGTGAGCTGTGACATGGCACTCTGCTAAGGACGACATAGTGAGACTCTGTCTCAAAAAAAAAAAAAAATTAAGTTAAAAAAAGTGGTAGAACTGGGCATCCTTATCTTGTTCATGATCTTCAAGGAATAGCTTTCAACTTCCCTCATTCACTATGATGTTAGTTGTTGATTTTTCATTTATTGCCTTCATTGTGTTGAGGTACATATTTTTGTATAATTAATTTGTTGAGAGTTTCTATTCAGAAGAGATGTTGAATTTTTTTGGAATGCTTTTTCTACATCTATTAAAATATCATTTGTTTTTTGTCTTTCTGTTAATGTACATAATGCTTATTTATTTGTATATTGAATCATCCTGGGATAAATCCACTTGACCATAGTGAATGTTCTTTTAAATATATATATATATATATACACATATATATATGCACACAGTTGAATTTGGTTTGCTAGTATTTCATTGAGGATTTTTTGTGTCTAAATGTAGGGATATTGGCTTATACTTTTCTTTTTTGGTTCTGTTCTTTGTTGAGGTTTTGGTATCAGGGTAATATTGGCCTCATAAAATGAAATTTAAAATAATACCTCCTTTTCAATATTTTTGGGATAGATTGAGGAGAATTGGTGTGATTTCTTCATTAAGAGTTCAGTAGTGTCTAGCAGTGAAACTGTCAGGCCTTGAACTTTTTATTTTTTGATGAAAAACTTTATTACTGAACTTTATTCAATTTTCTCTCTCTTATACATCGATTTGAGTTTTCTATTTCTTTATAATCTAATCTTGGTAGATTTTGTGTGTCCAGGAATTCATCCATTTCTTTTAGGTTATCAAATTTGTTAGCGTGTATTTGTCCCTAATAGTCTGTTTTAATCCTTTGTATTTCTGTGATATCATTTGTAATGTCTCCTTTTTCATCTGTGATTTTATTTATTTGAGTCTTCTCTCTTTTTTGTTAGTCTAACTCGAGGTTTATTTGTTTTGTCTGTTTTTTCTTTTCTTTTCTTTCTTTCTTCCTTTTTTTTTTTTTTTTTGAGACAGAGTCTCTCTATGTCACCCTCAATAGAGTGCTGTTGCATCACAGCTCACAGCAACCTCAAACTCTTGGGCTTAAGTGAGTCTCTTGCCTCAGCCTCCCAAGTAACTGGGACTATAGGCGCCTGCCATAATGCCTGGATTTTTTTTACTGTAGTTATCACTGTTGTTTGGCAGGCCCAGGCTAGGTGCAAACCTACCAGCTCCCAGTGTATGTGGCTGGCTCCCTAGCCACTGAGCTATAGGCACCTGCCTTGTCTGTCTTTTCAAAAACCAATTCTTCATTTCATCTGTGTTTTGAATTCCTTTTGTAGTCTTTATTTCATTTATTTTGCTCTGATCTTTATTGTTTCTTTCCTTCTATTAATTTTGTATTTGCTTTCCTCTTGCTTTTCTAGTTCATTGTGATGTATTATTGGAAAAAAAGATGTATTGTTGAGTTGTTTATTTGAAGTTTTTCTACTTATTTTATGAAGGCATTTTTTGCTATAAACTTCATTGTTCTTCTATTCAGCTACTCTATATCTTTTTTTTTTTTTTTTTTTTTTTTGAGACAGAGCCTCAAGCTCTCCCCCCCGGCAGAGTGCCGTGGCATTACAGCTCACAGCAACCTCCAACTCCTGGGCTCAAGCGAGTCTCTTGCCTCTGCCTCCCAAGTAGCTGAGACCACAGGCGCCCGCCACAACGCCCAGCCATTTTTTGGTTGCAGCCATCATTGTTGTTTGGCGGGTCCGGGCTGGGGATTCGAACCCGCCACCTTAGGTATACGTGGCTGGCGCCTTAGCCGGTTGAGCTATAGGCGCCGAGCCTACTCTATATCTTTTAATTGGAGAATTTAATCCACTATATAAGGTTATTACTAAGGACTCACTCTTGCTATTTTGTTAACTGTTTTCTGGAGGTTTGGTAGATCTTTTGTTCCTTTTTCTCTGTCTTGTTTACCTCTATGATTTGGTCCTTTTCTGTGTGCTAAGCTTTTCCTTCTATCCATTTCATTTGTGTATCTGCTATAATCTCTTTCTCTGTGGTAATCATAGGACTAATATTAAGAGTCTTGTAGTTATAATAGACTCTTTTAACTCTAATAATAACATAACTTTGGTTGTATTAAAATACTCTAGACTTTTCCCTCCCCCCCCCCCAATTTGTATTTTTGTTGCCTTCAGGGACATCATTACCTATTGCATGTTTCTTAGCCTTTAATTACAGATGTTGTTTTTTACTATTTTGATTTTTAACCTTCAAACTAGAGGATTGAAAGATTTACATATCACTATTAAAGCACCTGAGTATTCTGAGTTTTATTATGAACTTACTTTTCTGGTGAATTTTATATTTTTATGACAGCAATTATCACCCTTTTGCTTCTAGTTGTAGCATTCCTGTAAGCATTATTTGTGAAGCCAGTCTAGTTAAGATAAATTATCTCAGTTTTTGCTTCAGACATCTGAAAATGTCTTTAATCTCCTTTTTATGAGGATTATAGATTCGCTGGACCTGGTATTTTTGACTGACAGGCTTCTTTTTTCCCTTAGCACTTTGAATATGTCATTTCATTCTCTCTTGACTTGAAGGGAAAAAAAAGAGAAGTCTCCAGATGATCTAATGGAGATTCCCTTATACGTGACTTGATACTTTTCTCTTGTAGTTTTTAGGTTGCTTTTTTGGCTTAAACATTCAAGAGTTTGATTATAATATGTCTCAGAAAGGAACGTTTTGGGTTGAACCTAATTGGGAAACTTTGATCTTTCTGTATTTTTATGTTCATATCTCTAAAAAGATTTGTGAATTTTTCATTTAATATTTTATGAAGTGAGTTTTCTGTGCTTTATTGAATCTCTTTTTTAATGTCAGACTGTTAAGGGGGTACAAATGTTTTGGTTACATGTATCACTTTTGTAATGCTTGAGTCACAGCTGTTAAGTACACTGAGCCCACAAAAATTTCCATTGTATCCATTAGGTAGGTTTTGCCCATCCTCCTCCCCCCACTTGATTTCCACTAAGTTTTATATTCTTCTGTGCATTTGTGTCTCATAAGTTAGTTCCATTTTACTAGTAAGTACATATGGCACTTTTTTCCATTCTTGTGATACTTTGTTTAGGACAATGGTCTCTAGTTCCATCCAAATTGTTGCAAAAGGCATTAATTCATTCTTTTTTATGGCTATATAGTACTCTGTGTTATACATAGACATTTTGCTAAACTACTCGTAGATTGATGAACTCTTGGGTTGACGCCATGTCTTTGAAACTGTGATAGCATTATAATAAAAGTGCATGTGTCTTTTTGATAAAATGATTTCATTTGGGTGCATACCCAGTAGTTGGATTGCTAACTGAATGGAGGGTTTCTTTTATTTCTTTAAGGTATCTCTGTACTGTTTTCCATAGAGGGTATACTAGTTTGTAGGACCACCAATACTTTCTAAGCATTCACTTAACTCTACATCAACACCAAAATCTGTTGTTTTTGAACATTTTAATAAAAGCCATTCTGACAAGGGTGAGGTGATCTCTCATTGTGGTTTAAATTTGCATTTTCCTAATGATTAGTGAAGCTGAGCATTTTTCATGTGTTTTTTGGCTATGCCTCTATCTTCTTTTGAAAATGTTCTGTCCATGACTTTTCCCTACTTTTTAAAAAATTTCAAATGGATACAGTGGCAAATATCAGATTATATTGCTTGTTTATTTATTTATTTATTTGTTTTGAGACAGAGTCTCAACCTGTCCCCCTGGGTAGAGTGCCATAGTGTCATAGCTCATAGTAACCTCCAACTCTGGGATTCAAGTGATCTTCTTGCCTTAGTTTTTCTATTTTTAGTAGAGGTCTCACTTTTGCTGAGGCTGTTCTAAAACTCAAGAGATCCTCCTGCCTTGGTCTTCCAGAGTGCTGGGATTACAGACATGAGTCACTGCCCCTTGGCTGATTACATAGTTTACTTTTGTAATGTTAAAATATGGGTTGTAGTTGTGCCCTTCATCCAGGAAGTATGCAATATACCTATGCAATGCACCCATTAGGTGGGAATAACCCAACCTCTTTCCCCTTTCCCCTGTACTTAAATTTAATTGAGCTTTTCTATCACATGAGCATGTAGTTAATCTAGTGATTCTAATTAAGTACTGAGTACATGTGATATTTGTTTTTCCATTCTTGTGATACTTAGGAGAATGTTCTCCAAATCCATCCAGGTATTGCAAAAGATATGAAATCTCCATCTTTTCATAGTGTGTAGTATTCCACATATACATACACCACAGTCTATTAATCCATTGATGTGCTGAGAGGACTGGATTATTTCCACATCCTTGCAACTGTTGAGTAGTTCTTCTATAAACATTCAAGTGCAAATGTCCTTAAGGTGGAAGGACTTTTTTTTCTATTGGGTAAATAAAGAGTAATGGGTTTGCAGGATCAAATGGTAGGTTTACCCTTAGTTCTCTGAGGAGTCTCCATACTTCATTCCACAGAGGCTATCCAAATGTGCAGTCCTATCAACAGGGCATGCAGGTTCCCTTTTCTCCACACTCCTGCCTCAGGACCTTGTGATGTGGGCCATTCTCGTGGGGGTTAGGTGATAACTCAAAGTGGTTTTGCATTTCTTTGATGATTTGAGAGAATGAGCACTTTTTAAATTTACTTTTTCATCTGTCCTATGAGAAAAGTTTCTGTAAATGTCTCTTGCTCAGTTATAATTGGGGTTGTTTGAACTTTTCTTGTAGATTTGCTTCTTGAGTAGTAGATTCTAGTTATTAGCCATTTGTTAGATTTGTAACACAAAAAATATCTTCTTCCATTCTCTTTTATCCACTTTTTAATGGGGTTGTTTTTTGTTTCTTTTCTTGCTGATTTAGTTGATTTCTTTATAGATTCTGAATATTTTGGTAATGTAGATTTTTATTTACTTAATAATGTTCCATAAATCCTGCAGGCTTTCTTCACTGTTTCTTGTCCTTATTCCTTTTTATTCTCTTCTGACTGGGTTTTTTTTTTTTTTTTCAAAAGATCTGTTTTTAGCTTCAGAAGTCTCTCTTCTGCTTGATCTAGTTTGTTGGTGAGGTTCTCAGTTGGAGTTTGTATTTTATTCATTAAATTTCTCATGCCAAACTTCCTGTTTGCATACTCTCTTTTAATAATATCTATCTTTCATTGAATTCTTCCTTCACATTCTGACTGTTGCCCTGATTTCATTGACTTGTGTGTTTTCTCTTATGTCTCACTGAATTTCCATAAGATCATTATTTTGGCTATTTCCAATCCTAGATTGGACCATGTCTGACATATAATTTTCTGTTCTGCTCTGATAATGGAAGATATCTGATGTGTGTTTTTGTTACTGTTGTCGCATTTGTTTCCCTGCTCTGCTGTTAGAGCCTGTCTGATGCCGTATGTAGCACAGACTCCAACAACAGCTAGATTTGCTGATGCGAACAGGTGATCATGTGTGCTGTACTCATACAGATGGCAGTGAGAAGAGGTACAAGTGTCAATGATATTGCAGTTTGGATTTTTGAGGACAGTAAGGTTGAAGGATAGTTTAGTGATAAAAGTGAGCATAATGAAACTCCTCCTGTATGTAGTGATATGAATTTCAGTGAATATGAAGCTAATGATAAAGAAGAAAGTGACAACAATACACATCCTGTAACAAGTAGCTGGAAGGTTTATTATGATGGTGATCTTATAAATTTCCTGTGGTTTGTCACACAATATGGAAACTGAACTTGAATATTTCCAGCTCTTTTTCTCAGATGATCTTATTGGTGAAATTGTGACTGAGACAAATATGTATGCAATAAAAAAAAGAAGAAGAAGGTGACTCCACTAACAAAATACTCAATGTGGCACTCATGGAAGGATTTTTTTCATCAGAAGAAATGAAGGCATTCTTGAGTGTAATACTGAATATTGCCCGAGTTGACTATTTTGCTGAATATTGGCTAGACAGAACCTCATTCCTGAAGGATATTTTCTATAATCCCTTTTTTTCCTAAATATTTTAGATGTTGCTTTAGTTCCTTCTGTCAAGTGACAATGATATTGCAATTTGGATTTTTGAGGACATTGTAAGGTTGAAGGAGAATTTAGTGATGAAAGTGAGTGTAATGAAACTCAAGATCAAGTGTGCATACCAACGAGCAAGGTGAAGAATGTTAGTGAGTATATTGACAATAAATGCAAAGAGTTTTAAGTACTAGGAAGAAATGTGGCTATAGATGAGATTGCAGTAGGTTTCAAAGGAGGAATTCAGTTCCAGTGGTACAATCAGAAGGAGCCTAGAGTGGGGCCTGTAAATTTTTGCCTGTGATTCAGAAAATGGTTGTGTTTTCTCACATTCCCTGTTATGGCAAGACAGCAACAGACAGTCTTATTTGTTCTGATTTGCCATTAGTGTCTCGAATAGTGATTCATTTGATACAAATTTTCCAAGCACATACAAATGGTTCAGGCTAGTACATCTACACTAACAGGGTCTTTACAAGCCCACAAATTGCTCAGGAAGTGCATACAGTGAAAACACATATAAGAAGAACAGTAATGGCTTCTAGGAAGGATCTTCCAGATGATCTGAAAAAGAAGAAAATTCAGGAATATGAATTATGTGCCTATTAATGTGATATGAAAATAATGTGCCTCTTATTCCATGATGAGAGGTTAGTGACAATGCTGAGTACATTCTTTGGCTGCCAAACACAGTTGATCATTGGTTATAGGAAGAAACATCCTGTTCAATTTGAAAAATTGACAGTTGTTTTAGAAAATACAAAGTTTCAGCCACGTACACCTAAGGTGGCGGGTTCGAATCCCCAGCCCGGACCCGCCAAACAACAATGACGGCTGCAACCAAAAAATATCCGGGCGTTGTGGCGGGCGCCTGTGGTCCCAGCTACTTGGGAGGC
>NW_003852466.1:1811191-1836463 GCF_000181295.1 Otolemur garnettii
AAAATACAAAGTTTATGGCAAGAGTGGACAGAGCTGATCCGTACTGTGAATGTTCCAGACTTACAAAGAGGTCCTACAAATGGTGGAAAAAATTATTCTTCTGGCTTATGTGAATAATTGCATCATTTACTCATTAGATAAGAAGGAGAATGGAGAAAAAGTGCAGACACACTTTTCCTATAGGAGAAATCTCATCACTCAGCCTGTGAGCAATGTGAGGAATAGAAATTCAAGAAAGAGGGGAAGACCATTATCTTCTGACACTTAGGAAAGGCTAAATGGGAAGATGCATTTTATAACGAAAAATTTAAAAAGTCAACAAAGGAGCAAATAGTTTACAACACAGAAATGAGAAAGGCAGTAGGACAGAAACTATTCTCTACTGTGAGACCAGTAGAGTAGCCTGGCCTTCATCCTTGAGATTGCTTTAAGAAGTCTCACATTCAAAAACATCACAAAGTAAACAAAAACACTTTAATTATTTAAGTAACCCAAAATAGAAAAGTTAAATCAACAGATAAATTCATATTTATGTTTTTCTCTTTTAAAACTGTAGGATAATTATAAGTAATTCACCTTCCCTATGTTAATATCTATACATCTAGTGAAACAGTTGCCCCTTCCAATATTAAGGAGTAGCTTTCACAGGGGAAGACTTTTTACTGTAGATGGGTCCTAGGGTGTCAGTTTGATATAGTGTGTCGGCTTCAGTTCTGGATTAACTTGGTAGTATAAGAACTTCTCAGTTTTATTTTACCTATAATCCTCATCAATGATGTCTTCAATTTTATCTGTGGCCTGGGCTATAGGACTTTGTGATGGCAGTGAAGAGGTTATGCTGGTGGTAGGGATATTGACCAGCCCATATGGCTGGTCAGCCATATGACATCTTTCTTGGGGGCATAACTGGGCACAGCAGGCTGGACAACTCTGACTTGCTACCCAGGGGGCAGGATCACCATTAAGTCTGGTATAGGCATGTGTGGAAGCATGATTGGTTGGCTTTGTGTTGGTTTCCCTGTCCTGTAAATCCCCCTGTTTCCTGGGAAGCAAAGTGTCACATAGTTTTGGACACCAGTGTCTTGGTTACTTGTTCAGGCAGTCAGAGCTGTGGGGCCACAACCCCCCATGTAAGCATGGTGGAATATGGTGGAACCGTGGGGATGAAGAGAGGCAGTGGCCACTGCCCCCCACCCCCACCCCAGAGCCGGATGCATTCTAGCAGTAGGTGTGCTTTCAAGATGGTGCTGTGCTGTAGCAGTGTAGGTCATGGGAAAGAGGAGTGCTCAGTATTGGCTCCTACCCTGGAGGAAATTCAGCTATGTTTATCTCCAGGTAACTTTCCAAATTGGATTTAGGTTTGGTTAGGATTGCATATCTTTTCTGTAGCAAGGACAGCAGGCATCTGTGTGAATAGTGGGGACTACTGGGAGTCTCCAGCTTACTTTTCCCCCAGAAGAAGAAGTTTCTTCTGGCTCTAAGTCAATCTCAGCGGGAGAGACCATGTGTCAGAGGTTGGCTGCTTCCCTCCCCTCTCTGTGATGCTATTTTGGATTTCCATGGTTCACAGGGGTATTGTTGCCCCCCCCCCGTTGCTCTCCAGCATACTTCCCATCATTCCAGTTAAAATAGAACTGTTTATTTGTTGTTTGGTCCTGTTTTGTGGAGGAGATGAATGTGAGGCAAAGCTAGTCAGCTATCCTGCTGACATCACTCCATGCATCATTAACAGAAGCTTTTCTGGAATCATATTAAACACACACATATATTTAAGATTTATCTCAACTTCAGAAACATCAAAATGTTTATTCAGGTAAATTCCAAATCAAAGAATAGGGTAATTCAGTTGCCTAGGATGGTTTAGCAGCTGCAGGGCATATAATTTCATTGCTGTTTAACAGTAGATATATGGTTTAAAAAATTACAATGGTTCTTAATGTATCTGATGGTATATTAACAACCTAAAATTTAAAATAAGTATCAATGATCATTATACATGATGTTATATCCACAGTGCCTGGGGACACCATGAAAATGTACAACAAGCCCTCAAGAAACGGCCAATCTCAAGCACTTGGGATGCAGGTAACAAAGCAAAGAAAGTAAAAATGCCTCTCTGGAGCAAATTCCATGTGCTTTGTAATAAGCTATGCCCCTTTCCAATAAAGCTGTATGCAAAGTAAAGGAGGAGATGGGAGACAGCACCAAGGAGAAATGATGGCCTGTGATGGCCAGTGAGGGATGGCAGCCATGATGAGACAGGGCACTGCGAAAGAGCAAACCGTCCTCTGTATCTCAGCTGCCCCTGCAACTCTCAAAAGTGTAAAAATCTTCTTATGAATTCATTTTCTTATTAACTCATATAACATAGATACAAAATTAAAAATAAGCAATATTTTTAAAAGTTGCCTTAGGATCATCAAGAAAAGGCAAATTGTTTTTTTCAGTATGCTCAAAGATCCAAGATTTAGAAATATTCCACTGAAGTCTTGACCTAATGTGGAACACTCTCTGAAAATGCCAGAAAAATGAGACATCTCTTTATTGAAAAAGAGAACGCATATTTATACAGATGCTATGCCATCCCAAGTCTGTCTGGGAAGCAGATACTTTGTAAATTAGTGATGTAACATTTTTTTTATGTATCTCACTTCTTTCAGAGTTCTTATCTTACTCTTGTAATATTCTTTTCAGTTAGGAGAGGCTGGTACTATTGCTAGCTCTCAAATGATGAAAATCCTACAGACACAAACATATTGAAATGACTTGCCTATATCTACACAGCAAGTCATTACTACAGCCAGGAATGAAGTCTAGGTCTCCTGAAGGCTAGCCATCCTTCCTGTTTTTCTATAACTTTATGTCAAAAAATCCCAAAGTCATGCAGAGTTCTATTGAGGTAAGAAGTAATCTTATACAAACTGAGAGGTTTTGTTAACAGGCTTCCTTTATGCTAATATTTGGGAAACTACAGCTACTATTAATAGCCCTGGCCCCCAAGTAGGCTTTTTTCTCCCTAGAAAAGTTAGGACATCATCTTGACATAACTGAATATAATATGATGTGAATTAAAAAAAAATTCTCAATGTAGTCAAGGAAAAATATAAAAAATAAAAAGATTTCATAGTAGTATTACCTACACACTCATACGAATGGCAAAACAGAACTGTAGTCCAGAAATTAGAAAGGAAGAGGAGAGAGAGGGGAGGGGAGGGAGGATACAGGAGGAGGGAGGGTATTTGGGGGGACCTCACCTAATGTGCATGATGCAATGGTACATTTCAAAACTATTAAGAAATGAGTATAATTATGATGGACGTGTTACTTAGTTCAATGTAAACATTTCATATTGTATATTGAAGCAGTACCCTGAACCCCATATATTCGTCAATGTACAAAGTTACGATTTAATAAAAAAAGATAAGAAAAAAATAAAAAGAAAGAAGCAGAACTTGAAGAAGCCTACAATTAATGTGACATCTTCTTCTTAACAAATCTAGACTGAAATTATCCTGTTCTTAGGGTAGGGTTGCCAGATGAAATACGGAAGCCCAAATTTAACATTTGTGATGTACATTAACAAGTTATTTGTTGTTTCTCTAAAACTCAAATTTACCTTGATATCTTGTATTATCCATTAAATCTGGCAAGCCTATGCTAGTGACCCATCACGCATGCCTAACAGGCAAAAGTATAAAAGTTTACAAAGGCAATCCTCTTTCTCCCCAAGGGAAGATGGTAGGAAGGAGAAAACCATCTCCACCTTCTTTATCCCTTGATGTAGAAAGTGTATTTGATGACAGAATCTTAAAAAACACTGGCTGTTGAGTCCTTTCTGCTTCTGTGCCCTAACATGTCTACATTCCTCTCTATTACCCTTTTACACAACTGAACTGTTCTTTTGGATGCCTGAGAAACTTCTACAGCCTTGTCAAATAGCAAAAAAATTTAAAAAATATGAGATTGTCTTTTGTTTTTCCCAGTGTAACAAGAACAACCATCGCTTCTTCCTTTTCATTTACATTTATATGTATAAAGTGGTATATATTCACATATATTTGTACATAGGTCTATATATTTATGTAGTCTTTACTTGGAATTACACTTTCAATACAGACTAACAAAATGCTTATCTTGGGGCATAACTTACTCACCATCTAAGGTCAGATATTGGGATAAGGAGGTAGACAGGCATATTCCCTTCCATCATAGAACTTCCAGCCTCACAGAGGTGGGCCAGACAATCTATAAACTTTGCTATAATGTGTGATTAATAATATAATGAGGCAGGACAAGATAATTTTGGTTAGAAAACCATTTGCATCTTTCTATTTAAAAACATCTTGTAGGATTTGTTTTGACTAGCAGTTAATGCACTTTTAAACATTCATCCTTTGAGCTTCCATGAAGAACTCTCTAATAAGGGCAAGGAGAATTTGAGATACAAGTCAACATCTTAAGGACACATCGTGGAAGTCTAGATGGTCACCTTGCATTTGATCAGAAAGTCATTGATTAGATGACTAATAAAATTAAGACAAATATGGAAGCATATACTTTGCTCCTTTTAATACCAGTGAAAGGAAGACAAATCCAGGAATGAAAATCTCACTAGGATTTTGAAGAGAGCAGTTTAATTACAAGGTACAAGTTAAGCTACAGGGCTCTGACGATGCAGTGTTTGTGGGCACGTGTGATAAAGAGATGCCTGAGGATGGCAGAATGATAGACTTGATCTTGCATGGAGATTGTCCTCTGTTAACAGCACAGTGACTCCAAAGAGTGGGGGGAGGAGATTAATGAAATGATATCTTGCCACTCACAGTTGAGTAAAACACATCTGTGACTAGAGTTCTGAAGAGCATTTGGATATTCATGAGTCATTCATTGGAGTCGAGATCCTATTAGCATGCACACCTTTGGATCACATTGACCAAGAATTCTTTTTCTTTTAATCAATAAAACAAGAGGTTGACTTTGATGGCCAGAAGATTGAGTCAGACTACTGAGTGCACTGCCAATAGCCCTATTGTAATTGATTTCTGCTGAAACAAAACCAGAGATCTGCACACACAAACCACATCCAGAACTGTGAAATTAAGGCTGCAACTTAGTTTTTATATGAACTCGTTAGGCTGTAATTACTTTAGGTCATTTCCAATTACTTTAAAGAGTTACATTATCATTTCTGTACTGGAACTTAGTAAAATGTGAAAATGTCATTATCTCTAAATGAGTTTTTTTAATTCCTTTTTCTACACACCACTCCAATACCAGACAGCATTATCTGTGTTAGCTCTTCATTACAATAGTTCAGAAAGATCTAATTCACTTTTAAAAAAATGTTTAATACCTGTTAACTAATAACAGGTTAAATCCTTACATACACATGCACACACATGTGCGCACATGCACACATGCACAGAATTTAATTAAAATACAATTTTATTATAAGGAAATCATTGGTTGGAACTTATTTATATTCTGCAGGACCCAGGGGAAAGAAGAAAAGGCCTACGCCTGCATGTGCACCCGTTTGTTTGGTCTGTTTTGATCATTGCTGTACCTCAACATCCAGAACATCTAAAACAGAGACTTGCACATAAAAGGCACTCAGGAAATATTTGTTGAATAAATTCTTAAGTAAAGAATGAGAAGATGGACAGTTAAAACTTGAACAACCAGAGGGTGCTGGCCTCTGTGTAGTCTAACATTTGTGTCTAATTTTTGACACCCCCAAAGCTGAACCACTAATAACTTATTGTTGTCTAGAAATAGGTAACATGCTGTTCAAACTCATGTTGCTCAGGGTTATCAGTTGTGAATGGGTAAAGGAAATGAAGAGTAAGAATAATGCAAAGGGCCTCTTCTTTCTTTCCTTTCCTTTCTGCTTTCTCTTTTTCATCTATGTGTTGAATAAATATTGACCGTTCACTACCCGCCAGCCCATGTTCTAGGCTCTAGAGATGTAGCTGAGAAGTAGACACGCATCATCTCTGGCTCCAGCGCACAAACTAGTTTAAGTAACTCTGAATGTTATGAGTTGTGTGTCTTCAAAGTGAAGGTAATTGGGCTGCTGCAGATGAGAAAGGTGATAGCACATAGATACCTCTTAGTGCCTGGATGGAGTGTCCATGACGTTAGCACCATCCAATGTGCGCTACTGATGACCACTGTGTGGACAACAGCCTGAGAATCATGTAAAATTACCCATGATTACTCATTAAAGACAATTTGTTGTAATCAGTGAATAAAGTAATTTTTCATGATTTTAAAGATATGAAAATTACATTATTACATGGAATTTTCATTTCTTATGATGATATCTATTGCCCTTGACTGTTAATTATCTCATCATTGTATTCAAGACAGTTCTTATTTTGACTTCAATCCATCTGCCAAATCTTCTCCCCAACTTCTCAAACTGTAGGCACTATATCCGCAGAAGGTTCTATTTTCTCTGAATACATCTTCTAAATCTTCTGGAGTTCTATTGTGTAATATTTAAAATGTTTGACCACCCAAGGGACTGTAACAAACTGGTCAACATAAGGAACTAGGCCTACTGTATGGATACGTACACCTGGAGCATGTTTGGTCTATGAAAATTAGGTCAACAAAAGGAGGCGGTCAATGTAGGGAGGTGGTCAACTGCGGAGATTCTACTGTACATACTGTATGTATAACACACACATGTATTTTTTGAAGCACAGTAATGAAATGAACACCTCTCCCCACCTTTGGGCCAGGACGTGACTGTCTCGCTAGCTGTACATTGTTCTTTCATTCTTGCTTCCCAATGTTTGCTCCCAGGGTCCAGCCCTGCCTGTGATCCCTTCCTCTGCCCCTTTGTACACTACAGCCTCCATCTTTCAAAGGTCTGCTTGGGTCCTATGCCCTGCAAGAAGCTTCTGGATGTGTACCCTGTAACTTATGCCTTCTCTGAGCTCTCCCAGCACCTGTGGGTCCTGCTCCCTGGGCATTTCAATACAGGCTGCCTGTCTCGTGTGGTGCTTCGTGCTTACCTGTGAACAAGGTGGGGAAAATTCTCCCACGGAGCCCTTGTACTTAGTAGATGCTTAAGATTTTCCAACTACCTTAATGGAAAATTCTATTGTTAAGAGAAACAACATAGTGCACAGATCAGTGAGTGGAATTCTAAAACTTCTCTTTAATTCCAGCTCACTCACCCCTACTAGATGTAACCTTGAGCAGCGTAATTAATCTCTGTGATAATTTCCAGTTTAGTTGCACATGTGCACGTGTACTTACATCTAATAGTGTTGTTGTGAAAATTAAATGATGTAACATGCTTGAAAATCTGGCACATATTGGGTTTTGATGTTTGCTTATCCGACTCATATATGATATTCCAAAGATAGGGAATATATTATTATTTAGCAGTATATTTAATATTTTATTGGCAACATAAAGAAACACTTGCTGTGACATATGGAGCAGCCTTGAGCTCTTGGGCAAGCATCTTTCATCCAGTCATATCTTTATAATTCTGAATTATGGATTAGAGCTCATATCCTTTTAATTACCTTGGGGTGCAAGGGATCTCCATTGCAGTTTAATTGAACCACATAATTTCAATAATTAATAACTTGAGAAAATTGAATAGGAGGTCTGGTTCAGGCATTCAGTTTCTAATTAGGCAACTGAAAACAACAGGACGCAATTTCAAGGAAAACATTGTGATTAAGCACTAGTGATCAGAAATATGCCCAAAATAGGTGACTCCCACATACAATGGTTACATAAAATGTCATTGCTATTGTGAAATAAAATTCCTCCAGAAGCTTCTCAAATGGAGATTGTGTTTATACATATCTACATATCTGTTTATACATATCTAATTATTCATATCATTCTAAAATTTTGGGAACAGGCAGGCAAGCCGGGGGCGAGTGGACATCTTGAGATTTGGCGAGTGGCCGGGCTGGCCACGCAGGGGGTCGCTGACACCAGGTCTGTTTTCAGAGCAATGGGCTGGGGAGACTGAACTGCTGCCATGATTGGAGGCTTATTCATCTATAATCACAAGTGGGAGGTACTCATCTCCCGGGTCTACCGAGATAACATAGGGAGAAATGCAGTGGATGCCTTTCGGGTCAACGTTATCCATGCCTGGCAGCAGGTGCGCAGCCCTGTCACCAACATTACTCGCACCAGCATTTTTCATGTTAAGCGGTCCAACATCTGGCTGGCGGCAGTCACCAAGCAAAATGTCAATGCTGCCATGGTCTTTGAATTCCTCTGTAACGTGCGTGACCTAATGGCTGCCTACTTTGGCTAGATCAGTGAGGAAAATGTCAAGAACAATTTTGTGCTCATATATGAGCTGCTGGATGAGATCTTGGACTTTAGCTGCCCACAGAATCTGAGACAGGCGCATTGAAGACCTTCATCACCCAGCAGGGCATCAAGAGTCAGCATCAAAAGAAGAGCGATCTCAGGTGACTGGGCAGACTGGCTGGAGGCGAGAGGGCATCAAATACCGCAGGAATGAGCTCTTCCTGGGTGTGCTGGAAAGTGTGAACCTGCTGGTGTCCCCAAGGGTGAGGGCCCTCTCATGGTGAAGCTGGACTGGGGCCAGGGCAGGATCCTGGGCCAGCCTGCCAGACTCAGCTGCCCGTCTGTTTATCTCTTTCATCACCAGGGCAGGTGCTGAGTGCCCATGTGTCAGAGCTACCTGAGTGACATGCCTGAGTGCAAGTTTGGGATGAATGGCAAGATTGTCATTGAAAAGCAGGGCAAAGGCACTGCAGACGAAACAAGCAAGAGCCGGAAGCAATCAACTGCCATTGATGACTGCACCTTCCACCAGTGTGCGGCTCAGCAAGTTTGACGCTGAACGCAGCGTCAGCTTCATCCCACCAGAAGGAGAATTTGAACTCATGAGGTGTTGCACCACCAAGGACATCATTCCTTCCTTTCCGGGTAATCCCGCTAGTGTGGGAAGTGGGACATGCCAAACTAGAGGTCAAAGTGGTCATCAAGTCCAACTTCAAGCCCTCCCTGCTAGCTCAGAAGATTGAGGTGAGAATCCCAACCCCACTGAGCACAAGAGGTGCAGGTGATCTGCATGAAGGGGAAGGCCAAGTACAAGGCCGGAGAGAACGCCTTGTGTGGAAGATCAAGCGCATGGCGGGCATGAAGGAATCGCAGATCAGTGCAGAGATTGAGCTTCTTCCCACCAATGACAAGAAGAAATGGGCTCGGCCCCCCATTTGCATGAACCGTGAGGTGCCATGCACACTGTCTGGCCTCAAGGTGCGCTACTTGAAGGTGTTTGAACCGAAGCTGAACTACAGTGACCATGATGTCATTAAATGGGTGTGCTACACGGGTCGCAGTGGCATTTATGAAACTCGCTGCTAGCAGCCTAGTGGCAGGTAGCCCACCTCCCCACACCTTCCACAGGTCCGGGTACTACCCCTTTCCCTGTCCCCCACCACAGCAGTGTCTCCTACTCCCTCTTGCTTTACTGCCTTCCCTCTGCACCAGCCCCTTAGTCTAGGTCTGGACCAACCACTGCGCAAGCGGGAGTGGTGGAGCAATCCCTGGGCTCCCTGGGCAGGGGAGTTCTGGGGCTTCTACTCTTCCAGCCATCTGTCTGTCCTGACCTACTGCCAGGTTTTGAGTTCTGTGACCAAAGCCAGGTGGGCCCCTTTTCCGTCTTGCCCCTGTGGCACCTCTAGAGTGTGAGGTTGGCTCCCCTTCACCTTGGAGCTCCCCAAAGGCCAGTAACACATCCCCAGCCCTCAATCTCTGCTTTGGGATAGTGTCAGCTTCATTTTGTACACGTGTGACTTTGTCCAGTTACAAACCCAATAAACTGTAGAGTGGAAAAAAAAATAAAATAAAATTTTGGAATCTGTGAGCCAGAATGGATGGACTATAAATTCTTTTTAATTTTCCTCACATTGTTTCCTGATCACTGGAAATAATTTTATTTTTTATTGATATTTTTAAGTTGCACTTTTAAAAATTCAAAAAGTGTCCTAGTGTGTGGAAAAAATATTAACAATAAAGGAAGTTCCCACTCACTTTATATTTTCTTAGACTTCAGACACTTGAAAGGTTTGTTGGCTCGGCGCCTATAGCTCAACCGGCTAAGGCGCCAGCCACGTACACCTAAGGTGGCGGGTTCGAATCCCCAGCCCGGACCTGCCAAACAACAATGACGGCTGCAACCAAAAAATAGCCGGGCGTTGTGGCGGGCGCCTGTGGTCCCAGCTACTTGGGAGGCGGAGGCAGGAGACTCACTTGAGCCCAGGAGTTGGAGGTTGCTGTGAGCTGTAATGCCACGGCACTCTACCCAGGGGGACAGCTTGAGGCTCTGTATCAAAAAAAAAAAAAAAAAAAAAAGAAAGGTTTGTACATTTCCTTCCAGATCATTTAGTAGACCTGAAAAAGCATACATGACATCTGCTAATGAAATTCACACCTATATAACATAGAATATATACATACCTAATTAAAATCTATATGTAACAAGTAACCTATGTGTATAGTCCTTTAATTAATTGTATTAAGGTATAATTTCCATAAAATTAAATGCACTAATTTTAAATGTATTGTTCAATAAGCATTTTTTTAGAGACAGAGTCTCACTTTATTGCCCTCTGTAGAGTGCCGTGGCAGCATCACACAGCTCACCTCCAACTCCTGGGCTTAGGTGATTCTCTTGCCTCAGCTTCCCAAGTAGCTGGGACTACAGGCGCTTGCCACAATGCCTGGCCTTTTTTTTGTTGTAGTTTGGCCAGGGCCGGGTTTGAACCCACCACCCTTGGTATATGGGGCTGGCGCCCTACTCACTGAGCCACAGGCGCCACCCTGTTCGATAAATTTTGACAAACATGCACGTCTATCCTATGTAATTACATAACATAGGCTCTACGTACTCTTCTGCAGCTTGCTTAGGCATACAATAATATAAATTCTTATTTATTGCATCCATTTGCCAACGAGGAAATTGAGGCCCAGAGAATTCCTGTGGTTTGTCCCACATTACAGCACTGGTTAGCAGCAGAGCCTGGGCTAGAACCCAGGTCTCCTGATCTGAGCCCGGGCTTATTCCCATAAGATTCTGCTGCCTTTGGACTTCTATTATTTTGTATAGGAATTTGCAAAGTTTTTGAAGTCATGGAATCTATTTGGCAGGTGACCAATGTGTAAACAGCTAAAACCAGAGCTGCTGGGTTGGGAGATTTAAGGAATTGGCAACCTATTTTCCTCCCTACCCCCAAAAGTGGCAGTTGAGGCATTTCTAAGTAACTCCAGGGCTCAGCAGAAGGGGAAAAACATCTGATTTGGCCTATTCTTTCTTTTAATAGTAGTGGACATTAATGCATCTACTTGAAACACATTTGCACCTTAGGGCTGACAATTAAGGAGATCTTTTTTTCCATATCTTGGTAAATTTTGTCACTTAGAAAAATGAAGCAAGAAAATTACTGACAGTGGAAATGTGTGTCCTCCTATGTGTTTTCTCTACATGTTTATGTCAGCACAGCCTGTTTGTTACTTAAACACTTTTTTTTTTTTTGAGACAGTCTCACAGTTACAAAAACACTTTTTTTTTTTTGAGACAGCCGGTGGAGTGCTATGGCATCACAGCTCACAGCAACCTTAAACTCTTGGGTTTGAGTGATTTTCTTGCTGCAACCTCCCAAGTAGCTGGGACTATAGGTGCCTGCCACAATGCCTGGCTATTTTTTGGTTATAGTTGTCATTGTTGTTTGGCAGGCACAGGCTGGGTTCGAACTCGCCAGCTCCAATGTATGTGGCTGGCACCCTAGTTACTGAGCTACAGGAGCTGGGCCAAAACATTTATTTTCTAAAGTGGGATTCTCGCTAATTGTGGAAAATTATGCCAGCATTTGCAATATCTCCAAATAGCAATTGAAACTTTGAAGGAATATCTAAGGTGGCCAGCAGACAGGAAGGTTTATTTAATCTTTGTTATATGTCACTACCATGCCTCCTCCATGAAATAAATCACAGCATTTTTTTTTCAGAATTTTTAAAAATTAAATCATAGCTGTGTACATTAATGCAATCATGGGATACAATGTGCTGGTTTTATGTACAATTTGAAATATTTTCATCAAGCTGGTTAACATAGCCTTCACAGCATTTTCTTATTGTGTTAAGACATTTATATTCTACACCTAGTAAATTTCACATGTACCCTTGTAAGATGCACTGTAGGCCTGGTCCCACCACTTACCTTCCCTCCACCATTCTCCCCCCTCCCCTACCTTTCCTCTTCTTCTTGGGCTATAATTGGGTTATAGCTTTCATAAGAAAGCTATAAATTGGTTTCATAGTAGGGCTGACTACATTGGATACTTTTCTTCCATTCTTGAGACAGTTTGCTAAAGAAGAATATGTTCCAGCTCCATCCATGTAAACATGTAAGAGGTAAAGTCTCCATCTTTCTTTAAGGCTGCATAATATTCCATGGTGTACATATACCACCATTTATTAATCCATTAGTGGGTCGATGGGCACTTGGACTTCTTCCATGACTTAGCAATTATGAATTGGGCTTCAGTAAACATTCTGGTACAAATATCTTTGTTATAATGTGATTTTTGGTCTTCTAGATATATACCTAGTAGAGGAATTGTAGGATCCAATGGCAGGTCTATTTTTAGATCTCTAAGTGTTCTCCAAACATCTTTCCAGAAATAGCTGAAGATGTCAACAAATGGAAAAACATACCATGCTCACGGCTGGGAAGAATCAACATTGTTAAAATGTCCATACAACCCAAAGCAACATACAATTTTAATGCAATCCCTATTAAAGCTCCACTGTCATACTTTAAAGATCTCAAAAAAACAATACTTTGTTTTGAATGGAATCAGAAAAAAACTTGAATAGCCATGACATTACTCAGAATAAAAAACAAAGCAGGAGGAATTACGCTACCAGACCTCAGACTATAGTATAAACTGATAGTGATCAAAACAGCATGGTACTGGCACAAAAACAGAGCGGTAGCTGCATGGAACAGAAGAGAGAATCAAGAGAAGAACCCAGCTACTTACCGTTATTTGATCTTTGACAAGCCAATTAAAAACATTCGGTGGAGAAAAGATTCCCTATTTAACAAATGGTGCTGGGGGAACTGGCTGGCAACCTGTAGAAGATTGAAACTGGACCCACACCTTTCACCATTAACTAAGTTAGACTCTCACTGGATTAAAGATTTAAACTTAAGACATGGCTCTTGCCTTCCTGTCCAGTGGACATCCCGTATGGGCTTGGCAGTGGGGGGACCCGCGGAGGTGGCCGGGACGTAACACCGCATGGCTGTGCTGGCCTCCGGGTGGAACTGGGGTTCGCGGAGGAGGCGCCAGCCTGGCGGCTGTGTAGCAACCAATTCCCTAGCAGGGTGGGGAGGCTGCCAGGCGGGGCCCTGGCCCGTGTGCTGTGCCGCCTACCGCTCCAGGTGTGCACTACGCTTCCCATCGCACAGATGCCTTCCACCATAGCCTCTTCTGCTGCTGCCAGGAACCTCCGTGCTGCCCTGGCCTGCGAGTTTTTAGGAATCAGTTACCCAGGAAAAATGACTTTTACCCCTATGAGCCACCTTCTGAGAATCCTCCTCCAGAAGTAGGAGCATCTTTGTGTCTCCAGCTTAAGTCTGGTGCTCATCTCTGAGGGTTTTTGACTGTTTAGGACCCAAAACATGCTCCCGTTGCCACAACGTGCATTACTGTGGTAAAGTGTATCAAGCTCTGGACTGGAGATTAGGACATAAGCAGGCATGTTCACAGCCAGATCATTTGGAGCATGGAATTCCAGACCACAATTAGATTTTTCCAGAGAAAAATCTAATAGAAACAGAAGATGACCTTATGCCTAAAGTTATGGATGAGGAAAATGCTACAGAGATTGTGGGGAACGTGGGCCAAACACTTGAGGAAGAACTAGATTCCATGGCAAGACATGAATCCAGGGAAGATAAAATTTTCCAGAATTTTAAAACTCACATAGCCTTTGATCCGGAACAGATTCTCTGATAAGGCAGAGATCTTGCCCCCATTTGGATTTCTGGTGAAAATATCCCTGAAGAAAATGATATTCCAGACTGCCCCTGTGGTGTCAAGAGAATATTTGAATTCCAGGTCGTGCCTCAGCTGCTGAACAACTTGAAGGCAGATAGGCTGGGCACAAGTGTGGACTGGGGTGTCCTGGCTGTCTTCATCTGTGCTGAGAGCTGTAGCTTGAGTACTGGCTATATAGAGAAATTTGTTTGGAAGCAAGATGTAACAGACACACCTTAAAGACATTTTAAAGCTTTAAAAAATGTTAATGATCTCTTATACCTTCCAATTCCACTTCTAGGACTTTATCCTAAGTAAATCCTCTACCAGAAGTAGAGGTACCGAGATGTTGCTTGAGGCATGGCTTACAGTGCCTAAATATTAATGAAAATGTCCAAAATAAAATAAATTTTGGTTTATCTGCCAAAAAAAAAATAAACTTAAGACATGAAACTATAAAAATACTGGAAGAAAGTGCAGAGAAAACTCTTGAAGAAATCAGCCTGGGAGAATATTTTATGAGGAAGAACCCCCAGGCAATTGAAACAACATCAAAAACACACTATTGGGACCTGATCAAACTAAAAAACTTCTGCACAGCCAATAACACAGTAAGTAAAGGAAGCAGACAGCCCTCAGAATGGGAGAAGACATTTGCAAGTTATGTCTCCAACAAAGGTTTAATAACCAGAATCCACAGAGAACTCAAATGTATTAGCAAGAAAAGAACAAGTGATCCCATCTCAGAGTGGGCAGGACTTGAAGAGAAAATTCTCTGAAGAGGACAGGCGCACGGCCCACAGACATATGAAAAATGCTCATCATCCTTAATCATCAGAGAAATGCAAATCAAAACTACTTTGAGATATCATCTAACTCCAGTGAGATTAGCCCACATCACAAAATCCTAAAACCAGAGATGTTGGTGTGGATGTGGAGAAAAGGGGAACACTCCTACACTGCTGGTGGGAATGTAAACTAACACAGCATTTATTTTTATGCTGTTGAAAGTGCAGCATTCACTTGCTACTTCTCAAAAGTGTTTCTTGATAACTGTCCCCATGTGCTGTCACACTAACTCTATCTTTCCAAAGAGACGCTGTTTGAATTTGTAGCCAACTGGGAGGTGAGCATGAGCAAATTAGCCCATGCTCTCAGGGTGGACTGGCTTCCCTAGAAACGTAATTCCTCTAATTCTCTGAGTTGAAGCCTGGGACGCTGGACCCTGACTGTGACAGAAGAAAGCAGCCAGTGTTGCGAGAAGATAGTGTTGCAATGCAGCCTGTCATTCCTCTGACTTCTTTTTTGTCTCTTTAAAAATATTTATTTTATTAAATAATCTAATTCTTGATATTACCTTATCATGTTAATGGCTTTGTGTTGTAATGCAGAGGAAAATAAAAACCCATGATTAACTATTCTGGAGGACAGAGGATGAACATTACTTATACAATATACATTTTCCAATTTACTTTTCAATTTTGGAAACAAGTTGCAAAAAAAGAGAATTCATACTTATATTAATTCATTCAAATAATATTTATTGAGTACCAATTACGTATCAGCTACTGAATGAATCCCTGGTGAAGGGGGTTAAAGATATATTTAGTGAACATACTTAACAATTTATGATGACTGGGGCTGTTTGGAGACTCAGAGGGCTTTGGGAACATCACAGCACCCTTGAGAAGAGATATTTTTAGTGAAGCTGATATTTGAGTTTTGCTTTTGGGAGGAGGACATTGCCATAACCAAGGCTATAGTCAAAATTCAAGGCTGAGAATGAACATAAATGTGCTAAAGGCCTGTGAAGTCCTCTAGAAGAAGGATAGTGGTTCAATGAAGGGGTCAGGGACACACTCCTTGGTGAATAGGAGCTGGCATGCATACCGCATGGCTGAAGTGATAAGGTCAGGGGCTCAGTGCACTTCTGTGAGAGGGAATAAATGCCTCTGGGATAAGCTGTTGGAAGTGTTAGAGCAGCATAGTGGCCTGAGGTAGTCACTGAAATTACTGAAGAAAACAAGTAAGGTTTTAGTAAGAAAAAGAAAGTATTTATTAACAACCTGCACAGCAAGCTGGACCCCATCTTAGTGATTGCGGGCACTGAGGAAAGTGTGGCCTCTGGGTTTTATACACAGCTTTGAGGAGTATTAGCTGGGTCCTGATTAACTCTGAGAGGTTTCCCAGGGTCTTAATTAACTCTGTTCTGAAAAAAGCCTACCTGCAGGGTCTTAATTATTCTCATTTCTGTAATAGCCCAGGTCAGCCTGATACAGACCAGTTCAAAATAGCCTGACTGCATCCACCATCCACCCTGCTCATATCTAGCTAGGTACCTAAAAGACACGCCTTAACTATCCACTGATGGATGAATGTAGCATGTACATGCAAAATAATATTATTCAGCCCTTAAATTAAGAAGTACAGTCAGACATATGCTATAACAGGGATGAAGCTTGAACATACTGTTCTAAGTGAAATAAGACAGCCACAAAAAGACACATTCTGTAAGATTCCTCTAATATGAAGTACCTAGAGTAGTCAAAATCATACAGGCAAAAAGTAGAATGGTAGTTCCCAGGAGCTGGGTGGGGGAGAGTTATTATTTAATGGGCACAGAGTTTCAATTGAAGTAGATGAAAAAGTTCTAGTGATGGATGGTGGTGATTGGCGATGGTAGCACACTATGAAGGTACCTCACGTCAATAAACTCTATACTTAAAAATGTTTCTGATGATAAATTTCATGTTATATATGTTTAACAAAAATATCTTTGACCATTAAAAAAAGAGAATGCACTATTAAATGTATCATTCCTCATGGAGATCAAACTCTACTAAAACACCTGTCATGGCAGACCTTGCTAGAAATCAGCATAGGTGAGATTTACATCAAGACTTACATGGCTGCAAATTCAGTGTAACTGTGATTTGATTGCCCCCCGAGCTAACTGTATTTAAAATTTCCTAAGTAAGAAAGAGGGCCATCTTCTACCTATATCCTCACATGGCAGTGGGACTGAGAGAGCCCTTTGGGGTCTATTTTATATGGGCGCCAATCCCATCCGTGAAGGGTCTACCTTGATGATCCAATCACCTTCTGAAACCCTCACCTCCTAATACCATCATATTCAAGGTTAGGCTTGCAACATAAAAATATGGAAGGGTTTCTTTTTTTTTTTCTTTTTGAGACAGAGTCTCACATTGTTGCCCTCAGTAGAGTGCTCTGGCAGCATAGCTCACAGCAACCTCAAACTCTTTGGCTCAAGAAATTCTTTTGCCTCAGCCTCCCAAGTAGCTGGGACTATAGGCATCTGCCACAATGCCCAGCTATTTTCCAGAGACAAGGTCTCACTCTTGCTCAGGCTGGTTTTGAACTCTTGAGATCAAGCAATTCACCTGCCTCAGTCTCCCAGAGTGCTAGGATTATAGACGTCATCACTGCGCCTGGCCTTCAACATACAAATTTGAAAGGGATTTGGGTATTCAGCTTGTTTACAGCACATACATAATTAAGACACCTTCAAAATAAACCACAGGGAGATGAGTGAGAGAGCTACTCAAATCCATGTTTTTTCAGCTAGCAATGCAGGCTCTAAAAATAATTCAAAGGAGGAGTAAGATAGGGGATGGAGTAGAGACAAGTCGAGTTACTGTGGTCAAGACAGACATCAAAATCCAAATCTGATTGTCATGGATTTTCCCTGAACAGGGAGAGGTCATTCCTTTTTGCTCTGCTGCGTGGATTGGTTCCAGTCAAGTCTTGAAACTTAACATCCGTGCCCTGCACCAGCCTTCCTGGGAGAGGGTGAAGCTTTCCTTCAGGACCCAAGTTATCAGTTATCTCTTCTGATTCCTAGTTGCAGGCACCTTTGTTCCCAGACTGTTCCACTGCGCTGGGGTGAAGCTGCGCAGGTCCAGGCCTCATCCCACACTGTGTCCTGTGCTGGCCCCCCATAGGTCAGTTTTTACCTGGATCCTCCTCCCATCTCTCTGGTTGTTCAGAGATGCTTTCTGGTGTCCCAGCCTTGTTTTTATTTTGAACATACTCTATATCCAGTTAGAAAGTTAGCTTTTATTTCCCTGTGTTCCAAGAGTTTTATATGGGCATAATTCTTATTATTGATAAGGTCATCCCAACTAAAGTCTTGGGCACAGTCTTATAGTTTCTGTCAAACATTTTAGGCACATGCTAGACTTCTAGTTTTCATATTTTACTACTTCCTGATGTGTGTAATTGGCATAGCCTTTGGTATGAGAGGTCTATCAAAAGTGTCTAAAATGACCATTTTCAACCTTTAGCTTATGTTCCAGCCCTAATTTTTATGAGCAACCCAACTCTCTATGAGCTCGAGTCTGTATATAACTTAAATATATCCCCTTTTCTCCACTAAGGCCACCATACACATGGCTTGTATAATGGTAATCACCCTGTCCTTGGTGATCATCCACATTCAGATTTGTTTGCTTGCCTTGACTGTGCTTGGTTCCCTAACACTGAAGGCCTCCTCCCATCTCAACCCCTTGCTTTTTCTCCTTGCTAGTTCTTGTATTCCTTCCTTAGACCTGATGCTTGAAACCCCTCTCCCTCATGTTACTGTACCTCACACTCACCCTAATACTTCAGCAGTTTCTGGCTGCCAAGGAAAATTGCCTTCCCTGGCAGAGATGGGGGCTAGAGGAAGCTGGAAAAGGCTTGAGAGAATAAACTTTTATAATGTACAAAACAGAAGTGTGTATTTCCCTGATTTAAATATACTACCTATAATACATCTGAATTTATAAAAGATAGGTGAGGGAATAATTATTCTTTTCTTTCTTTCTTTTTTTTTTTTTTGAGACAGACTCTTACTCTGTCACTCTTCATAGAGTGCCACATAGCTCACAGTAACCTCAAACTCTTGAGCTCAAGTGATCCTCTTGCTTCAGCCTCCCAAGTAGCTGGGCCTACAAGCATCTGCCTTGACGCCCAGCTAGTTTTCCTGTTTTTAGTAGAGATGGTGTGTATGTGTCTCTTTGTCTGTCTCACTATTTCAGGCTAGTCTCAAACTCAGGAGCTTTTGTGATCCTTCCACCTTCGCCTCCGAGAGTGTTAGGATTACTTACAGGTGTGAGCCACTGGCCTGGCTAAAACAATTGTTCTTTTTGTTTGTTTGTTTTTATTTTTTTTCTATTCTTGAAATACTTTATTAAGAAGAATGTGTTCCAACTCCATCCAGGTAAACATAAAAGATGTAAAGTCTTCATCTTTTTTATGGCTGAATAGTATTTTACGGTATACATATGCCACAATTTGTTAATCCATTCATGAGTTGATGGGCATTTGGGTTGCTTCCACAACTTGGCAATTATGAATTGGGCTGCAATAAACATTCTGGGCAAATATCTTTGTGGTAAAATAATTTTTATTTTTCTGGGCTGGGACAAAAAGGGCTGGGATATCAGAAAACATCTTGGATTCCATGGGGCCAAATGGAATGTCAATGTTTAGTTCTTTGAGGATACATCTTTTCATAAAGGTTTGTATTCATAAAGGTAGTTTTTCTGGGAAAATATTTTTGAGGAAGAGCTCCCCCAGCAATTGCAGCAATACTAAAAATAAATAGCTGGGATTTGACCAAGTGAAAAAGCTTCTGCACAGCTAAGGGCACTGTAAGTAAAGAAAACAGATAGCCTTCAGCATGGTTGCTGTGAGCTATGCTGCTGGCACTCTACTGAGATTTTTTGCATGTTATGATTCCAACAAAGAATCATAACCACAATCTATAGAGAACTCAAATTAATCAATAAGAAAAGAACAAACAACCCTGTTTCTTTGTGGGCAAGAGACTTGAACAGACAGTTCTCTGAAGATGACAGGAGAATGGCCAACAAACACATGAAAAAATGCTCATCATCTTTAACCATCAGAGAAGGGCAAATCACTTTGAGATATCACCTTACTCCAGTAAGATTACCCCACATCACAAAGTCCCCAAACTGCAGATGTTGGCCTGGATGTGGAGAGAAGAGAACACTTCTACCCTGCTGGTGGGATTGCAAATTAATTATTCTTATTTAAAATAATTTTTTGGTCAGGCATCAGTGGCTCACACTCTGGGAGGCCAAATTGGGTGAATCGCTTGAGCTCAGGAGTTCAAGACCAGCCTGAGCAAGAGTGAGACCCTGTCTCTACTAAAAATAGAAAAATTATTTGGGCTTTGTGGCGGGCACCTGTAGTCCCAGCTACTTAGGAGGCTGAGGCAAGAGGATCACTTGAACCCATGAGTTTGAGGTTGCCATGATGATGCCATGGCACTCTATCCAGGGCAATAAGTGACCCAAAGCCCTGTGAACTTAGCGTATTGGAGCCTGAGCAGCTCTGCACAGCTGCTCTTCTCAGTCTGTTCAATATCTCATGGGCGCTGCTGTGATCCTGCCTGCTCACCGTGGACACCACATCTTGGACTTAGGTGCCAGCTGTAACCAACTGTTTGGAGGTAGCTTGTCAGTATTGCCTTCTGTTAGCATAGACCCTTGAAAACATCCCTTAGGTTTTCTCTTTTAGTCAGGAAGGCAAACACAGAGCAACTGCTCTAACTCCATAATATTTTTCTCCTAATCACTGCTAGAATTTACTTTTGTTTCCACAGTAATCAGCTCCTGCTATTGCTTTCAGCCAAGTTACCCTTCCTTTTTTTTAAGGGAAACCATAGTACAACATCGGCATCTTTTGATCTGTGACTTTGAAGTCCTTTACTGATTGAACAAAGTTTTTGTTTGTAAGAGTTACCACTTCAGACCATTTAAAAACATAAATAGCTCATAAGATGGAGCAGGTGCATTTAGAAAGAATTCAAGTGCGTGTATGTCTCTAGAGTTGTATGACCAAGTTTCCCCTACATGTTGTTCATGAAGCATGTCCCTCTTTGTTGGTTAACTGAAAAAATCCTGTCCATTAGATATCAGCTTCATGTTGTTTCTGTTCCTTAAATTATTTCTAAGCATCTTTTCATTCTTCCCTGTAGCATGAGAGTAAGAAACCACCATCCTCCTTGCTAAGGTTAACAGGATCTTTTTCAGGAGCCTGGGAACTTGTAATTTTAATAAACCATGCAGGTCTCCTAACATCACTCAAGTGTAGGTAACTCTGGGCTCCAGCACCTGTGCAATCTGATTCTGTCCCCATCTGTCTCCTTCCTGGTATGGCGCTTGCTCTTCTCTCCTCATCTTCCAGAAAGATCATCCAAACACTAAGTCCCCTACTTCATGATCCAGTCTCTGGTCTGTATCCAGGACCTGAGTCTGTGTAATCATCTTCTTTCTCAGAATTTACTTTGCTTTTTCATCTGCTAGGTGGGCATTTCCAACATATGTTTCACTATCACTCAGATTCTGCATGTCCAGTAGAACTTGTCAGTCCTCACAGCCCCAGACCAGCTTCCCTTCTTGGTTTTGTGCTTTCTTTTCATGTCTCTCATTTTCTTATTCATCTGACTTCAACTCTGTGTCATCCTTGATGCCCACCTCTTCCCCACCTGCTGTCCAACAGACATTTAGTCCTGACGGTTCTCTCCACATGGTCCCTTGGCTGTCTCTTTCTACTTTACTGCCATGGATGCCATTGAGGTCCATTTTACTCCCTGTCATGATTGCTGACATCACTCTCTGTCTCATCTCCTGGACTCCAATGTATCCCACATTGTCTTAATGTTGCATTTTTGCCCAGATACAAATGTACTATTTTAAAATGTGAAAGCTGTCTGCTGAGGAGACTCTTCCATGCCGTGGCCAGTAATTTGTTTCTCAAAAGGCAAGATGCTCAGGAGGCTAAATTGTAATCAGAAGGATGATTGAAGTATACGGCATCAGAGCAGATTGTTAATTATACATCTGGGCCATCTAATGGGATGAAGAGAGTTAGCGGATATACCTGCCTCCACCCTACACACTTCACAGCTCTCACACTGGCCATGGCATGTCCTTCTGCCACCCTCCTCCTGGACAGTACTTGAATGGACTCTGCTAACACAGACACTGTGACTCTCATTTTCTGTATTTCTGTGGCTGACCCCTCCTAAGCTGCCACGTGGAGATGTCAACACATCTCCTTAGTTACCACCAAACCAGATAGCTTTGTGCTAGCTACCTTAGTGATCATACCAACCTCCTACACATTTATTATAAATTAAATTCCTGGTCAGTGGCCTGATTCTCATTATTTCCAAGTTCTTGGTAGAAGATAGAATCCCAGTAGCCACTATTTACCAAGAATAGTGATATGATCACATTGCATAAAATTAGGAAGAAATCACCCATCATCCTATACTCTACTATTATTAACGTTTTTGTGTGTTCTCTCGCTATCTTAATGTGCATGTTATGCCACTGTAATTATAGTACAGTATCCATAGATGATGCTATATCCTTCACTCCAACCTTTCCAAGGAAATACAGTAAAAACCTGAAAATAGAAACAGAGAGGCTAGAAAATATGAAGAAAACAGACTCTGAGAAATAAGAGGCCAGATAAGGGCAAGCATAATGAGGAACTAGTAAGGTAGAAAATGAAGAATAAATTGTGCATGAGATGTGCAACTAAAGTGACTGGCAAATTCATTCTATAAAACAATGATAAAACTGGACAAAATTGTCACAAATGTTTCTAGGCTCTAGAAAAAATAACCCAATAATTTGAGAGGCTTTTATTGATTAGGAAAAAACACAATTCATGAACAAACAGTAAAAAATGATATTTTTGTTTGAAGATATTCTCATCTGCACCACCATCCTGTCATGTTCTGGCATCTTGAGTGATCCTCATTAACCAACTTCCCCAGAGGTGACTTCTCCCCTTCTGTTTGATTTGCTTCAGGTATGAGTCTTAGAGGTCACCTGATGCTATGGTGCCACAATGTATTCATGTGGTGCTCTTACTAGAGGAGCAGGCTGGTGGCATGGACCAGGTACAATCAGGGGTCAGACGACCAGCAGACCAGGAGGATCTCTCTCCAGAGATCATTCTCAGAGTTAAGGGAGAATACCCCCTTTCTTATACCTGTGTTCAGTCTGGGTCATTTGCCAAGTATTTCTTTCATAAAGGGAGTTGCAGCTACCCTTGTAAGGGTGACCTTTGTTTTCAGGTTGCCTCTTTGCTGAGGTGGTCTTCTCTCCTAGAAATCCCTGAGTCAGGCTGCATCACACTGTGAGTGGCACAAAGCACCAGCCATTTGAGATGGTTGAGTGGCCTTGTAGCTATTGTTGTTCTTCTAGGGCAGAGCTGAGATTGTAGTCCTGATTGAGGGTGTGGCAGATGGGCAGACAATCTGAAATTTAAAAAGGATCCTAAATCCAGAGAGCTGTAGAGCAGGCAGATCAGCTCTTGTTGCTGCCTGGCCAACTGGAGGCTTCATACATGTACAGGAGTGCCCTGAGACAGTCCAAACTCTACAATGCACACCCAGCTGATTGGAAGGCTGCATGCATGTGCAAGGAAGGTGGAGAGAGGCGGGGGGGAGGGTGGAAGCCAGCAGCCTTGAAATGCCTGAACTTGGAATGCATTCTCCAAACCACACATGGATCTGTCAACACAAGGTAGAAGCTTTATGAGCCTGTGGTATGTCAGCACAACATTTAATCAATCGCAGGCTGAATATGAAGCCATCAGGCAGACATGTGGGCAAACCCTAGAAAGTACGGTTAGAAAGTAAACCTAGGACCATACAAATAATCAGAGATACTAGCAGCTTTGTTTCATGGAGGACAGAGACATAGCGGATTAAGTCCAGAGAAATTACTAAAAAACAAAACAAAACAAAAATTCAGCAACAAGAATTCTCAAACACACAAAAATTAGAATCTAAAGTGACAACAATATTTCATCTAAAATACTCAGTTTTCAGTAAATTATTATGCAAATACAGACAGAGCAATCAGGTTAGGGAACCTGAGGGATTAGGGAAACATGTGGCCTTTCTGGTCCTATGTGAGGCATTTTGAATGAATCCAAATTTTACAGAACAAATCCTCGCTTGAATAGGGGTGCATTTGAGAATGATGAAGCTTTTTTTGCCTCCTTTGGTGCTTAAAAAAGAACAATCTTGAAATCAGAAGGGCCACAGGTTCTTGCAGACCAAGATATCAAACCAGCTATTATAAATATGCATTAATGTACACAGTTATGCTATAAGAAATAAAAAAATGGTAAAACTCATAACTATGTTCAAAGAACTAAATAATACCATGTTAAAAGAATTAAAGGGAAATATGACAATGAAAACAAATAGAAAATATTAAGAAAAAATACAAAAAGAAGTAAATTTTAAAACTATATTTAAAGACTGAAATGAAAAATGCACTAAGATTCAAGTCTTTAATGTAGCAGAATTAGAATGACATGGGAAATGATCATTGGTTTTGAATATACATTTATCCACTTTAAATTCATCCAATTTGAAGATGAGAGATATAAAATATTTAAGGAAAATTAACAGAACTCAAAGACCTATAGGAAAATATCAAGCTTACCAACATAAGCATAATGGGAGTAGCAGAGGAAGAGAAGAAAGGGATGGAAAACATATTTGAAGACGTGACAGCCAAAACCTTTCTAGGCTTGATAATAAATATCCAAGAATCTAATGAGCCTTAAGTAAAATAAAGAAAAGAAATCCATATCTAGACACATTCAAACTGTTGAAAGAGTAAACTTGAAAGGAGAAACAGAAAATGCAAAATCTCAACCTGTATGGGAGCAATGTAAATACATCTGAAGTCTCATCAAAACAAGCAAGGTAGCAAGAAACAGCAAGAGTCAGAAAAGAAATCAAGGAAAAATGAGCAAGTATGTTGAACTGAATGAAAACAAAGGCATACTATATCAAAATTTATGGAGTATAGCTAAAGTGGTTCAGAGGGACATTTACAGCTTCAAATGCCTATTTTGGGGGAGAAGATCTCAAATCACTCATCTAAGCTTCCATCTCAAGAATTTAGAAAAATAAGATCAAAATAAGTCCAAAGCAGGTAGAAGAACAAAATAATAACAAAAATTGAATAGAACGAAATAGGAAACAGAACAATACTAGAGAAAATTCACAATAACAGAAGTTGTTTTTAAAAAAAAAATAAAATTTGATAATTTTCAGTTAAATTAAAAAAGAAAAAGGAAAAGATACAATTTATTAAACTGAGAATGATAGAGGGGACATCATTGTATTCCA
>NW_003852466.1:1852531-1868334 GCF_000181295.1 Otolemur garnettii
GTACAAGTGAATCTTTCTAAGAGCAGAATGTGAACGTTTTAAAATAATAACTAAGAAAATGACACGAAGGCTATGTTAACCAGTTTGATGGAAGTGTTTTGGATTGTGTGTGAAAACCCCACACTGTACCCCAGAAGTGCACTAATGTACATAGTTACCATTCAATAAAAAAAAAGAAAGTTCCAAGGAATCCATAAAATTATTAGAATGAATAAATGAGTTTAGCCAGGATGCAAGATACAAGATCAATATGCCAGAATCAATTTGTAAATTTATATAAGCAAACAATCCAAAACTAAAATTAAGGAAACAATTTCATTTATAATAGCATCAAAAACAATAAATAGGAATACATTGAATAAAATGAGAGTGACCTGTACCCTGAAAATTATAAAATATTGCTGACAGCAATTTTTAAAAGATCTAAATAAATAGAACAATAGCCCATGTTTATAGATCAAAAGAAATGGTTAGGATGTCAATTCCCCAAAACTGATCTATAGATTTAAGAAAATTTCTATCAAAATACCAGCAGACATTTTTGTTGAAATTGATATGAGGATCTTGAAATTTTCATGGAAATACAAACAAAGTAGAATTGCCAAAACATATTTGAAAAATAAGAACAAAGTTGAAGAATTTATGCTGCCAAATTTCAAAGCTTACAATAAAGTCACAGTAATCAAGAGAGTGCAAAATTTGCAAAGATATTAAAATATGCAAATTAGTGGAGCAGAATTCAGATTTGGGTGATAAACTATTACATTTCTGGTATGTTGATTTTTTATAACTAAGCTTTTTATTTTATTTTATTTTTTTGACCGGGGCTTGGTTAGAACCTGCCACCTCTGGTGTATGGGGCTGGCACCCTACTCCTTTGAGCCACAGGCACCACCCACTAACCTTTTTATTTTGAGATAATTGTAGACTCACATGCAGTTGTGATAAATTTCACAAAGACATCCCATATCTTCTTTACTTTGATTTCCCCAGTGGTAACATGTCATAAAACAGTAGTACAATGTCACAGCCAAGATGTTAACACTCATAGAGTTAAGGTGTAGGACATTTCCATTGCCACAAAGATCCCTCCTATTAACATTTATGACCACAATATTTCCCCTCCCTCTCACCCACTTGACCTCTTTCAACCTTGAATGTGTTTTCTATTTCCATAATCCTTTTGATATTGAGAATGTTATGTAAGTAAAATCAGACAAATGACCATGTGAAACTGGATTTTTTCCCTACTCAGCACAATTCTCTAGAGATTAATTCAAATTGTTGAGGATATCAATAGTTTTTCCTTTTTATTGATGAGTAGTAATCGATGGTATGAATATACCAACAATTTGTTTAATCATCTGTTAAAAAACATTTTGATTATTAACAATTTTTTGTTGTTACCAAAAAACTGAAAAGAATATTAGTTTATGGGTTTGTGGGAACATAAGTTATATTTGACTGGAATAAATGCCTGAAAGTAAAATTGCTGGGTTAGATGGTCTCTGAATGTTTATTATTATTATTATTATTTTATTGTTTGGGATTCATTGACGTACAAAGAATTAGGTTACATGGATTGAATTTGTTAGGTAAAGTCCTTATTATAATTATGTTCTTTCCCCAAGAGATGTGCCATATGCCCTGCATCCCCCTCCCAGCTCCTCTCTCCCTGCTCCCTCATTCCACTTCCCCCCACCTTGTATTAGATCATCCAGTGCCTTCATATGAGAATTGAGTACATTGGATTCTTGCTTCCCCATTCTTGTGATGTTTTACTGAGAATAATGTGTTCCACCCCATCAAGGTTGATACAACAGATGTAAAGTCTCCTTTTAAAATGGCTGAATAGTATTCCATGGTATAAATATACCACAGCTTATTAATTCATTCCTGGGTTTGTGGGCATTTAGGTTGTTTTCTCACATTTTGGCAATTATAAATTGAGATGCAATAAATAGTCCAGTGCAAATGTCTTTATGATAAAAGGATTTTTTTTTTTCTAGCAGGTAGATGCCTAATAATGGGGTTGTGGGATCAAATGGGAGGTCTAATTTTAGTTCTTTGTGAATTCTCCATACTTCCTTCCAAAAAGGTGGTATTAGTTTGAAGTCCCACCAGGAGTGTAGAAGTGTTCTCTTCTCTCCACATCTATGTCAGCATCTGCAGCTTTGAGACTTCGTGATGTGAGCCATTCTCACTGGGGTTAGTTGATACACATTTCTCTAGTAATTAGGGATGATGAACATTTCTTCATATGTTTGCTAGCCATTCATCTGTCTTCTTTAGAGAAGGTTCTATTCATGTCTCTTGCTGAGTGATAAATGAGATTGTTGGGTCTTTTTTTGTTGATTAATTTGAGTTCTCTGTAGAGCCTAGTTATCAAGCTTTTGTCTAATTCATAATATGCAAATATTTTTCCCCATTCTGAAGGTTGTCTATTTCCTTTGGTTGTTGTTTCCTTAGTTGTATAGAAGATTTCCAGTTTAAGTCCCATTTGTTTATTTTTGTTGTTGTTGCAATTGCCATGGAAATCTTTTTCATGAAATTTTTACCCAGACCTGTATCTTCAAGTGCTTTCCCCACACTTTTTTTGAGAATTTTTATTGTTTCATACTTTAGATTTAAATCTTTTATTCATCTTGAATCAGTTTTTGTAAGTGATGAGAGGTGTGGGTCCAGTTTCAGTCTTTTACATGTGGTTATTCAATTCTCTCAGCACCATTTATTGAATAGGGAGTCTTTTCCCTGGTGTATGTTCTTGTTTGGTTTATCAAAGATCAGGTAACTGTAAGATGTTAGTTTCATCTCATGGTTTTCTATTTGGTTCCAGATGTCAATGTCTATTTTTTGGCCCATTCCATGCTGTTTTGATCACTGTGGCCTTGTAGTATAGCCTAAAGTCTTATAGTGTGATAACCCCCAGCTTTTTTTTTTTTTCATCAGCTTTGTTTTTATTACTAAGAATTTCTTTGGCTATATGGGTTTTTTTCTGGTTCTGTACAAAATGAAGAATTATTTTTTTCAAATTTTAAAGGTATGACATTAGTATTTTAATGGAGATTGCATAAAATCTGTAGATTACTTTAGGAACTGTAGACTTTTTAACAGTGTTGATTCTTCCCAGCCACAAGCATGGTATGTTCTTCCATTTTTAAATATCTTTTGCTATTTTTTTCTTAGGGTTTTGTAATTTTCTTTGTAGAAGTCCTTCACCTCTTTTGTTAGATATATTCCCAGCTATTTCATTTTTTTGAAGCTACTGTGAAGGGAATTGTGTCCTTGATTAGCTTCTTATCTTGGCTGTTATCAGCATATATAAAGGCTACTGATCTGTGGACATTGATTTTATATCCTGAGACATTGCTGTATGTTTTGAGCACTTCCAGAACTCTTGTGGTTGAGACTTTGGGGTTCTCTAAGTATAAGATTATATCATTGGCAAAGAGCAAGAGTTTCATCTTCTATACACCCATTTTGATGCCCTTTATTTCCTTCTTTTGCCTGATTGCATTGCCTAGAACTTCCAGCACTATGTTGAATAGTAGTGGTGATAGAGGACAACCTTGTGTGCTTCCAGTTCTGAGTGGGAAGCTTTTAGTTTTACTCCATTCCATATAATATTAGCTGTGGGTGTGTTGTAGATGACTTTGGTCAGTTTAAGAAATGTGCTACCTATGCCTATATTCTTCAGAGTTCTAATTAGAAAAGGATGATGAATTTTATCAAATGCTTTTTCTGAATCTATTAAGAGGATCATAAGGTCTTTGTTTTTGCTTCAGTTGATATAATGAATTATGTTTATGGACTTGCATCTGTTAAAACAGCCTTGCATCTCTAGGATGAAACCTACTTGAGTGTGATGTATGATTGTTTAAATGTGTAACTGTAATCTATAGGCTAGGATTTTTGCATCTATATTCATTAGTGAGATTGGTCTGAAGTTCTCCCTTTTAGTTGAGTCTTTTCCTGTTTTTGGCATCAGGATGAAGTTTGCTTCATAGAACATGTTGAGAAAAGTTGACTTCCTTCTCAATTTTTTGGAATAATTTTTGCAGTATGGGAATAAGCTCTTCTTTAAAGGATTGATAGAATTCTGATGTGAAGCCATCTGTACCAGGGAATTTTTTTCTGGGAGATTTTTTATTGTTTCTTCTATCTTAGTTCTTGAAATTGGTCAGTTCAAGAGATCTATTTCTTCTTGGTTAACTCTAAGGAGAGGTTGTGATTCCAGGTAATGATTCATTTCCTCCACATTGTTAAATTTCTGGGCATAGAGGTGTGTTTTTTGTTTTTTTTTTTAATTGAATGGTAACTGTGTACATTAATGCACTTCTGGGCTACAGTGTGGTGTTTTTACACAGAATCCGAAACACTTCCATCAAACTGGTTAACATAGCCTTCATGTCATTTTCTTAGTTATTGTATTAAAACATTCATATTCTACTCATAGAAAGATTCACTTGTACCCAGAGTTTCTTATAGTATTCAGAGGTGATCTCTTGAATCTCTGTGGAATCTGTTTTTATTTCCCCTTTATCATCTCTGATTGAGGTTATTAGAGATTTTACTTTTCTGTTTCTGGTTGATCTAGCCAAAAGGTCATTGATTTTATTTAATTTTTGGGAAAACCAACTTTTTGTTTCATTAATTTTCTGAATGATTCTTTTGTTTTCAATTTCATTAATCTCTGATTTAATTTTGGTTATTTCTTTTCTTGTGCTGGATTTGGGATTAGAATGTTCTTCTTTTCCCAATTCAATAAGATTGTCATGATTTTGTTGATGTGCTCTCTTTATATTTTTTGAATGTAAGCATCCTTTCAAGACGAGGTATGTCTCCAAAAGACAGGAAATTTATCAATTTCCTCTTAAAACTGCTTTTCCTGTATCCCACAGGTTTTGGTAGCTTGTGTCATCCTTTTTAAGTTTGAGGATTTAACAATTTCCTCTTTTATCTCTTCCTGAACTCAACTATAATTCCTCATAAGGTTGTTTAATTTCCATGTCTTTGTATGAGGGTGAACGTTTTTGTTGGAGTTAAGTTCCACCTTTATTGCCTTGTGGTCTGAGATGATACAAGGTATAAATTCTATTCTTTTAATTTTGTTGAGGTTTAATTTGTATCCTAGGATGTGATCTATTTTGCAGTATGTTCCATGGGCTGATGAGAAAAATGTATATTCTTGAGTCTGGGGATGGTGTGTTCTGTATGTTTATTAATGCCATTTGTTCTAGGGTGAGATTCGAGACCTTTGTATCTTTGTTTATTTTCTCTTTAGAGGATCTGTCCAGTTCTGTCTGAGGGGTGTTAAAAATTTCCAGCTATTATGCTGTTATGGGATATCATATTGCTCAGACCCATCAAGGTCTGTTTCATGAATCTGGGAGCATTTAAGTTGAGTGCATAAATATTTAAAATTGAAATGTATTTTTCTTGTATTGTTTTCTTCATCAGTAGAAAGTGTCCATCTTTGTCTTTCTTAACTTTAGTTGCTTTAAATCCACTTGTGTCTGAAAATAAGAATGTAATCCCTCCTTTCTTCTTATTCCCATTTCCTTCAAATACTGTTTTCCATCACGTAACCCTGCATCTTGATTTGTCCTTTAAGGATAGGTGTGTTTCCTGGAGGCAGCATATAGATGACTTGTGCGTTGTTATCCAACCAGCCAGCCTGTGCCCCTTCAGAGGGGAAAGATGAAGGAGAGAGAAAGGGAAAGAAAAAGAAAAAAAGAGGGAATGAAAGAAAAGAACTGAAGAACAGGAGGAAAGGAAGACAGGAAGAAAGAAAGAGAGTGATAGAAGAAATGATCTTGATTGGCATGGTGCTAAGGCCACACCTGTAACTCAAGAATTGAGGGGTAGGGTGGGCTGGGTGGGTTCCTTAAAATTTGGAGCTCCTTTCCAGCCTGAGAAAAGCCAGACTCTTCCTCTGCTAAAACCAGGAAGAGAAATTAAAGAGCAAAAACAAAAAACAAGAAGGAAAAAAATAAATAAGTATGAAAAAGAAATAGAAATGTTCTGCTGTGTGGACTTGCCAGAACTGCCTTCCCAGAGCCAAAGATAGAAGGGGTCCCTAGACCATGATCTATTGGCCTCCTTGAGGCAGACCACTACTGTGACCTCCTATAGGACTATAGCCATCCATCCTGGCACTCAGTGAAAAAAGAAAAAATAATAGTAGACAAGGAAAATTAAACATACAGTTGTATCAAATGAAGGAGAAAGGGGAAAGTAAAAATAAAACAAAGTATAAAGAAAAAAAAGAGGGGATATCTTAGCTATTGCACAAGTGATTTATGTGGGAAAGATAAGAAAAGTGGAAGAGTCTCTATCAAAAGAAAGAGTGAGAGAAGTGAAATATAGAGAGAGAATAAACGAGGCTAGGATGTCATAACCAAAAATACAGGAGCCCTTGCTCTTGGTGAAAGTAAAAATGAAAGTTAAGAATAGAACCAACCAAACAAGTTAGTAAAAACAAAACACAACAAAAAAACCCCAAAAGCTCAAATAGACAAAAATAGTAGCATCAGAAACAAATAAAAGAAGAATAAAAAAACTAAAAGAAATTTATATATACATAAATATACTTACATATATTTATGTGTATGTAGCAGAAGGGACCAACTTTAGTAAGAATACATATGTTGCAATATATTGCCAGGACACTAGGTGGCGCTGTTGCTTTTAGGAGATGGAGAACACAGCTATCAACCTCTCTCTAGGTTCCAGGCATGTTCCTTGTTTTCACCTTAGTCGCCTTGGTTATCATGCGACTATTTCCTTAGCCTCCAGACCCTGCCAGGTTGGGATCTTAAAGCTCTCTAGAATCCTCCAGAGGCAGGTCAGGTCTCACAGTGCCCCCTGACAAGTTTCCAGGGGCTGTGGGAGTCCCTCAGCCTGTCCCAAGGGTGGAATTAAGACAGCTGTACTTGAGACCCCTGCTAAGACCTTCTCATGACCTTCTCACAACCTTCCCACAATGGCAGCTCCCTGGTGTCTTGGACCTTCTCAGTATAGCTGCCTCACCAGCCACCAAACTGATGGCAAATCTACTCCAACTGTATTCAAATCTGGTTGCTGTATACTGTTTGAGTCTGCTTACTCTTCCAAGCTTTCCACTCAAGGCAACTTCTCCCAAAGATCGAAAATTGCAAAAGGCTTTCTCCTGTCCCCAGACCTCTGTCCAGGAGTTGGGGGGCAGCTGATCCCACCAGCTCCCAATCCTTGCCCTAATAAATCAGATCTCCACCATTCCAGATCACATGCTGTCTCCTGTACACTACCACCTATGACTCTGGGTAAAGTCCCCGTGCCAGGTATCACTGGGTTCCCTTTCTTTCTCCAGTCGTACTAGCAGAGCTTAGCTGAATGATCCTTCTGGTCTGCCAAATTGCTTTGCCCCTATGAAAATTTAGTATTTTAAGAATTGTAAAGCTATTTTCCAGAGTGCCTGTACCATTTTTCATTTTCACCAAAAGTATATGAGTCATTCAATATCTTTGCATTCTTGCAATATTTATTCTGATTTTTTATTTCAGCCATTCTGAATAGCATGTGGTGATATGTAATTGTAGTTTTCACTTACGTTTCCCTAAGGCTAATGACATGGAACATCTTTCCATGTTCTGATTTACCAGTTTACCACCTGTATATTCTCTTTGGTGAAATGCCTGTTTATGTCTTTTGCTCATTTTCTAATTGGATGTTTTTGTTTTTTGTTTTTGGCTGTTGAGTGTTGAGAATTCTCTATATGTTCTAAATACTAGTCCTTTGTTGATATGTTGTTTGCAGTGTTTTCAGGTCTTTCATGAGCAGTGTCATTGTCTCTAGGGAAATGCTATGTAAACTGCAACATGATACTACCAGCCACACATGTAAATTCCTATAACCCAAAAGACTGACAATAACAAAGATTGGTGAGAATGTGGAAAATCTAAAGCTCTCATACACTGCTGATGGAAATGTACATTTGTAGAACTACTTAATGAACTCTTTGGATTATTCTTCAAAAATCAAACATCAATTTACCAATCCAGCAGTTCCTCTTGTAGGTATCTACCCAGGATAACTAGAAACTAAAGTCCACATAAAGTCTTGTACTAATGTTCACAGTAGCACTATTCATAATGGCCTCAAACTGGCGACCATCCAAATGTCTATCAACTGGTGACTGGTTAAGCATAATGTGGTATATTTGTATAATGGAACATTATTCACCAAATAGAAAGGAAGGAACTATTTTCAGGTGCTGTAACACAGATGAACTTCAAATACACTACATCAAGTAAAAAAATATGCACACAAAAAGACTTCAAATTATAGATTCCATTTTTACTGATTTATCAGAAAAGGCAAGTCTGTAAAGAGAAAGCTGATCAGTAGTTGTATGGAACTAGGTGTAGGAAAGATACTAATTGCACATAGAAAAAAGGAGGTTTTTGGAGTGATAGAAATGATCTAAGACTGGATTGTGTTAATAGTCTTACAACTTTCCAAATTTAATAAAAGCCATTGAATGACTAAGTAAATTTTGTGATATGTAAATTATTCCCCATGAAGCTGTTAAAAATTAATATAGTGCATGAATTGCCACACTAATATTGTTTCACAGCACCAGTTTAATAAATAATCACCAACTGGCTTTAGGAAAGCCATTCTTGAGGAATAATAAGAAAAAAATATCCCTGAAGTTACTTAGTCTTACATTTTTCTTATATCCGTCCAAGAGTAAATAGACACTGACTATTTTAAGGATTCTCTTGAGTAATAGAAGTTAGTGAGCTGGAAGAATGAAGCCCGATAGACACTGAAAGATCATAATTTTTCTCTAGAGTGAATTTTCAAAGCTGGCATTTATTATATAGCCAAGCATTTCCTAATACTGCTCTCAGTCAACTGCGCTGAAATATTGAGGAACTGTCATGTCATTGTACACCCTAACCTGTGATGTGTGTAATAACATAAAGCAAATGATTATTTTTGCTTGGAGAGTATAAACTCTCTTATTAACATAAGAGAGTTTAATAATAAGTAAATAATATTCTTAGACTTGAATCACAATTATTTACAAATTAATTAGATAGCATATCTATTCTCTTGTCCAAAGAGCTATCATTTAACTTTGAAGGAATTGTGTGCTTATTTTTCACCTGTATTAATTCAGAGCACAGTTGTGTGGTCATTAGTTTGAGTCTTTAACACAGAATAATCAAAGTTTAGTCATTAGCAAGAAATTATCATGCAATTGCTGTCTTCTCCAAGCATAGTATTCTGTTAGTAATAAACTGTATTCTGTTGACAATAAAACAATTGTGCAACAGGACAAATGCAGTAGATAATTTTCTTTTTACAAGCATGAAATTCGCATCTCTAAGTTCTTCAGTGTACATCAGTCTTCATAATTCCACACAGAGCCACAAGTCCTTATGTAACAATCATTTGTGCCCAAGCAAGGGTGACATTGTTGATGACCTTGTCAGAGGCATTCTATTTGTTAAGCTGTGTTGATAGACTCTTGGCCAGTGACAGAAAACACATCTGCCTTAGTGAAGTCACTTTGATACATGGAACTCACAGTAGAGAACCAGATGGCAAATCAGATATTCTATAGCATAATAAATTACACTTCTGTGTCCTGTGCTTCTGTGTCCTATTCTTCCTAAGATGTTTTGGGTGATCACCTGTGGCTGAGTTTGGTGGAAGGGGCCTTATTAGAATGACATAAGGTAATTCCCTACTTGATTTTTAGCCTGATTTTAGTCTTTAAGTGACAATCTTTTCCCTTTTCACCGAAACTCAGCTGATTAGATTCAGTCTTATTTTGGCAGGTCATATTCATAGGAAACCTTTCCAAAGAGGAAAAGAAGCTTAAGAGGAAAAGTAAGAATGATTGTGAGGACTGATTTAAACATTCCTTTAAAGCAGCAGTTCTCAACCTGTGGGTTGCGACCCCTTTGGGGGTCAAACGACCCTTTCACAGAGGTCGTCTAAGACCATCCTGCATATCAGATTTTACATTATGATTTATAACAGTAGCAAAATTGCAGTTATGAAGTAGCAACAAAAATAATTTTATGGTTGGGGGTCACCACAACATAAGGAACTGTATTAAAGGGTTGCAGCATTAGGAAGGTTGAGAACCACTGCTCTAAAGTATCCCAATGCTACAATCAGTAAGAAATAACTGATACCTTCCAAAAGTTGAATTTCTCTTTTTATTTGAGTAAGTCCACTGAATTAGAATCCTGACAGTTGGAAAAAGTTAATTCACCAACTCCTTAACATGGGAGTTTATATATACTTGTATGAGAAAATTTTAATTTAAAAAAAGATATAAAGGTTATAAAATTATTAACCCCATAAAAAAGAATTAAAAGAATTCTCATAGGATCTCAGTTTTTAAAATGCATATGTTTTAAATTTAGGGAATATTATATACAGTGAGATGGATAGATTATAAATGTAAAACATGATGACTTTGATAAATATACACACTTAAGTTACCACTGGTGTGACAAAGATATGGAACATTGCATTATCATCACAGAGAATGACCTCACCCTCCATTCTAATCAATCTCTAACTTGCCTAGGCAACCAGTGTTTTGATTTCTATCAGTTAATTTTACCTGCTCTTGAATTTCATAAAAATAAAACTACACAGTACAGGTTGAGTAATATCCCTTATCCAGATTTTTTAATATTGGCATATACATAATGAGATATCTAGAGGATGGGACCCAAGTCTAAACATGAAATTCATTAGTTTCATATAGACCTTAGACACCTGTCCTTAAGGTAATTTTATACAATAATTTTGTGCATGTAACAAAGTTTTGATTGTGACCTGTGGCATGAGGCCGGGTATGAAATTTTCTACCCATGACATCATGCCAACACTCAAAAAGTTTTGTACTTTGAAGGATTTTGAATTTTAGGTCTTCATATTAGGGATGTACTTTTTTTTTTTTTTTTTTTTGCTGACTTTTTTCTTTCCTGTTTTGGGTATAAACAGTTCCTTTTTATTACAAAGTAGTATTCTACTGTGATACTATACAATAAATTATTCTATTCTGTTTGATGAATATTTGTGCTGTTTTTATTATGAGCCATTTGAACAAAAATTCTTTAGATGTACTGATAAATGTATTTTTTTTTTTGTAGACATATGTTTTTACATATCTTGAGTAAATATACAGGAGTGCCATAACAAGGCATTGAGTACATGTGATGCTTGTTTTTCCATTCCTAGAATACGTCACTTAGAAGAATGATCTCCAGTTCCATCCAGGTTGTTATGAAAGATATTACATCACCATTTTGTGTGGCTAAGTAGTACTCCGTAGTATACATATACCACATTTTATTAATCCACTCATGTATTGATGGGCACTTGGGTTGTTTCCACATCTTTCCACTTGTGAATTTGCTGCTGTAAACATTTGAGCATGTTTTTATTTTTTTTATTTATTTATTTTTTTTTTATAAAATGTCTTTTTTTCCCCCCTTTGGGTAAATACCTATTAGTGGGATTGCTGGATCAAATGGTGGGTCTACTTTTATTTCTTTGAGTTACCTCCATACTACCTTCCATAGAAGCTGAACTAGTTTGCAGGCCCACCAACAGCCTATAAGTGTTCCTTTCTCTCTGTATCCAAACCTTCACTTGATTTGAGACTTTTTGATAAGAGTCATTCCCACTGGAGTTAGGTGATATCTCATTGTGCTTTTTGATTTGCATTTCCATTTTTATATCTAATTTGACAGTCTTTGCATTGTTATTAGAATATTAAACTCTTTAAATTTAGTACAGTTATTATGTGGATGGATTCATGTCTACCATCTTGCTTTTTTGTTTTTTATTTGTCTCATCTTTTCCTTGTATTTTTCCTATATTCCCATCTTCTTTGGGATGAATTAAGTATCTGTAGCAATGTATTTTATTTCCTTTACTGGTGTGTTAGGTATAGTTATAAGTTTTATTCATTTTTTAGTGGTCTAGAGGTTATCATTATTATTACTTCAGTCAATATTTTCAGGAGATAAATAATAAGTAATTGGTTTCTCTTAGCCACATATTTACCACTTCCAGTCCTCTTCATTCTTTGTCTGGATCATGATTCTCCCTCCCTCTCTCTCTTTCTCTCTCTCTTCTTACTCTGCTGCTCAAGTTAGAGTGCAGTAGCATCATTCATATCTCACTACAACTTAAACTCCTGGGCTCCAGCAATCCTCTTGCTTCAGCCTTCCATGTGGCTGAAACTATATGCTCCCACCACCATGCTTGGCTAATTTTTCTATTATCAGTAGAGATGGGGTCTCACTCTTTCTCAGGCTGGTTTCCAACTCCTGAACTCAAGCAATCTTCGTGCCTTGGTCTGCCACAGTGCTTGGATTAAAGATGTGAGCCATTACTCTTGCCCCATAATTTTCATTCTGGTAGCATTTTTAGTCTTCCAGTGCAGGTTTGCTAATGATTAATTTTTCCAGCTATTTTTCTTTTTGAAAATTTTTATTTTATCTTCATTTTTGAGTGATATTTTCCTTATATGATGAGTTTTAGATTAGCAGAGTCTATCATTTTATTGTCTTCTGATTTATATTGTTTCTGATAACAAATATGTGTATAGTTCTTGGTTTTTATTTTTTGAAGTAAGCTATAAATTTTTGCCCTATGAATATATTTAAGATTTTCCTCTTTATCTATTCACCATGATGTGTCTAATAGTGCTGTATTTTATCTTTATCTTAGTTGGAGTTCCTCAGATTCATTGATCTGTAAATTTGTTTTTTGCCAAAGATAGGTAATTTTTTACTCTAAGTTCTTCAAATATGTTTCTGCCCCATTTTCCTCTCCTCTTTTTGTGGAACTCCAATTACATTGAGAAGTAATGTAACGCCAATTGAGATCATTTACTGTTATCCCACAGGCCACTGTTACTATATTTACTTTTTCAATCTTATTTCTCTCTGATTTTTATAACCTCTATTTGTTTGTCTTTAAATTTATTCATTTATTTTTACTCTCTACCATTTGCTGTTATATCTTTCAATGAGTTTTACATTTCAGATATTTTATTTTTAAATTTTATAATTTAACTATAGTTTTTTCATAGTTTCCATATCTTTGCCAATTTTTATTATCTGTACATTCATTACATCTTTTCCTTTAAATCTTTGAACACAATTATAATTACACCTGGATCAAAAAAAAAATTACACCTGGATCAGGATGAAATCTGTATTTTAATTATACCTGGATCAGGATGAAATCTGTTTGCATTAACTTTTTCCTTTTGCTTATGAGCCATGTGCTACTGCTTACTTATGCATCTAATAACTTTTTATTGGACAATGTAGGCCATATGTTTCATAGTATCTGGATTACATTACCTTCCCTTTAAGGGTGCTGAGTTTTGTTTTGCTCATCAATTAAACTAGTGGTGAGTCTTTTGTGACCTCTTACTCCTGTGTATATTTTTTACTGGAAGAATGTCTTTTTTTTCTTTTAAACTTTGTCCTATGGGCAATGCCTCTTGTTCAAAGGAGTAGGGTGCCAGCCCCATATAGTGGAGGTTGTGGGTTCAAACCTGGCCTGGGCTAAAAACTGCAATAAATAAATAAATAAATAAATAAATAAATAAAATAAAAATAAATTTTGTCCTAGGGCATGGCCTTTACTAAAAGGTGGGATTTCTTAGTCAGCTCTTTCTACTCTGACTTGACTAGAACCCCATGTTTCTCAGTACCCTGCCACCTCTGGTATCATCATACAAGTCTCAGTACTAAAGATGGTGAACTCTGCTAGGATTTTTAAAGTCTTGTCTTACAAAAGTATAACATAGCCCTTAGCAAAAGACTTAAGTTTTATGCAGATTTTTGGGGTGAACTTTGTGCTGCTGTCACTACTTGCCCTGCAAATTCCAGCTGCCCTAGCAGTCTGTAACTTTTTTCTCTTCATTTTGGTTCATTGAGACTGTTGTTTTGCTTGAGTTCCACCTCCAGGTACCACGAGTGGAACATGCCAAGGGCAAAAAAATGGCGTTATTGCAGAGCTTATTTTGTGTTTTCCTTTTTTGAAGGATCATAGTTTTATGCTTCCTATTTTTTCAATGCCTAGAAAAATCGCCTTATATGTTTTGTCTAGTTTTATAGTGGTGGTGGGAAGGAAAAGCTTCTAGTTATTCTATCAAGAATAAAAGTAAAAGTTTCATATTTAATTTTAATATTCTGATTCTAGATTACAAAGCATAACTTTAAGCTTAAACATGATTTATCCTGATACTTTTTTCTCTGAGATACTCACCATGCATTGTAAGTGTGCTCAGAATAAAAAACTTAAATTAAAAAGAGTCTTGGGTTATATATTCAATATCTATTATCAATTTCACCTTCTAGGCTCAGTAGTGGAATTTATTGGCTTCCCAGAGTTTCTAGAAGATTGTAACAGCTGTCTGGTTAATTGTATCCTTTTGTATGTCTAAAAGAGGATGCTAAAGCTTTAACCTCAAATTTATGTTTGTACCTTGCCAAACACACAAGGACAGAAGGTTGAATTTCACACAAATTCAGTGTATCAGTAGGCTGGATCAAACATATTTTCATATCACTTGAATCGCAGATTTGCCAGACTTTTACTTTATTGCTCTCTTTTTATATGAGTCTTTTAACTCCACACTCTCCTTGGTTCATTTCTCATGTGTGCTTCTGGGTCAATTACAACTCTGACTCACTGCTTGCCTTGTTCTCTGGCAGCAAGATAAACACCAAAAAGAGCCTTTTATCTTCGCAGGGCCTCTCCAGATACAGCATTAGAATGACTTTTATCTCTCCAATGTATTATTTATGGGATTTTAAGTTATTCTTTCACTTTGAGTGTGAAACCAAAACTTTCTTGTGCAATGCAGCAGATGTGGCAACAAGTACACATGATTACATGTTTCCTGTGAATTTGTCTGTAGTATAGCCTATGGCTAATCATTTTCAGCTGAGCTATTTTTTGGTTCTAGCATCATGAACTTGGATTTACAGGACTTCGTGACAGAGGAAAATTTTAAAGTCGTAAACATTGAAAGGGTAACATACAACTTTTTTGGATAGAGGCTATTTATGGTAATAACATCCATGAATCCATTCTCAATGGCAAACCATTACTCTGCTTGGCAAGAATACCATTTGGCCACATTAGAATAAATGTTGCCTTCTGCTTTTTGGTGACTTTCTCTGGTTGGTGTTTCTCAAAGGTTGTTCATTAACCTTCTCTATCAGAGTCATCCTGGGTGTTTGGGCATACTGAGATTATCACCACATCTTTAGGACTGAAGCTTGCAACTTGTACTTCAAACATGCATCCACGGTGATTTCAATGCATACAAAAGTATCAGAATCAGTTTCTTGTGGGGAGATATTTTAATATCCAAACTGACAAGATTTTGCTATGTATACCTATAATTTGATGAATTAATATACTACATGATTTAGTGTTTAATTTGTGGTATAGAACTTTGTGATACACCTATTGATGTACGTCTTATAGTAAAACTTTTCTGTAGCCTGGACCAAAGATTTCAATTTCTTTTTCATTTTCTTTCTTTCTTTTTTTTTATTGAATGGTAACTATGTACATTAGTGCACTTCTGGGGTACAGTGTGGGGTTTTCACACACAATCCAAAACACTTCCATTAAACTGGTTAACATAGCCTTCGTGTCATTTTCTTAGTTATTATTTTAAAACGTTCACATTCTGCTCTTAGAAAGATTCACTTGTACCCTTGTAAGATAAACCTCAGAAGTGATCC
>NW_003852466.1:1872802-1873392 GCF_000181295.1 Otolemur garnettii
TTTATCTTTGAAATTGTTGAGTTCTTGAGACATCTTTTGAATAATTTCTTGAGATATCTTTTGAATAATTTCTTGAGCTCCTAATTCCTTCTTCTCTTCCATTCTGTTAATCTTATTTGCTATCCACATTCTGAACTTGATTTCTGACATCGCAGCCATTTGCTTGTGGATGGGGTCTTCAATTGTGTCTGCCCCATTTTCCCTTGGAGGAGTTGATCTACTCTGGTTATTTGAGTTGCCAGAGTTTTTCCGCCTCATGCTGAGTTTACCTTGTTTGGAGGCCTTATCAGAACCATTCAGTTGCTGGCTTCTTTTGGTTGCCCAGGGAGACAGACCAAGTGTGTCTGTTGTCTTCTCCCAGTTCTCGGGTGCTGGGGCAACTGGGGTGCAGTGGAATGGTAGCAGCTGCACAGGAGTGTGCGTGGCTGGATTAGACCTCGTTCAGCCTGCTGGGGCGACCGGAGGGGGGAGCATGAGACCGGCAGCAGCCGGATCAGTACTAGTTCGGCTCCTCCAGGGCAACTGGTGGAACAGGGGAACTGTAGTAGCTAGATCAGTCCTAGTTCAGCACCCTGGAGCAGCCAGGGGGT
>NW_003852466.1:1873603-1905357 GCF_000181295.1 Otolemur garnettii
GACCAGAGTGGTAGACCCCTCCACCACCACCTGCAGGGCGCACGTGGCTTTAGCAAGCAGTTCTAGGCCCACCCAGCTTGGGTGGCTGGAGCGGGGAACTCCTCCCCTGGCCCCTGTGGGATATGCGTGTCTCTAGCAAGCTGTTTTGGGTCTACCTGGAATGGAGGACTCCTCTGCCACTGCCCATGGGATGCCTGGGGCACTAGCAAGCAATTCTGGGCCTGCCCAGAGCTGGAGCCTGGGGCAGGGATCACCTCTGCCGCCCGGGAGGTGTACAACACTAGCGAGCAGTTTTGGGCCCGCCCCGCTCCATGAGGGCAAAGGGACCCACCCAGCAAATGGGAAGGTTAATACCTCCTTCCCCACCTTGCACCCAGTCACTCATAATCCCTTCAGGTCTGTGGCCCTATTCACTCCAGTAGGCCACTGCTCCCGGGATTTACGACTGGCAAAATCAGCCAGGAATCTGAGTTCAGTAGGGGGGCCTTGCGTTTTTAAATTAGGCTTCTGTCCAGCTAGGTTTCTCTGCAAGTCCTTGCATTCAGCTCTGGGCAGCAAAAAATAGCAATTTACACACAGGTGTCAATTCTAGCCTCTGCCCACCCACTGCCCTTGTCTGAGGGGGATTATACCCTGAGGGTTGGTGCTCCACTTATGAAAGTTCTCTGTGTTTTACCTGTGGCTGCTGTCCCAAACCTCTGTTTGTTCTCCTCACATCTGTGCCACAGTCAGCACAGAACAGCAGCAGCCCTTTCCCCCTCTACTTCTCCCAAGGAGATGCCCAAGAATCTGGATTCCATAGGTAACAAACCTCCAGACCTCGGAGTGAGTGGGTGGGGACTCCTCGGAATTCAATGTTGTAGGTGGGGAATATATACAGTTTTATACAGTTTTACAGTTTTATGCCTGGCCAGAGGGTGCCGCGGCACGCCAGTGGGGGTAGGAGGTCCAGTTTTTAGGGGGTCTCTCCGGTGGGATAGAGTGGAAGTTTGAACCCTGCTTGCTTGTTTGCATGGAGTAAACTGCGAGCCCTTGTTGTAGGGGAGGGGACTCCCATTCGCTTGGTGGTGGATTTTATACCTTTTGGTTGTATTTTTGAGGTCGCAGCTCACCTCAGGAAGGTTGAAGTGCGCTCTTCAATCTTCTCTCTTGGCTCTGCTCCAAACCATCAGCTAACTTGCTAAACTTCTGTCCTTTAAGCCTCCTTCTGGACGAGAGCTTCTGTAAAAAGCTGGCTGTAGTCCGCCATTTTAGCTCTGTCCTGATTTCAATTTCAATTAACAGACATACCGTATCCCTATTTTCTTAATGGGATACAGCAAAGTTACCTTTACGGTTAAAGCCCTTCTTTCTAGGATTATCAGTTTTAGAGATTAACTTATTATTATAATTGTTGTAAATGGTTATGTCATTGTCTATGAACTGGAACTGATGTGACCTGCTGAAGTCTTTGTATGTTCATGTTAAAAAAAAAAGAAAAAGAAAAAATAGGATCCTCTAATGCAGTGGTTCTCAACCTGTGTGTTGCGACCCCTTTGGAGGTCTCCTGCATATCAGATATTTACCTTATGATTAATAACAGTAGAAAAATTGCAGTTATGAAGTAGCAACAAAAATAATTTTATGGTTGGTGGTCACCACATCATGAGGAACTATATTAAAGGGTCGCAGCATTAGGAAGGTTGAGAAGCACTGCTCTAATGGATGCTCTGATTACTTGATATGCCTACAAAGTCATTTGGCCTCCTTCTGGTCTCCATCTCTTCCTAGCTTATTTTCTAGACAATGCAAGGTCAGAAGCTCAATAGCCTCTCATGTTCTATTTATGCTTTTTTCCCTCAACAACCATTCTCAACACAGCAGCCAAAGAGATCCTTAAAAACATGATTCAAGTCACACCATTCCTTGGCTCAAATCCTTTCAATGGCCTCCTGTAGCAGGTGCCCTAGTGCCCTGCTCGGATACCCATCTGCAGCACTGAAGCACTAGTTTCCCCAGATGCTGGCACTGCTGACAGCTGAGAGCCCTGTGGGGAGTTTTCTTACGGCATTGTCTTTGCTAAAGAGAATTGCTTCATCCAAGGTCAGTCTCATGGAAGCCTGCATCCACACATGTTTAATGCAAGGGTATAAAGTCTGCATTGAAATGGACATTCTAGCTTCAGAGCTCCCAATGGAACAGGCCACATCCCAGTTTAACTTCTGTCTCTGCCCAAATCCTCTTCCTTCACACTTCCATAAGTATAGATGCCTGAGATCCCATCTTAGAAACCCCCAACCCTTACATGTCCACCTCAGATTGTGTCCCGGGGAACTCAGCCTCCTACTCTTTCATCTCAGAAGAGATCCAAACTTCTTTCCCATGAGGCCTTGTGCAGACTAGGCCTGCCTCCCTCTCCCTCGCTCCTGTCCATGTATTCCTTACAGCCACCTTGGTTTTCCTGCTGTTCCTCAAATACCCTAGTTTCATCCTGTATACTGATTTTTGTACTTCCTTCTGCCCAGAACAGAATCCTTTGCCAGAACTCTGCCTGCCCAAATGTCATTCCCTGAGAGAGGCCTTCTCCGATGATCCTCTCCTTCTCCCTCCCACTTTTTTAAAGATCACATATTACCTTTAGTGACAATAAATTTACTAGAAAAATAGTAGGTTGGAAAGCAATTCAATTTGACAGATTATCATTCAATTTCTACAGGTTAGCTGCAGAAACAAGAGTTGAGTAAGAGTAAATGATAGCATTTTCTAGAATCAATTTGCTCTATGAAATTTACAAAAGTAGAGCATCGTATGTTTCCGTATTATTTGCAGATGAAGTGCTACAATGCTTCATATCAGTAAACTTTATAATAACCCTGTGTATGTATCTGCACACTCCTCCCTGGGGTAGCTGTTAGTGTGTCAGCTTGATCTGTAGGGTAAGTGCTTCCTTAATTTCTTTCACAATCTATCCACTTATAGATTTTTCCTCTTACCTAGGTGTGAATCAGGCACCTCAAAGCCTGGATAAATAATCTGGCATATAGTATGTAGGTCATTACAAAAGTTTTGAGATGCACAAAAAATAAAAATACATAAAATATGCACAAACAGAAACAAAGTCTTCTCAGAACACGGAGAAGCTGAGCAAGCTGAAACTTGCACAGGTAAATCAGACAGGACCCTGTCAACTGTGTCTCTTGGAAGTGAAATAATGAACCATAACACAGTCTCTCTCACTACTTTTGTAGTGATCTGCATAGATGGTTATTTAAAAGGTGTTGCTGGAAAAGACCAATGTAAGCTACTGAGGAAAACTGATTTTACAGGGCAACCAGCAGTGGTAATACAATTCTGAACCTTTAAGATAAAACAACAGAAAAAGTCAGGGGGAAGTATGGTTTGCTCCTTTTATAATGGCTGTAATCCTCCTCAGATCTTTTTAGGATTGGGTATAAAGTTAAAAACCACCACCACCACCACCATAATATAATAAGAAATACTAACGACTGAGTCCTATAGAAAATGCCCAATAGTGTTTTTCATAAATAAAATCCATTTACGATAGATATAATAAGACACCTAAACAGTTCTTGAATATTTTAATGACTCATAGTTTTCACCGTTCATTCATTTACTCACTAAATGTGCACTAAGCACTTTAGGTAGCTACTGATACAAGAACAATGATCCCTCCTGTATGGAACTTAAAACCCAGTTGAAAAGGGAGGTGATGAGACTTCGGAGCAAGATACAGGTCCGGAGCCCCACCAGGCACATGGACATGCAGTTTTCATCAAAACAATGCAGTACAAATACAGCGTCAGGGCCCACGTGGGTATCTGAAGGATCCTCCCCATCTGCCCCTGGAGTTAGGGAGACTCTGCTTAAATCCTGCCCGTATCTGTCACTCAGGCAGATGAACTTGTGCAGGTGATCTCACCTTGAGACCCCACAGCAGCCCTACTAGGATACAGGGGCGCTGGGCGGGCGCCTCACATCGGGTTACCAGCAGTCTCCGAGGGCGGTGGACCAGTCCACCGGCCAGTCTCTCGGGCCACCATCTCTAAAGTTATTCCTGGCTAGGGTTGGAAGTGGCCTTGGGTCCCCAGGATCCGACGATTTACACCCCGGGAAGGGGAACCTTCCCCACCAATGACTACTAGTCTTTTCCATAGTGTGCCCTCTCCTGTCAAACTTCTGTTTCCTAAACTCAGCTTTACTGTTCTTCAAAGCATTTGACAAATCCGTTTCTCACCTTCCCCTTGCTTAAATGTAACGCCTAGGAGTTCATGTTTCCTGCTCCAGAGCAATGCCTGGCATGTATCAATGAATAAGTCTGAATGGATAGATGAACGAGCAGGAACCACCTCCAGCTGATGGGACCACTGGCACAAAGGAATCAGGATGTCTGTTTTGCCCTCTGCTTTCTGATCTTCATATTTAATGCATTTTCACATATCATTATATGGGTATTAGTTTTGCCATTTACCTTTTGCATTGGCTGTGTGACCTAAAGTTAGGTACTTAACTTCTGTGCCTCCGTTTTTGTTTTTGGTTTTGTTTTGTTTTGAGACAGTGTCTCATATGTCTCCCTCTGCAGAGTGCTGTGAAGTCACAGCTCACAGCAACCTCAAACTCTTTCGCTAAAGCGATTCTCTTGCCTCAGCCTCTCAAGCAGCTGGGACCACAGGCCCCCACCACCACACCTGGCTATTTTTTGGTTGTACTTGTCATTGTTGTTTGGCAGGCCTGGGCTGGATTGGAACCTGCCAGCTCTGGTGGATGTGTTTCCGCTGAGCTATAGGCACTGAGCCCATTTTTTTTTTTAAATTTTATCTATATTTAAAGTGGAATAACAAACTGTGGTATATGTACCCCATGGAATACTATGCAGCCATAAAGAAAGATGGAGACTTTACGTCCTTCGTGTTCACATGGATAGAGCTGGGAAATGTTCTTCTGAGCAAAGTATCAGAAGAATGGAAGAAAAAGTATCCAATGTACACACCCCTATTATGAAATTAATTTATACCTTTTATATGAAAGCTATAACCTAATAACAGCCTAAGAATATGGGGGGGAGGGAGGGGGAGGAGGAAATGGGTGGAGGGAGGGTGATTGGACGGATCACTTCTGAGGTTTATCTTACAAGGGTACAAGTGAATCTTTCTAAGAGTAGAATATGAATGTCTTAACACAATAACTAAGAAAATGACATGAAGGCTATGTTAACCAGTTTGATGAAAATATTTCAAATTGTATGTGAAAACACCACACCGCAGAATTGCATTAATGTACATAGTTATCATTTAATAAAAAAAAAAAGAAAAAAAGAAAGTAGAATAACATGAAGAGTTTGCAGAGCAGTAGCTAGAATGTGGCAGCTACTGTGTAAGTGATAACTTGTTTTTAAAGTTATTATCATCCTATCATTTAATTTAATTTAAAATTAAATTAGTGTTTAAATCCTTAAAGGTACTCTATCATTAATATGTTGACTTACAAAACTTCTTGGTGTGTGACCTTTAAGATTGTCTCCCCATTGCTTCACAATAATCCTTGTACTTTTTTTTTTTTACATTTCTTTGATTATTTCTGAGGATCAATCCCTAAAGTAGAATTGTAATTACAATACCATGTAAGTTGTAAATATTAGTTAGGGTAGGCCATGCTGTAACAGACAACAAAAGTATAATGCCTCAAGTACAGCAAGAGCTGAAAACTTGCTTCTAACTCAGATCTCAAAGTGGGTATTGCTAATTCCTTTTCTTCCAAGCTATCTTGGGCTCCACCATCTTCCGGATGTGACCTGCAGAGTTATCATGCAAGTCAGTGGAAGGACAGAGACAGCCCATAGAGGGCACTTCCTACCCTTGTGCTCCTTGGCATGGAAATGACGCTCCTCTTATCTGCTGTCAGTCTGCAGCGAGAATGAGGCACATGACCTTGCTCATTGGGACACATAAGAAAATGACCCTGGCTAGCTTAGATATTCTACCCCAGATAAGGGAAGTGTGAATTATCTGTGGACTTGTAGCCACAGCACATTTTGATACTGTTGATAGACCATGTCAAACAATAATCAACCAATAAAATCAATAAAAAATGATGATGTTCACAGGTACCCTAAAGGGTTTAAATTTCTCAAAGCAGAAATGGTGTAATTGAGTAAATATTTATTGAAATTTGTAATATTTCTTTGAGACATTGCCCTCTTATTTAAGGTGTAAAGGTGACAGACAACTACGTTCCTTTCTCTAAAGGTTCTGGATCAAATTGAGAAATATACCCAGACATCAATGGGGATCATAATATGGTAAACTCAGTGAGGTGACCAGAGTCTATGCTTGGGTCTGAAGACAAAGGGCGCTTCCAGCCATCTCCTCTCCCTGCAATCTGGATTTGGAGGTCTGATTCTAAAAAGAGCTGGGTCTGAAGAGTGGTATTTGAGAGGGCCCTTACCCAAATGGCTGCCCTGAAGAGGACAACCTATATTGTATTCATTCCACTCCAGGAAAGCAGATGGTGAAAATCCTCAAGGAAACTGGCTCAGGTGTGTTCATTAGCTGGGAGCAGGAGAAGGTGTGGACCTGGAGGGTAGGACAGGACCTGGAGGGGAGCTAAGGAGACATGAAGAAGGAATCTTGTGCCCAGTTTCACTCATCAGATACATCACTCCCGTTTCATTTGGAAGAACTTGTGAGAGGTAGAGAAAGAGTTGCTAAAACAATTTTGGTTGAGAGACCATTAAGCTGGGGCAGCTTCAGAACTTTTATTTCCTCTGTAAGCAAAGCAAAGCCTCATATAAATGGTAAAAGAAAACTAGACACTGCTCACTGGTCATCACAAACTGCTAACTAATCTCTACCTGGATACTTTTCACTCTAACCCATCAAACAAGTTCCCTTTGCCTCCCTTGCACCTTCAGCCTGTACGAGCTCACTGCCCATTCTGCTGCAGGGGAGCTCTGTGGACCTCTCTGGCTCTGACTGGTGCCAGATTCAGATTAATAAACTGTTAAATTTAGTTAGTCTGAAGTTTTTATTTTAAAGGTGTGGTTGCTTCCTTTCTAATACCTCGTCAAGAGATGGAAGTCTTAATTCTATGGGCTGAGATGAAGGTTGGTTCTCTGTTCTGCTCACATTGATCCTACTAGTAGATTCCAGGAAGGGGAACGTGAAGGTAGAAGGAAAGTGTCTCAAGGCTCCAGCTCTAAAGAAACAGCAGGTCTCCCTTTCCTGCTGAGGAACTGAATTGCTGAGAATTGGCTCAAAGCCACATGCTCCAAGATAAGCAGAGATTTTGGTGGACACTCACCTGTTTCCATCATACTAATCCGAAACCATTCTTCCTCCTACACCATTGATTTGGCCTTCTGAATTCCCTTCAATAAATCCTGCCAACTCAAGACTGAGAAAGTAGGGGAATCTCCTTCTGAATCTTAGTTTCAGGGCAGCTTCAAAATTGAGGATGACATAAACCAAGGATGTTATCGTTTCACGTGTTTCTCTTCCTGGAGTTGGGAGGTGAAGGGTGTATTGGGCAGGCCTGTTTGTCCTTTCCCGTTTGTCTACGACTTAACTCACAGACGTGTGGTCTAGAGAAAGTTCAGTGCCTTAAGTTAATCTGTGGGATATTTCTCAGCTATGAAACTTCCCCAAGGAACTGAAAAGTGTTCATTAGCTTATAATGTAGTCTAACATATGCACCAAAGGTAATTTATTTATTTTTTTTGAGACAGAGTCTCAAGCTGTCACCCTGGGTAGAGTGGCGTGGCATCACAGCTCACAGCAACCTCAAACTCTTGGGTTTAAGCGATTCTTTTTCCTCAGCCTCCCAAGTAGGTGGGACCAAAGGCACCTGCCACAGTGCCTGGCTATTTTTTGGTTACAGTTGTCATCGTTTGGTGGGCCTGGGCTGGATTTGAACCCACCAGTTCTGGTGTATGTGGCTGGTGCCTTAGCCTCTTGAGCTATAGGCACCAAGCCACCAAAGATAATGTAGATGAAACTTCTGGTATTTAAGAATTTATCAGAAGCTGCACTGAGTGGTGAATTCCAACCAGGGTTCAAGTAGGGAATTCCTTACTTGAATTCCTGGGAAACTTTTAAATAAAAGTATAGTCTTTTCTCTCAAGTAACTTAGAATCTAAGTTAAAAAGAATGATCTATGAAAAATGCAGAAAAATAGCCCATTTTACAAATTATAAAGTCCACAATCTGCCCCTACCTAAAGATCTTAAATATAGTTGTTTTGTTCCTACTTTCCTATTTAAACTGGGAACAATAGCTAAGTATAATTGTATGCCCTTGAGCATTTTAAAAACTAACACAGATGTCTCCAAAGATAAGATTTTATTTTGGGCAGAGGACAACTGAATGATTTATAAGCCTCAGGCCCAACTTTAGTAGGATAAGCTAAAAATGTTGACAATATTTTAAACTGTGAAATAAACTTTTATCATTTTCATTTGGAATGGTTCCCCCAAGCTTATTCCAAATATCTCTGTCATGAAAATAAAATATTTTATCTATGAGTAAAATTACTTCCTAAATGTAACTTCCTCTAAAAACATAAATCTAATACTCAGCACACTTTTCAAAGCAATTTAAAGCTATAAATTCTTTCAAACTTTTAAAAATGCCAAGAGGCATATTATCACTGACTTCCCAACTAAAACCTCACGCTTTACCAGTAAGGACTGAATCTATCCTGTTTCTGCCAGAGAATAGGTTGGGGTAAACTCATTCACAGATGCTGTTGGTGAAATGCTGAGTTAGCCATGCTGGTGCTGTGTGGGCACCCCCATCTGTGCCGCTGTCAGACTTGGGAGCAAATGAAAAGGCACAGAACAGGCTGGAGGGAGAGTCAGGGGCACAGCAAAGAAACCCAATCCCATGAAACCCTTGCTTTCCTTTAATACCATGAGTGGCTGCTTTATTCCGATAGTTAAGACTAGAAAATGCTTCTATCTCTGGTCATGCTTGATTTTGAGGCCATGTTAGAAGATTAAGGGAAAGTGTCCAATGGCAAGAAGTAAACTCTTAAAGTACGTCAAAGTATAGACCAGTGGTATAATTTAAGATGACTTGGCACATATGTGGCCTACAGTTTCTAAATATTCAATGCTGTCTGTGTTTCAAAAGATAACTTGTATGTGTACAAGAAAACTATTTGATATTTTTCTTGACTAATTAATTATATTATACTTATATAGCATATCACAATATAAAGATTTTGGTTCTTTATTCAGGATGACTTACTAAATTTCAGAAAATGGATTAGTATTGGGTTGTTAAAAATTTAATCAATATTACAATCCTCCTTAACAAATTTTAATCATTTTTAAACATCAGCATTATCAGTGCCATACATGTACTCAATTGACTTATTTGTAGGACACTGCTAACATGTGAGAGATATGGGGGTTTGCATATATCAGAGGTCATAGTGTTACAAAGAGCGACCAATTTATTCTCTAAAATAGGATATTTTGAGGGTGAAAGTGACTACACTAATAATTACATTGAAAAAACAGGCGTAGACTGTCCTGGTCAATCTCGGACACAAGTCACCCTGTGTATTCTTTGTGTCAAATTACTTGTCTGCATGTGAAATGACTAAGTTGGGTTAGTTCAGGGGGTCTGTAAAATAGCCCATGGGTCCAATCCAGTCTGATGTCCTTTTTTGCAAATGAAATTTTACTGGAACACTGACACATGGGTTCATTTACTAATTTTGTCTGGCTGCTTTTGCTCTGCACCAGCAGAGGTGGGGTCATTACAACAGAAACTGTGCAGCCCCCAAAGCCTGAAGTGCAGGCCCTTTATGGAAAAAAAACACAAAAAAGATTTCCCTCTCTGGGTCAGATAATATCTAAGAGCTCCTGCAGCGCTAACGTTTTGTGGTTCTTTAATAGTCCTGTTACTTTAGTTCATCTATCATTTGTTGAATAAAGAAATATCTGTACTTGGCAAATTTTATTTCAAGATTACTAGAAGCAGCCTTGGCACAAAGCAGCCGTTAGACATGTGAGCCCAGGAAGTTGATGTGGTGAGATTTGCTGATCTGTTTCTGGGAAGCTGTGGTGAGGCTCAGCGTCTGGGATGCAGAGCAGACTCGGATGCGAGAGGCAGGCTGTGGCTTCCAGAGTCCTGGAAGAAGATGACATCAGACAACTGGGCTCAGAAGAATCTCAAAGGCTCTGACAGGTCCTGGGCCCACCAGAGTGTCATCAAACTGAGCCTCCTATAAAAATATATGGACAAAAAAATCCCATATGTCATACTCACTGATTTAAATTTTAAAAACATTTATTTTGTCATAAAAATTTGTGTTTGAGTTCTAATCTTCTGAATGTGCTTGGGTAATTGGATTCTTTTTCAAAGCTTGAGCCTTGAAGAACTCTGATGGCATCAGAGAGATCAATCTCTGTGAATGTGGGCTGCACATCAGCCACACCCTTGTACAGACTTTGGCTGCTCTGAGATGAGGGGCTGCTGCCGAGGTTTGTATGGGGAAGCAAATGCCTTTGACTTATGTTTTTAAATTGTAAATTCAGCATTATATGGAGACCAGAATGAATGGAATCAAAATCAAAAGCAGGTAAGAAATGAAAGAAGTTATTGCAAGAAGTAGGAGAGAGATGTTAATGGTTTAGATAACTCAAGGAAGTAACAGCTGAGATGATAAAATCTAATGCCATTCAGCGAGTTTTTGAAGGTTAATTTGATGGGTGTAGAGTGATGTGGGGTGAAACGCAGGGATGAGTCAGAGATGACTCCAAGGCTTAGGATCTGAGCGACGTCAGCCGTGGGGCTGCCATTTACAGAGTCGGATAGGATCGCAGGTGTCCTCCCTATTTAAAGGACAGGAATATTAGGATCTTTGTTTTGGAAATGTTGAGTTTGAGATGTCTATTCAATACCACAACATTGGAAATGTGAAGAAAATAATTGGATATAGAAGTTAAATTTCAGGATAAGGGTCAGACTGATCTGGCATGAATGTATTCTGGTTGAATGGGATGAATGTGGACTGAATATAGATGAGGGCTTTATGTTCTAATATGGCCACAGATCACAAAAAGGTAAGAATGGATAGAAGTTAGGGACCTAAGCCCTTTAGACAGAATCCAGAAAAAGAGACTAGTGTAGCGTGATGGGCAAGGAAGGAGGAAGATCAGGTGTTAGGGCAGCCAAGTGAAGAACCCTTGTCAGTAAGGGAATGTGATCTGCATCCAATGATTCTGATCAGCCGGTAGTGAAAGAACCAGGAAGGGACCCCCACCTTTAGTCACGTAGAAGTCACTGGTGACAATGACAAGAGCCATTTCAGTGGTGTACATGGATGAAAGCCTGATGGTATGTGTTTAAGAGAGAACTGAGGGATTGGAACTCAAGTCATTGGGTGCAGACAACTCTTGGCTCCCTGCCCACAGACCCATGAGAACACACGGTAGTTCAGCAAGTTGAGTTTACTGCTCATCAAAATGGGGGTAAAGAAACATCCAGTGGGAGAGTGGGCTTCTTAGAAAAAGGAAGTCTGGTAATTTGGGGGAAGGCTTAAGGAAGAGGATCTGTGTTCTGCACTGGAAGCTGCCAGAAGTAGGGATAACTCTGCCAGTGCACCTTTGTAACTCTTAACCACAAAGCAAAAAGACTGGTGAGGCCAAAGCTATAATGAGTAAAGAGTGTCAGTCACTCACAGTAGAAGAGGAAGTGTTTGGCAGTTTGTGGCTTGCACTACACCTTGTTTTTATCAGTGCCTAGATGAATCATGAAGTGGTTTTGTGTTCTGACTCCCTGTTTCATGGTCGCAGAGTGACCTTGTCTAACGCTGATGTTCTTTATGTTCGATGTGACGCTGTTTATGTCCAAAGGGCAACACCAAGGTCCAGCTGTGAGTGATTGTTAGGAGACCACAACTGAGCAATGGCCTCATGAACTCGGCAGGGAGGTTTGAGTTTTGTGATTGAATCTATTTCTTGCTCAAATAAAGCAAAAATGACATGCTTGGTTTTGTTTTGCTTTCTGTGTCACTTTCTAACTTTGAGGCCTCATTATTTGGGGGATTAGTATTTGCCCAGGCACATGGCCTGGCTGGTGCCCTAAACTGGGCAGACCTAAGCTCTATATGTAGTAGGAGTCCGTATGTTGTATGCAGCAGGCTCATTAGCTTTATTTGGCCATAGAAGCAAATAGATTATTCATCCCAAACTGATCAGAAAAACACCTGGCAATATTTACTAGACCATAACAGAGTCTTCTGTGGTGTGGTCTGTCTGAAAGGCTGTTCTCCACCTTTTCCGTGACTGTACTTCTTACTTGCGTGCAACATTTTCTGCCTAAGTGGTATAGAAAGGCACTTAGTCTGTGGGGTCAGTATCTGTTAGCACTGCTACATTTTTTGCATATTGAATAGTTTGTTAAAAATTGTTTTTATTATGTAAACTCTTTGATGACACAATCACATCAATAATTTTGGATAATCAAAAGATTGTTATTTTCTTAATATATTTTTTGTGCGTTTGGTGAGAGAATCCAAAAACTGTATTCAAAAGTAACAATTTGTATAAATTTGCATAAAATTAGTCCCATGGAAGGTTTAATTTTATCTCTTACAGTTTAAGTAATTTTTTTCTTTCAGCTGTTTTCTGATTGGTTGAACTAAGAGTAGTTGCCATAACAACTGTGGCTGTTACCACTGAGCAGAGTGGTCATTTCTTATAACACATTTGTCAACACGGTCATGGTACAAAAGTGAAATATTCACAATGTGAAAAAGAGTGTCTCCTTCATGGCCCTGCCATCCAAGACCCTCTATAGATACAGTCATGGGTATCAGCTTCTTCTATATCAGTCAGAGGCATTGCATGACTATACAATGTTTTCTTTTTACTTTGCACAAATGGTTTACATTTGCTTTTTTCACTCAACTATCTATCTTGGAGGATTGTTCTCTGATAAGATATATTGGAGCTATCTTATTCCTTTCATCAGTTAACTGGGGCCTATTTTATAAATAGGCAAAATTGTTTCAGTAATCTCCTGTTATTGGATATTTGCTTTATGTTCAACCTTTCACTATTATAAGTAATTCTTCACTGAAAAATCTTATACATATACTATATATCTGAGGGACAAATTTCCCGAGACATATTTCTAGGTCAAAGGTTGTTGACATTTTAAAATTCAGTAGCTATTTCTTCCTGGCCTTTGGCTAAGTTCAAGTATAAAATTCAATAGCTATTACCAAATTGCTATGTACAGAAGTTGTACCAATTTCCACTCATACTAACAGAGTATCAGAATACCTGTTGCCTGTACCATTACCAAAGTGCTGTGTGAGCAAACAGTTTGCCTATCGTCAACCTGTTGAGAGAAAAATATTACTCTAATTTTACTTTTCTTTTGTATGATTTTTCTTTTTGATATAAAACTGAATTATTATATTAGAAATAAGATTTCCCTCAGTTTATATCTTTTGAGTCTATGACATTTTTCCTGTGGAGAATTTTTTTATGGAGTTGATTCAATCAATGTTCGACTTTTATGGTTTCTGGCTTTTGTGTCATACAGGCAGGATTTCACAACTTTAACATTATTAAAACAAACAAACAAACAAAATTTCATGATATTTTTCTACCATTATATTTCAATGTATTTTTCAGTTATAATTTTTGAGGGTGTGAAGTGTGGATTCTATGTTTGGTGATGTCTCTGTGACCAGAAATATGCCATAGGAACTTAAGTTTTGTTTATATTAATTAGCCTATGGGAAAGTTGGTTTTATTATATGTCATTTTGCTTAAACTCACAGTATCCAAGAACCTATCAACAACATTAATAAAGATTTACTCTGTTCTCTCTTGGATCAATATAGTTTAGTATTCATCAATTCAGTGTTTGTGATTACTTAATAGAACAAAACCACTCTGAATAATGAGAATTGATATTATGTTTATCTATCTTTTATCTGTCTAAATTTTCTCCTAGTCTGTGGCCTGCCTTTACATTTGGTTACAGGTATCTTTTGATGAAAACAATCTTACTTACAAGAATACCATTGGTTATTTTAAAATCAATATCACTTTTGACAATACCAAATATCGGTTTACTTCAAGATTTCACAGATATTCTCTTAGGTTTCATCTAAGAATTTTATAATTTTACTTTAATGTTTGTGTATACAGCAAATCTTGAGTTAATTTTGTATATGGCCTGAGGAATGGATCATGATTTATATCCATATGAGCTACCTTGCTGTTTAATGCCATTTGTTGAAAATATGTATATTTCCCCATTGAATTTCATTGATGATTTTGTTGAAAAGCAATTGATTACCTTTGTGTGGGATTATTATTCAGCTCTGTTCTGTTCTGTTCATCTTTTTTTTTTTTTATGTTATCCCAATAGAATGCAATTTCAAGTAACATCAGTCAGCCCTCCAACTTTGCTCTTCATCTCCAAGATTGTTTTGACAATTCTATATCTTCCCAATTTAAATTTCAGTATCAGCTTATCAATTTCTACAAAAGTGTTCACTAGAATTTTGATTGGAATAGCACTGTATCTGGAATTCAGTTTGGGAAGAATTTATATCTTTATATTATTGATTCTTCCAAATTATAGATATGGCATAGCTCTTTGTTTATCCTACATTTTTCAAGTTCTATTAAAATTTCTTCCTGCAATAGTATTTAGTGCATAGCTATTGCTCACCTTCTATTGCATTTTTTCCAAATTGCTACTTTAATCAGGAAAAAATCATAACAAAGAACCAGTGTCAGAATAGAAAAAGAGACATCATTACTAGATTTTTCAATGTATTAAATAGTTAAGAAATTTTTATGATCATAGTAATAAAAATAAGTTCTTAGAAATATGCAACTTATTAAAATTGACACAAAAGAAGCTATAAATACATGTATTTCTATTAAAATAGTTGGATGTATGATTAAAAATAGTTCCACAAGGAAAACTTCAGGACCTGATGTTTAACTGGTGAATCCCACCAACTTTAAAGGCATAAATAATACCAATATTTAAAAATTTATTTGAGAAAACAGACAAACAAGCCTTTCCCCACATAGGCAATGTGATAAGCATAGCCTAGATGTTAGAAATAGCTAACACATAATAATAAAAAAAGTTAAAAGTCAGTATCACTCATGAGTAGAGATACAAAATGCTAAACAAAATAGAATCCAACAATCTGTAAAAAACAAAAATATATAAAAATAAAATTGTATTTAGTACCAAAAATGTAAAGATAATTTCACATTTAAAAATAATAGAATTCAAGGGTTGAGCACAATGGTGGACCCCTAGAGACATCTTCTTACCAGCTACTCTCAGTGAGACAGGAGCGAGAACTCCAGCCACCTCTGTTTGGGAGGACCTACCCAGAAATATCATGCTGGGGGCACAGTGGAGCAATGGGAGATGCTAGGAGCCAGTGAGGTGGTCTGGAGCTGAGGAAAATCATCACAGAAGGCAAGTGTCTGGGATGGGCAGAGGCTGGCTGCAGGCCCCTCTTGCAGAGGACTGGGAACAGGAAAGGGCTTCCCTGCAGTTATCTGATTTTGGACTGAGCTGCTTTCTGGGGATGCCTTGGAGATGGGGGCACTAGCAAGTAAGTAACCTCAAGCAGCATGCAGTGGCCAGGATTGACTGCTGGGAGGGGCAGAGCTCCCAGCAGCTTGGCTGCAGGCAGGGCATCACCACTGTAGAAAGGCTGCAAGGGAAGAATGGTCCTCAGGGTCCTAGTGAATGGCTGATTCTGACATGTGTTCTGAGCACGCACAACCATCTTTGGGCTGAGCTGAATGGCCCCACAGCTCTGAGAAGGCCACTGTGTTTGATGTGCCTCTTGGGAAGTCTGGTGAGAGCTTCAGGATCCCAATCTTTTTTTTTTTTAATTAAATCATAGCTGTGTACATTAATGAAGTCTAGAGTACAATGTGCTGGTTTTATATACAATCTGAAATATTTTCATCAAACTGGTTAACATAGCCTTCATGGCATTTTCTTAGTTATTATGTTAAAACATTTACATTCTGCACCCTCACCCTAGACTTAACCAGGAAGAAATAGATCTTTTGAACAGACTAATCTCAATCACTGAGCTAGAAGAAACAATAAAATGTCTGCCAACAAAAATAAAAGCCTTGGACCAAATGACTTCATATTGGAATTCTATCAAACCTTCAAAGATGAGCTTGTATCTGTATAGCAGAATCTACTCTAAAACATTGAGAAGAAGGAATCTTCCCCAACCCATTCTATGAAGCAAACATCACCCTGATACCAAAACCAGGAAAGATCCCAACTAAAAAGGAGAACTGCAGACCAATTTCATTAATGAATATTGATGGGAAAATGTGCAATAAAATCTTAGCCAACAGAACAGAAACTTCTCTGATGAAGACAGGCACATGGCCTACAAACACATGAAAATTGCTCATCATCCTTAATCATCAAAGAAATGCAAATCAAAACCACTTTCAGATATCATCCAACTCTGGTAAGATTAGCCCACATCACAAAATCCCAAAACTACAGAAGTTGGTATGAATGTGGAGAGAAGGAAATGCTTCTACACTGCTAGTGGGAATGCAAGCTATTACGACCTTTTTGGAAAGAAGTTTGGAGAACACTCAAGGAACTAAAAGTAGACCTATGGTTTGATCCTACAATTCCTCTGCTAAGTATATACCCAGATAATCAAAAATTATTTTACAACAAAGACTTTTGCACCAGAATGTTTATTGTAGCCCAATTCATAATAGCCAAGACATGGAAACAGCCCAAGTGCCCATTGACCCATGAATGGATTAATAAATTGTGGTATATGTACACCATGGAATACTATGCACCCATAAAAAACATGGAGATCTCACATCTTTTATGTTTACCTGGATGGAGCTGAAACATATTCTTCTTAGTAAAGTATCACAAGAATGGGGGGGGGGAAGTATCCAATATACTCAATACTACTATGAAATCTATATATAATCACCTACACATTCATATGAATGGCAAAACATAACTATAGTCCAGAAAGCAGAATGGAAGAGAAAAGCGAGGGGAGGGGAGGGGGAATAGGGGAGGAAAGAGAGTATTTGTGCATCACCTAATGTGCATGATGCAATGGTATATTTCAAAACTATTAAGAAATGAGTATAGTTGCGATGGATGTGTTACTTAGTTCAATGTAAACATTTCACATTGTATATCAAAGCAGTACACTGAACTCCATAAATGCATCAATGTACAAAATTATGATTTAATAAAAACAAAAAAAATCTTAGCCAATAGATTACAGCTACACATTAAAAAAATTATACATCAAGATCAAGTAGGCTTAATACCAGTGATACAAAGCTGGTTTAACATACACAAATCCATAAACTTAATTCACTATATCAATAGAAGCAAAAACAAAGACTATATGATCCTCTCAATATATGCAGAAAAAGCATTTGACAAAATTTAACATTCTTATCTAATAAGATCACTTAAGAAAATAGGCATAGGTGGCATATTCCTTAAAATGATTGAAGCCATCTATGACAAATCCATAGCTAATACTATACTGAATGGAGTAAAAATATATGCTTTTCTACTTAGAATTAGAACTCCACAAAGATGTCCTCTATCGTCACTACAATTCAACATAGTTCTGGAAGTTCTAGCCAATGCAACCAGGCAAGAGAAAGCTATTAAGCATACCCAAATAAGAGCAGAGGTGGTCAAACTCTCACTCTTTGCCAATGATACAATGATCTTATACATAGAAACCTCAGAGACTCAACCACAAAACTCTCAGAAGTGATCAAGAAGTACTGTAACATCTCAGGGTATAAAATCAATGTCCATCAATCTGTAGCCATTGTTTATACCAATAACAGCCAAGTTAAGAGGTTCATCAGAAACATAATTCTTTCACAGAAGCTTCAAAGAAAATGAAATGCCTAGGAATATACCTAACAAAAGAGGTGAAGGACTTCCTCAAAGAGAATCATGAAACCCTAAGAAAGGAAATAGCAGAAGACATTAACAAATGAAAGAACATACCATGCTCTTGGCTGGGAAGAATCAACGTTGTTTAAATGTCTGTTCTACCCAAAGCAATCCACAGATTCAATGCAATCCCCATTAGAACACCAACATCATACTTTGAAGAAATGGAAAAAATAGTACTTTATTTTGTATGGAACCAGAAAAATACCTGTATAGCCAAGGCAATTTTCAGTAATAAAAACAGAGCTGGAGACATCACTCTTCTAGGTCTTTAAGTTATATCATAATTTCACAGTAATCAAAATAGCATGGTATTGGCACAAAAATGAAGACATAAGCATACGGAACAGAATAGAAAACCAAGAGTTGAAGCCAGTCTTTTATAGCTATCTGATCTTTGATAAAGTAAACAAATGCATACTGGGGAAAATAATCCCTATTCCATAAATGGTGCTGGCAGAACTGGATAACCACATGTAAAAGACTGAAACTAAACCCACACTTTTCACCACTTATAGAAATTCATTCAAGATGGATAAAAGATTTAAATCTAAGACATGAAACGATTAAAATCTGAGAAGAAAGTATAAGAAAAACTCTTGAGAATGTCAGTCTGGGGAAGGATTTTATGAAGAAGTCTTCAGTAGTAATTGCAACAACAATAAAAATAAACAAATGGTAGTTAATTAAACTGAAAAGCTTCTGCACAGCTAAGGACACCACAATTAAAGAAAATAGACAACCTTCAGACTGGGAAAAGATATTTGCATGTTATGAATCTGACAAAGGCTTGATAACTAGGATCAACAGATAATTCAAATTAATCAACAAGAAAAGCAATAAACCTTCTCCAAAGAAGACAGATAAATGACCAACAAACACTCATTATCCCTAATCCTCAGAAAAATGCAAATCAAATCCACTCTGCAATATCACTTAACCCTAGTGAGAATAGCCCACATTACAAAGTCTGTAAGTTGCTGATGCTGACATGGAAGTGGAGACAGGGGACCACTTCTACACTGTTGGTGAGACTGCAAACTAATGCAGCCTCTTTGATAAGAAGTGTGGAGAATCCTCAAAGAGCTCAAATTAGACCTCCTATTTGATCCCACAGTTCCATTACTAGGCATCTACCCAGAAGAAAAATAATCATTTTATTATAAAGACATTTGCAGTAGATTGTTTATTGTAGCTCAATTTACAATCACCAAGATGTGGAAACATCCTAAATTCCCATTAACCCAGGAATGGATTAACATAGTGTGTGGTGTATGTACACCATGGAATACTATTCAGCCATTAAAAAATGGAGACTTTACATCTTTTGTATTAACCTGGATGGAGTCGAAACATCTTAGTAAAGTATCACAAGAATGGAAAACCAAATATCTGATGTCTCAATACTAATATGAAGTCATTAGATGATCTAATACAATTCAATTAAAGTTGTGGGTGGGAGGAATGTGAGAGGGGAGAGAGGGTAGGAGGGGAAGAGATTGGTGTGCTCCCACTTAATGGGCACAATGTCAGGGTGTATGGCACACTTTTTGGGTGTGGGACACAACTACAAGAGGGACTTTACCTAACAAATGCAAATATTGTAATGTAGTTGTTTGTACCCTCACATTAACCTGAAATAAATAAATAAAATAGAATTGAAATGTTTTCTTTCTTGGAGTGGTCCCACAGTTCTCTCAGGGAGTGATCCATTTTTGCTCTCCACTTCACTTCATCTTTGAGCATTTGGGAGTGTTCCAAAGCTCTGTCTTCAATGTCAGAGATCCTTTCTTCTGCCTGTTCCATTCTAATACTGAGGGATTCTGCTGTATTTCTCAGGTCTTTGAATGATGAAAATTCTTGCCTCAATTTATCAAAGTCTTTAGTGATTTTTGTCTCTGAATTCATTAAATTCTTGAGATAGCTTTTGAATTGTTCCTTGAACAATTCTGTTAATCTTATTTGCCATCCAAATCCTGAACTTGATTTCAGACATCTCAGCCATTTGTTTATGAATGGGATCTTCTGTTGCATCTCCTTTATCATACCTAGGGGAGTTGATCTACTCTTATTATTCATGTTGCCAGAGTTTTTCCACTGGTCCTGCACCATGGTTATTTTTCATTGTTTGGTGAGAGAAGCTGGTAAGATGAAATTGAATTGAGGGCTCCTGGAGTTGTAGTTAACTGGCCCTTTACCAAAGTGCTGGAACTATTGAGCGTGGCTTTTCCCCTGTGGCTTTACAAAGGTCCCATTTAGTGCTATAGCCTGAGACTCTGGGGCCCACTTGGTATGTGGGGCTAGGTGGTTCTGTCTTGTATTTAGCTTGACTTTGACCAATCCTACTGAATCAGTGACTTTGCGTTGAAATCTCAGCTGTGGAGGGATACAAGCACTAAGACACCCTGCCCCCCACAGGCAACAACTGGAAGAGAAGAATCAAACCCTCCCACTACAACACAACCAGGGCTTGGAGAGTCCCTGGGTGGTCGGTCCAGATCAGAATTTCAAAATAATAATTATAAGGAAACTCAGTGAGATACAAGATAATACAGATAGAAATTTCAATGAAATCAGGGGAACAATTTATGTTTTGAATGAGAAATTTAACAAAGAGACAGATATCATAAAAAAGAATGAAACAGATGTCCTACAGATAAATTATTCAATACTGAAATAAAAAATACAAACAAGGATTTCATCAATAAGCTAGAAAATAAAAAGAAAGAAAAAATTTACAAGATTTATGGAACACCATTAAGCAAACAAATATTTGTATTACGAGAGTTACAGAAGGAGAAAAGAATCAAAAGGTGAGGAAACTATTTAATGAAATAATAGCAGAAAACTTCCTAAGTCTTGGGAGAAATATGGGCATGCAAGTCCAGATTCCATTCAGATAGATCTACTCTGAGGCAGATTATAGTCAAACTATCAAAAGTCAAAAACAAATAAAGAATTTTAAAAGTAGCAAGAGAAAACCATCAATTCACATATAAGGGAATTTCTATTAGACTAACAGCATATTTCTCAGTAGAAATTTTGCAAGATGTGCAAAATGGTATTATATATTCAAAATATTGAAATAAAGAAACTGCCAACAGCAATTTTGTATCCAGCAAAGCTGTTCTTCGGAAACGAAGGAGAAATAAAATCTTCTAGAGATTAGCAAAAACTAAGGGAATTCAGCACCACCAGACTGCTTGACAAGAAATACTCAAGGGAGTCTTACTGTGAGACCAGCACACTTCCTCTGTGGGACTCTGCTACCTGGGATTCTTACATAAGGAAGTTAAAAGATGATGATGGGGTGGTGCCTGTGGCTCAAAGGAGTAGGGCACAGGCTCCATATACCAGAGGTGGTGGGTTCAAACCTGGCCCTGGCCAAAAACTGCAAATTAATTCATTAGTTAATTAATTAAAATTTAAAAAATTAAAAAAAAAAGATGATGATGACCATCATGAAAAAAATGATGAGTCTATAAAATTCACTGGTAGAGTGAATACACAAAGGAGAAAGAGGAAGTATCAAAACTCATCAGTATAGAAGACCACCCAATAACAAAAATAAACAATAAGAGAGGAAATATGGAGCAAAGGATACACAAAATAACCAGAAAACAATCGGTGAAATGACAGGAGTTAAGTATCTTACTGGACCACAATGGAATAAAACCAGGCAAGAATAAGAAGAGAAACATACAAAACTACATAAAGATACGGACATTAAATAACATGCTTCTTAACAACCAGAGGGTGGAGGAAAAAATTAAGAATCAAATTTTATAAATTTCCTGAAAGAAATGAAAATAGAAACACAACATTCTAAAATCTATTGAATACAATAAAAACAGTATTAAAGTCAAGGTGAGGGCAATAAATACCTATATCAAAAAACCAGAAAGATTTTAATTAAATAACCTAGTAATGTGTTTTCTGATTTCTCAAGAAACTAGAAAAACAGGAATAAACCAATCCCCAAATTTGAAGAAAAGAATAATAAAGATCGCAACATAAATAAGTAAAATTGAGACTTAAAAGCTTTTTAAAAGTTCAATGAAACAGAAAGTTGATTTTTTGAAAATATAAACAAAATTGACAAGCCAGCTTGCAAAAGTCATCATAAGCGTCAGCACCGTCCTGTTGATCACAGTGCTGTTCACATCAGCCAAGATACAGAATCAACCTGGTGTCACAGATGAATGGATAAAGAAAATGTGGTCTATAAAAAGAATGAAATGTCATCATTTGCAGCAACATGGGTGGAACTGGAGGTCATTGTGGTAAGTGAAATAAGCCAGAAACAGAGCATCACACATGCATAAGTGAAGATAAATTAATCTCAAGGAGGTGAAAATTGCAGCAGAGGGTACTAGAGGCTGGGAGCTGTAGAAGGAAGGGAGGAAGTGATAGGGAGAGATTTACAGAAGGATACAAATTCCAGCTTGATGGAAGAAACAAGTTCTAGTGTTCTGTGCCACTGTAGGATGACCACAGCTAACAATAATCCAGTGCCAAACAGCTGGAAGAAAAATACTGAATGTTCCCAACACAATGAAATGATAAACATTTGAAAGGAGGGATACTCTAATCACCCTGATCTTGTTGTGTCCACCCCGGGGGTCGCCTACCCAAAGACCACTCACAATCACAAATCGATGCAAAAAGCAAGAGGCAGGTTTATTGCTGGCGCGTCAGGGTTCCTCAGCCACAAGGGGGAAGGAACCCCGAAAGGCTGTTACAAGCTGCTTTTAAAGTGAAAAACTACATGCAGGGGGGTGAGGGGGCGTTAGGGTATGAGGCGGTTGGTGATTGGGGAATTCATAACTTGCAGGGTTGCTGGGCAGTTTTGCTCTGGGGACTTTTTGCAACGGTTATTTTTAGCGCGGGTATGAGGGAGTAGGGAGAGGGTAGGGTGTTGCCTCCAGGTGCAAGAGTCTGATATGTGGGTAGAATGTTTTCATTGTTTTAGGGCCTCTTTACTGCCCTGTGGCCTAACAATCTCATCTCCACACATTATACTACCCAAACATCACTATGCACTCCCTAAATACCTACAATTATTATTTGTCAATTAACCAAAAAAGCTTAAAAAATCTGCCAGAAGGAAAAAGAAAAGCAAACAAAAAGATACCATCTGCAATAGTGTAAAATACTAATAATTTAATACTAATAATAGTGTAAAATACAAATAATTTGCGAGGAGGCTAACAAAATTCATACAGTAAATACCTTTATGTAGAAACTCTATGATTGCAAAAAATAAAAGAATAACTAAGTTTTTATGAATTTCACTTGTGTGGAAGACTCAGTGTTTAGAGATGTTTATTATTACCAAACTGATGTATACAGTCAAAGCAATTTAAATCAAAATAATAATCGTGTTTGTGTGTAACTTTGGGTGTGGGCACTTCCAACATCCCCTACTGATGAGACAGGTAGAAAAAGACAGAGTAAAAAATTAAATTCTCTTTTTCTTTTTGAGACAGAGTCTCAAGCTATCTCCCTGGGTAGAGTGCTGTGGCATCACAGCTCACATCAACCTCAAATTCCTGGGCTAAGCAATTCTCTTGTCTCAGCCTCCCAAGTGGCTGGGACTACAGGTGCCTGCCACGCCAGGCTATTTTTTTTGTTGCAGTTGTTGTTGTGTTAGCTGGTCCAGGCCAGGTTCAAACCTGCCAGTCTGGTGTATGTGACCTGCGCCCTTACCCACTGAACTACAGGCACTGCCAACACCTGGCTATTTTTTTTGTTGCAGTTGTCATTTTTGTTTAGCTGGCCCAGGCTGAGTGCTAACCTGTTACCCTCGGTGTATGTGGCTGGCGCTGTAACCACTGTGCTACAGGCTTCAAGCTGGTGTGGGTAAATTAATAAGCTGGCTCTAAAGTTTACATAGAAGTGTAAAGGGCCAAGTATAGTCTAACTATGATTGAAGTAAAAAAACTCACTACTGGAAATCAAGAATTATTACAAAGTCCCAGTGGTTAGAATTGTGTGGAGTTCTGTAATCTGTATGCATCAGAGATGGACTTCTAGACCAATGACAGGGACACTGGAGTCATGACTAGGTGGAACCTGGTGGGGCTTGGCTGGTTGTAAAGACAGCGTGCTCCACACCTGAGAAAACTGTTCCAACCTTTACACTGGAGCACCGAGGACGCCAGCATGAGGGCCCGGCCCAGCAGAGGCCTCAGCAGCAGATCCAGACCATAGGACGTACAGCCTTGCCACTCGGGCCATATGACCTAGCTGACTTGGCTATCATAGCGAAGTTATCAGGTGGGGAAAGATGTTGTGTGGCATTTATGGCAACCCCCAAAAGGAGAATCACAGCACAGATGCCCAGGGTTCTCGAACAAGGCTGTGTTATATGCAGCAGAGATTTATAGACCTTTTGATAAACAGCGCCACTGGCCACGGTTAAGATAGATATGTGACAAAAGGAAGCAACCAGCTGCGTTGCTAGAGCTGAATACGCTGGACACCCGTACACCATGTCAAAAACCAACCTGCACCATCACCTCCGCCCTGCTGCTCACCTCCCACTAACAAGGGAACTTACGAGCAGCTGGCGGAGATGCAAAAGGCCCCAGCTTGGCTCGTGGATAAGAGTGGATTGGCTCTGAACATGGGCAGAAGGAGAAAACAGATGTGACTACAGTGGCCTGCACTCAGGGGTGGCCCTGAAAGGCAGCAATGAGAGGACCTCCTCCCACCAGTAGAACATCCAGACAGACACCTGGTCACATGCTTTGGGGGGAGAGAGAGGCTGCCTGAGGTTATAACACACACGCAGTCTCAGAAGGGATGACCTGGCCAGCTGAGCATGGACTGGGAGGAAAAAGGTTAGAAGACTGTAACTCATTTTGCTTCCTTCATTCCAGTAGAGAACTTTAGGCTTTCATTTGTTTTCTCCTAGAGAAAACACAACTCAAAACTCTCTCTTATCTAAAATCATTTAAGTTAAAAAAAAAAATTGAGTTGTGTTTACAATAGCAATCCCAGGATTGTTACTGTCAAATTTGTTTTTAGCCAAATTACTGTAATTGTGACAAATGTTATATTAATAGTAAATATTGGTAAACTAAGCTAATTTATATTCACTGCATTTGATCTCCATGACTCTTTATAAATCTCCTGTGTTATTTTCAATTCAAGATTACGCATGTAATAAGACCAAACTTTTGCTTATCCCCTGATGTTGGCTGGCTCATCTCCAGAGGCAGAGTATATCTTGTTGTTTATCTCTGTGACAAGGTAAATGGTCTAATCAAATACTCCTTTAGGCAATCACAGGCTGCATGTTCTCTGGTGGCTTAATAAGCAGTGTAACAGAAAATTTACTTATAAAAGAGGAACGTTAAACTTTGGTTTATTATATAATTTTGGGAAACTAGAATCTAACGTATAAAATGAAGGGAGTTAAATATGTGTTCTTTATAACAATATACAGTGTTTCATATTTTTACAATAAACTACTATCTTGATCTATAGGTCAATAAATGATAGTTCCTGGTATTTAGTGCTTGCCCCAAGAACACTTCTTGGCCTCAACCTGTGCTGTCCAATGTGGCACCCACCAGTTGCATCTGGCTATTGAGAAATCAAAATGTAACTCATCCAAATTGAGTCATGCTGTAAGTGTGAAACACAAACTGCATTTTGATGATAAAGTATAACAAAAATGTAAAATATCACATTAATAATATTTATGACAATTGCATGTTAAATGATAATACTTTTGATATATTGGATTAAATAGTATATATCACAAAACACATTTTTACCTGTTTCATTTTCATTCTGGTGCCTAAGTATCCAATGTACTCAGTCTTACTACGAAACTAATTGATAGCTTTCATATGAGAACTATAACCCAATTATAGCCCAAGAAGAAGGGAAAAGGGGAGAGGGAGGGGAAGAGAGGTGGGAAGATGGGTGGAGGGAGAGCAATTGGTGGGAACAAACCTATGGTGCATCTTATAAGGGTACATGGGAAATTTACTAGGTGTAAAATATAAATGTCTTAACACAGTAACTAAGAAAATGCCATGAAGGCTATGTTGAGCAGTTTGATGAAAACATTTCAAACTGTATATAAAACCAGCACATTGTACCCCATGATTGCATTAATTACACAGCTATGATTTAATAAAAAAACTAAAAAGTAAATAAAAATGTATTTATTTTTATAGTGGTATTTAAATTTTAATTTTAGCCCTTTTACAAAAAATATTTAGATTAATATAAGGGTGCGTACAATTAGGTCACATTGTTTGCATTTGTTGGTAAAGTCCAAGTTCCAGTTGAGCCCTTCACCTAGGAAGTGTGCCGTGTGCCCGTGCACTGTACCCACAGGGAAGAGCTTAGTGCACCCTTCCCTCTTCGTGAATTTAAATGTATTTTTCTTGTGTGAGCATGTAGTTTTACATTAACATTGAGCTCACTGGATGCTTGCTTTGCCATTCTCGTGATGCTTTACTTAGGACGATGTTCTCCAATATCACTTTTTTTTTTTTTTACTTTTATAAATGTATCTACTCAAAAATTTAAAATTACATACATAGTTTGCACTTGTGGCTTGCACTGTATTTCTATTGGGCAACACCGGTCTAAAATAACATTAGAAAAATTGTCAGGGTATCTGAACACACAGGTTCCGAGGATAATCTTGTAATCATGAATAGTGGTAGAAGGCTGGGTTCTGGGAACTCTAGACGTGTGTTTAGAGCTGAATAAAATCTGTGTTAGTTAATGAGTTCCCATAATTGCCATTAATTTTATTTTATTTTTATTTTTTTGCCATTTATTTTATTGTTAATAAAATAAGGGTATATTGTATAAAATATAATGAATAGTGGAATTCAAATTGTGACACTGTTATGTCACCAAATCTCCTGCCAGTATCAAGCATAAACTCAGATTGTACAGTCCTCATGGTTTGTATCTTTACTCCTTCATTCACACGCTAGGCCCAGCACCGTGCTCAGCAGGACTTGTGGGAAGGGCTGATGGGGAGTCAGTGAACAGAGAACAACAGCAACAACCACCAGCAAAGCACAAAGCTCCCACAGTATAGAAACATAAACACCTCCCAGGCACTGGTCCAGAGAGCCAGGATTCTCCTCCACCTCCCCTGCCCTGTCCATAGTCCACCATCCTTCTATTCTGTCTCCTTAAATCACTCTCCAACCTGTGTCCTCAGCCTCACATGCTTTCCTACTGCCTTGGCGAAGCCTCTTGTCATCTTTCCTAGGACAGTTGCAGTGTCCATGGCTTGAGTCCCAAATTCTGATTCCCTTTGAATCCTATTATTTAGTCTTCAAATGTGTACCAACTCTTTTTTTTAAATCCTAAAATGCAAATCTTCTCAGCTCCTCTATTAAAAGTTTTGTAAAATTTAAACTGCCCATATGATAAGGTATGTGCTGCTTCAGAAACCCTCAACACATGCCCTTCTGCCCACCGTACACTGTAGTCTCCACTTTGTCATCACGTTGGGCCACTTTGTGCTCTGCTAATGTAAGAGACCTGCTTGAGTCTTTGAACTTGTGTACACTGGTATATTTGCCTCCCTGCCCTAACTTCCTTCCACTTGATAAACTTACATAATTCTGAAGGTATTATGGACTGAATTATGTCTCCCCAGATTCTATTAAGGTCCTGACTCCTGACGTGACGGTATTTGGAGATAGCACCTTCAGGAGGCAATTAAAGTTAAATGAAGTATTAAGGGTAGGGCCCTAATCTAATAGAATTAGTGTCCTTATAAGAAAAGACAGGAGAGAGCTTGCTCCTTCTCTCTTTCTCCTTTGAGAGCACACAGCTAGAAGGTAGCTATCTACAAGCTACTAAGTGAGCCCTCAACAGAACCCAACCACACTGGCACCCTGGTCTCTGGCTTCCAGCCTTCAGAACTGCAAGGAAACAAATGTCTGTAATTTAAGCCAGCCAGACCATGCATTTTGTTATGGCAGCCTGAGATGAAAACTCTGCTCAAAGCTTGGTCTCCGGAGAGTGTACTCCAGTTTCCAAGACTGGTGCCTTTCTTCTCTTTACACACAACACCTAGTATGTTAATCAGAGTTCACATCATGTTGTGATTATTGTCATTTTTATCTTCTATGGTACTCTGTGAACTCGTCGAAGGCATGAAAGCCTTTTCTTCACGTTTGTATTAAAACCTCCAGCACTTAGTATTTTTTAATGTTGAAAGAGGTATAGGATAGAGGTGATGTTTTGTTAGTTCAGCATATAGGAGTGATTTATAAAAATCTTCCAAGGCAAATAAAGAGTATTTTGGAGAATAAATTTTTTGTAGAGTTCTTGTTAAGTAACTTCCAAGTTGAAGCCATTGACCAGAGGGAGCAACAGGGATCCTTGGCCAGCCAGCTGCTATAACTCTAGAGCCCTGTCTCACAGGACAGGTACAAGCTGCCACATTTAGCCAATGCTCTCAGTGGGAGATGTCCCAATGAGGCATCCATGCAAAAAGGATTTGCTCTTTCACCCTGTGACATCAGATGCATAAGATTAATGGAAGGGAGTAAGAAGGGATCTTTAATTGTCAGAACATGGTAACCCAATGTCTCAGAGAAACCCCAGGGATTATGTATTTCGGATGCCTCTGTAGCCTCATAGCACTGCTACGGCTGTTCGGTTTTCATACTTTCTCATTGCAAAACTAACAGGGGCCACCAGTGCCGTCACCAAGGAAGCAGGCTGGACAATGGATTGTAAGCTTGAAGCTTGCAGGAGGTGGGCCTTCCCGTATGTTGGGAAAAGGCCCCAAGCAGCCTCTGCAGCTATTTATTGAGAACATACACCCTCCCCCGAGTCCCGCCCCCTTCACTGGAGTTCCACAGCTGATCCATTTCCAACTGCCAATGTGTCTTTGTCCAGTAAGTGCCACTTTGTCTCTGCAAGTCTGCTGTTCCTTCCTACATATCTTTCTACATAGATTGCTACATAAGTTGTTACACAGGTTGTTACATATCTTACTGCGTAGGATGCTACACAGCTTGCTGCAGAGGCTGCTACAGGCCACTTTTCTCATGTTTGGCAAGGAATGTGTCATTTATTTCTCCTCTCAGGTGCATTTTGTAAACTGAGTCAATTCTTTGCTACTTCACAAAGCACAGGGGACAGAGATATGACACCATCCATGCTCTTTTCCTGTCTTTGTCAGTTATCTTTCTCTTCCCATTTGTGCCCTACCTATCTGCTAATGTTGAGCATGGAATGTTGATTTGGTTGTACAAATTAGAGTTTGCAGATTTTGACGGTGTGCTGGAGAGTCTTTCGGAGTGGAGGGGTAAGCCTTCAGAAAGACTGCGAAGTAGCCAGCTGAGAGAGTGGAAAGCACAGTCTATCCATGATGCTGTGTGGAGCTGGGCATAGCAAGTCCTGAGTTAGAATTCTGACTAGTACTAATTTCTTGTGTGGCGTTTGGTAAGTTACATGACTACTCTCAGCCTCACAGTATGTACAAGGGAAATCATGACAGTTGCCTTATAGTGTTGTAAAGACTAGGAGTAAAATGCATAAACCACTTGGTGAATGTGAGCAACTGATAAATAGGAAGTATTATTAATAATACCCCCATTGGCCGTTATCCTTGGAAGGCCTTACTGGCAAGGAAGAATGTAAGATGACTAAGGCATATTGGAATTGTCAGGCAGGAAAGGACCTTAAGGGATTGCTGTCTTCATTTAGGGATGTCTAAATCATTCCTGATAGAGATGGATAGTTTTGATTTTCTTTTTTAATATCTCTGAGAATGGAGACTTTAACACTTTATAAGAAGCCTTATTCTAGTGTTTCATCATCATAATGGTTAAAAAGTTCTGACTTGTATTCAGCGGAAATCTGGCTGGTTTTAATGCAAGCTCATTTCCTCATATTTAGCCCTTAGGGAAGAGGGAGCTAAGCTGCTTGAGTCTCTAACTGAGAAAGCTTCCCAGACTGAACACTGGGATCACAGCTGCTGATCAGTGTCTGCCTGAGGCTAAGTGACCACGGGGCTTCTAACAGTTCCTTCTGGACACCAGTCCCCACGGCTTTGACATATCGGATCCTTTTCTAGGAAGTGAGTTTATTTCCTCCACATTTGTATTCTCAGAGTCAAACTATCACAGAATACAAGGGGAAGATGACTTCTCAAGCCTGCCAAAAATATATATATATATTATTCTGATGGTATGCTAACAAATCCCAGGGCTTATCATTAGAATAAAATTTCCTGTTATAAACAGGGGATTTAGAAAGGATTTTACTATCTTTTGTGATGCAGCATGACGGTTAAGAAGATGTGTTCTGGACCCAGAGAGACTTAAGTTTCCAACTCCAGCTGCTCCTCTTGCTACGTGGCCAGTCACTGAACTTCCCCAAGCCTCAGTTTTCTCGTCTATAAAAGGGACAACACCAGGACTAACCTCATAGGGTTCCTGAGCTCACCCCGGCCCCAGTTCTCCATGTCCTTCCCCGTAGCCCCAGTCTCCACCTGTGCTCCTGGGTCCTGGACGGTGTTCCTAGGTCCTGGACGGTGTTCCTAGATGTGTCTCCTGACCAGTGAGCCCGAGGCTCAGCTTCCCTGGGACAGGGAGCTGGAGGGACATTCCTTCATGTGTCTCCTGCCCAGTGAGCCCGAGGCTCAGCTTCCCTGGGACAGTGAGTTGGAGGAACACTGCAGGAGAAAGGGGTCCCCGCTGCACAGCGGGTCCAAGGGGGAGGCTGCTCTTCCCCAGCCTCACGTCCAGAACGTTGGCCTTGTCTGGTGGCCTTCCTGACCTCTCCATGTGGAGACCAGTGTCCTGCAGGCCTCCTACCACCCTGCACCCCAATTCCTCCTGCAGCCCCAACCCCCTGAGTACCAGCACCACTGGCTGGTGACCGACAGCCTACACTCTTGAGGGCTGCTCTCTGCTTGCCTGGTGACAGCACACCAGTCCACACTGGCGCAAACCAGCAAATGTCCCTACCACTCAGGGGCCGAAAGGCACCTTCTGCAACAAAACCTGAACCCCAGACGCTTTCAAGTTTGCCCTTCCTTTAGTATTCTCCATAAGCCCTGGGCTACCATGTACAACATCTTTGTGTGTTACAGACGCTCTTTTATCAGAATTTAATAATTATTTTTCTCCTTTTTTTTGAGACACAGTCTTGTTCTGTCCTCATTCCCTCAGGTAGAGTGCAGTAATGTGATCACAGCTCACTGCAACCTCAAACTCCTGGGTGCAAGTGATCTTCCAGCTTCAGCCTCCCTAGTAATTGGAACTACAGGCACAGCATCCATATAATTTTTCTATTTTTTTAGTAGAAACAAGATCTTGCTCTTGCTCAGGGTGGTCTTAAACTCCTGAGCTTAAGTGATCCTGTCTTGGCCTCCCAGAATATTAGTGTACAGGCATGAGCCATGACAACCAGCCCAGAATTTAACAATCCTTTGTATTAAACTTCTCCTAATTAACTGCCCCTGTGGCTTTTCTCTCCTGGCAGGACCTGGACTGATAGGACATGAGAGTGTTCCTCTTGGATCTCTGACTGAAGGAGGCATCACCAATTGGAGGTCACCCCAGCTGCTGTGCTGCGGGAGGCATCACCGATTGGAGGTCACCCCAGCTGCTATGCTGCAGGAGGCATTACCGATTGGAGGTCACCCCAGCTGCTGTGCTGCAGGAGGCATCACCGATTGGAGGTCACCCCAGCTGCTGTGCTGCAGGAGGCATCACCGATTGGAGGTCACCCCAG
>NW_003852466.1:1906229-1915508 GCF_000181295.1 Otolemur garnettii
TGCTGTGGGAGGCATCACCGATTGGAGGTCACCCCAGCTGCTGTGCTGCAGGAGGCATCACTGATTGGAGGTCACCCCAGCTGCTGTGCTGATGTATCCCAGAGTCCATGCTAAGTCAGGCCCACAGATGCTCCCAGCTGAAGATGGAGCATGGCAGGGCAGGCAGGATAGGCTTGTTCTCAGCTGATGTGCTGCCCTTTGTGGGCAGCCTTGGCTCAAGGACTCCCACAGGCTTTAGTGAGACTGCCCTGTACCCTGAGGTTTCTCCTCCCCAACCCTCCTCTTCTCCCCGTCCTTTCTGCAGCAGTGAGACCTGCACTGTGATCTCTCCCTGCTCCCCCCATTTTTCCCATTCTCTCCTCACAGATCTAATCTCATCTTGATGTCTGCTTTCTGGAGGACCCAGGCAGGCACAGTGTTGTAGGGATTAAATGAATGAATAGAAGTGAAGTACATGGTAGGTGCTTAATAAATGTTAGGTACGAAGATGCTGAAGAGGATGATGACTGGCCAAGGGGTCAGAATCCCTTCCTGTCTAGTGTCAATGCTAAGTAACACCTTGGTTCTGTTTTCTAGGGGAGAAGTAACAGCTATTGTGCAGGACCAGTCCCCCAGTGGCCTTGGAAACTTAGCTCTTTCCTCTCATTTCACGTGTAGTTCCCAGTAGTAACTGTAGAATGTGCTGAGACTGAACATCCTGAGATAAGGAGGAGCAGCTTGGCTCTTCCCATTCCTTAGAACAGGATGTCTTGCAACCATTTAGTCCAGTGAGTTCAGCTGCCATCTGGCATGAAAACAAACAGCAATTTGGGGATCCCTCAGTGTGATGCAACGTGGGCAGGCACTGACCAGACTCCACCCACCCTGGCAGCTTTCTGAGCCTTGGAGGAACGGGCTTGCCATAAACCCCAGGTTTCTATAATCCCTTGCACTTGTCTTTAAGTAAGAGAGTTGCTTCATTTGTGGGAATTTTCTGCCTCACTGGGCTCATGCAAGTGGACTGCTGTTGGTGCCTGGTATTGCAAGGCATTGGGCATCTTCTTCTGGGATTGATACAAATGCACTGTGAACCTGTTTCACTTATCATTTTTCTGATTACTATCAATCAGTGACACAGATGGGCTGTTTGATGACATCCCTGATGGGTGGTGTTTCTAAAACTTTTAATTCATCTTCCTTCTCTGCATCCAACAATCAACACAGTGCCAGCAAGAAACCCCAAATAGTGATTTGGGAGGCTGTGTTTTAGTGTCCGAGAGCCTTCATATTTTATTTTGATATGCTGAAGAAATAGGTAGTAATGTGGGGGAAACATCAGCTTTATAAGTTACAGGACAGTCTTTTCATTTCAGAAAAGAATAATCTTTCTAATCTTTGTACCTCTAATTTAAACCTAGAAGCAGCAGTGTAAACTGTTATCTGGGCTCTATGGTCTTCACATGCTAACCCCAGATCAGTGATTTTCGACCGGTGTGCCGAGAGAGGATCTTAGATGTGCCACAAAAATTTTTAAAGATCATTAATTAAATCATTTTTCCAAAGAAGTTCAAAGCACACTAAGTATATTCTTTTTGTTTACTCTTTTTTTAAATCAACATAATTTAAGTATGCCATGGGAGTTTAACTATAGGTTCAAGTTGTGCCACAAGATAAAAAATGTTGAAAAACAATGCCCTAGATGCTAAGGAAGTACTATTTCTCTATTATTACCACTGGTAGGAAAAATATGTTAGTTGTTTACAGTGTTTTTGAAATTGACTAAAAAAAAATCACTTATCTTCATAGTTGTAATTCAAAATTAACAATAATGGAAGCTTTATCCCAGGAAACCGCATATCAATCTGAGTATCCTTTTCACATATGATGGAAAGAGTTTGTCCTGTCTCAGAGGAGGAAAAATAGTAGGTAAGAAATCTGAGACAGTTGGTTTCATCCTGCCTAAGGTGAATTTGATACATGACGCTGGCTGGCTTATCATTCCTGAGACGTCTCCTGTGGCTCTGAGGTACCCCTCCAGGACCCAGGTCACTGAAAGAGGTGCAGTAGTTCTCCCTGCCCAATTCTGACACGATTTGCTGTATTTACCTCTATGCGATATTCAGCATCCAGGGCTCTGGCGGCCTGCGTGTGACGGATGGATGGCATGTTGTGAATAATTGGTGTCAATTTTCTGCCAAGGAACTGATTGTAAAAAGTTTTACTGCAAGTGAATAAGGAATGATTTCCTAAGGTTTGATTCTCCAGGGAGCCCAAATGGATGCATTTGGGACTTTCCAGGTCAATTCAGAGGCAGAGCCAGAATATGTGGCTAAACGTTTTGGCTGATTCAATCATAACCTAAGTGTTGTGATTGGCAATAGATATTCTGCAAGCTTGATTCAAACAGGGACAATTTAACCTCAGAGGGGTAACCCGAGGGGGTTGCACGGTCAGGATAATTTATTCTTTCAGTTATATTCTCGTTGCTGCAGAAGAGATGAATTTGGTAATTGGGAATATCTCTGGACTTGTATGCTTAGCCACATACACCATGAACAGAAATGTCTCTTTTACTTGGGCCCTGGAAATAGTTGCTGTGATTAATATGCTCATCCATACGCTTTTTTATACCCTTTATAAGCAAACAATGATTTTTAAAGAATTAAACGTGGATTGAAATTCATTCTGTAATCACACTAATAAATGGCATTTTAAAAGATATAGCAGAAAAACATTGTGCTAAGCAGAAATGGCAAGTAAGAAATTGATTTCTTATGACAAAGAGAAGCTTTCTACCTCCTCGTTCGCAACGGAAAGAAAGAGAATCCTAAAATATGCCATATAATCAAGCACTTTCTTGTCTTTGGCAGAAAGCCAGAGCTATAGCTTCACATCGTCACATGAGCTCCCGCCTCCTCCCCGGCTCCCTCCCCACCCTGCTGGGGCCCACCTCATGGTGAGCTCCTCTTCCTCTGGCAGAAGCATGTTTGCATTTGCAGGGACACCCCCCCACCCCCGTAGCACAGACCTACAGATATTTTCAAGCCACTCAGGGAGCTGGGGCCCTCTGGAAATTTAAACTTTCCCCTGTCAGCCCAGCTCACAGCTCAGTGCAGAGAGGAGAAACCCAGGGCCCCCTAAGTTCCTCTTGGAAGCCCACAGACAAACTTGTGATGAATCATAGTCCACAGGAGCAAACCACATTTTAAAATTTGAATGAATAGAGTCAACCAGTAATATATTCCCAAATATATTCTTTTTGTGGTGTTGTTGCAATTTTTAGCCAGGGCCAGGTTTGAACCTGCCACCTCCGGCATATGGCGCTGGCTCCGTACTCCTTGAGCCACAGGCACCTCCCCCAAATATATTCTTCTAAGATTTCTTTTACACTTGGGTAAGCCTTGTGTGCTAGTTTGCCTTTAAGGTGACACATTTATATAATGCTCATTTCTACCACAGAGTCTGTGATAAAAGGTATATGTTCTTAGAAAAGTGTGCATCAAAGAGAAAAAATACTGAAAATAATGTTTTTCAGTTTAAATGAATAATGTACTCCAAACAGGGAATGTGTTTATAAGAGATACTATTTTTGTCCTATCCCACTGTGATTTTTGCTACATAAAGTGGGAGGGCAGGGGTCAGAACCTCACTAGAGACCATGAGGACAGATAAAAGTTGGAAAAACCCGATCCAGTTACTCGTGTGCAAATCCAATCTGGTGTGCGGAGGCTTTGACTGTGCCTTCCCTGTGACAGTCATTTGTCATTCCCAGTCCAGCATCAGTTGCACCTGACAATCTGTGCTCTTCGTGAAGGCACGGCTCTGATTTGCTTGTTACTTAATTCTCACAACTAATATATGCAAAAACACAGTAGGTGTGCAACCCGTGCTTAGTAAGTGACATTAATACTAGGTGGAGAGATGAGTGAGTAGTGATCAGTGGAGAAGGAAAGCAGAGGTCAATAAAGAGGTAGGTTTTGAATCCCAGGACAGGGCATATACAGGTCCTAGGCCATCATGCCCCTACCCTGGGGACATCTGGAACTTGGGATTTAGGCAGGAGTCTGGCACTGGGCTGATGGCCATGTGATGACCCAAGGCAAGGCCAAGTTGGCAGGTGGAGCAGAAGGAGGCTTGGCTGTGAGGGATTGAGGAACACAGAAGCGGGGATCCAAGCTCAGTTTGATGCTCTGCCCATCATGAAAAAATGTACCTACGTAGTTGTGGTCCCTCTAGTTACCAACTCGCAGCAAAGAGTGTGGACCTCGTGATCCGATTCCTTGGCCCTGCTGTGCCTCTGTCCCTGGCTGACCGTGAACGGGTCAGTTAGCCACTCCTAGTTTCAAGTAACTCCTTGGGAAAATGGTTGTAGTAAAGCCCTCTTGCCAAATAAAACAAAAACTTATTGTTTACTATAAGGACTATGTAAAAATTTAAAAAAATTTCCATGATAGAAAAATACTTTAAAATGTTAACCAGTATCGGCTCAGCATTCTTTTGCATCCTGCATGGATGGGGAAAGTTGCCTTGAACCTTTTGGGCTCCCACCTCTCACCTTCAAGTGCACAGGTAAACCCTGGATAAACCCTCTAAGATCCTGCAGGGGAGGGAAGCGAGACTGTGGAAGGATGTGCAGCCTGAAGCTTGAGCCACAGGCCCACAGACCAACTCTGAGCACCAGCCTGCCCTGTCCCATTCAGCCAGAGAGGAGCCAAGGAGAAAAGGCCAATCAGAGACAAAGACAGTGGTTCAGCCCATTCCTGCTCTGTCCGGGACCCCGTGGTGCTGACTGTCCCCGGACTGTTCAAACCTGTCTCAGTCTTTGCCCTGACCTGGGAATCTTCCTCTCCCTTTGGTTCCTTCTGCCAGGACCGATGCTGCTGTGAGCTGGGCAAGAGTTTGGTCTGGAAGGAGGTCCTACACTGTTTTTTTTTTCCCAATGGACCAGAACACTCCAAGTCCCAGACTGAAATATTCTCCTATCTTGGTGCCTAGCCAATTGGTTTCTTAGCTGTCCTCAGCTCAGACGTCCTCTCCTCAGAGAGGGGAGGATGGAGGTGGCGACCTGGAGGCATTGCCATTGGTGACCTTGGACTATGGAACTCTGCATCCCTGGTCGACCCTGAAGCTTTAACCATTGGGTGCCTGGGTGCTCAGGACACTTTGCTCTTTCCCGGGCATCCTCTAGCCCCATAGAGTCTGTGGGTCCCCACGGAAAGAGACATGTGAGAGATTGAATACACTGGTGGTACCTTGGTAAGTGTCATCTTCATGCTGTTTAGAAAAAAGGATCTGATATCTCTCACAGCCTGAGTTGTGGAGTAAAATGTCCTCCTGCCAGAAATGTGAATTTCAAGTGAGCAGGACATGCTCGTGGTTGAGAGGTCACCAGAGGAGAACCTGGGAGGAAGTTCTGAGGAGGACGTCTCTCCAGGTGACGGGGTTTGTTGGGTCATTCATTTGTTCACTCGCTTATTCCACAAATACTGATGAATCCCTGCCTGATGCAGGGTCTGTGACAAGCCCTGTGATACAGTTTGAGGAACACCAGCTGGGTCCCAGTTTCAGGGGATACCAACCAACACCCCTGCCTTGCCCTCAGCTCGGCCGTCTCCTGGCTTTTGTCTTCAGGGCTCATGCTGAGTTGCACTCCCATTCTGGTTCCGCCTGTTATCAGCTTGAGCTATTCCCCTATTTCACATCTTTTAGTTTCTCATGAACAGACTCTCTAATTGTCCCCCTTGCTTTCCAATTTGCCCAGTTGCCCCCTTGCCCAGTTCCCTGAGTAAAAATCTCTTTTCAATACCCTAATAGATGTAAAGACATGAGCAATGATATATTTCTGTCAAGGGGTTGAAAGTTCATGTAAAATTAGGGGGATGAAACTTTAACCCGCTGAAATGGACTAAATAGGGACAGTTTCCTTAATACTGTTTTACTAAGTCCAGTTAATTTCTTCCTATTTCAAGAGCCAGGCTTTAAGATAAATATTAATTATTTTAAATATAATTTTAATTTTTTGTATGTTGTCCAATTTTTATTTCATTTAAAATTGATGGTATTTTGGTGACTCCATGACTGGTCGAGGTCTTTGGGGTACTCCCGGGCCCCCAAGCGTCATTCATTACATTAGTTGAATGGAATAATGTGTTTTAAATTTGAAATGCATGGCAGTAGATAGCAGGATTTTTAACTCATTACAGAATAAATTGTGAAATTTATTTGGAAAGTCACAGTTATAAATCTACAAAATGCTGGCCCTTTCATGCTGTTTTAAGACAGATCTCTCTTTCATGAATTAATTCTTCCGTTCTCACATTCCATGGGTGCCCTCAGGCTCCCTGTCCTAACAGCTGGGGCAACAGGAGGCCCTACATAATATTCTAGGATAGAATTTTTTTTTTTTTAAATTTCAAGATGCAGTCTGCCAAAGAATGTCCCTAATGCCTTCCAAAAAGAAACAGCTGGCCGTGAGCTAGACTTTCCGAATTGACCCTAACCTGTACCCAACAAACTGACAGAAGGTAATTATTTTTACCCTTTTTTAGTGTTTGTTTTCCAAATACATTCTTTTTAGAAGAGCTATGTAGATTTTTGTTTATTCAAAACTGAAAGTGTAAGAGTAATTTTCTGAATCTCATAAGGCCCATCATAACATTTTTTTTTAATTTAATAAACTATTTAAGACAGGAGAGACTCTGAAACAATAAAAGTTTATCTTCTGGAATTGTCATTATTCCTTCTTTCCAGATGGATCCCAAAATAGTTGCCAGGAATACTGCTTTATTTATGACTTAGAATAGAAACACATAGAGAACCATAACAATTGTCTCTGCTAAAACTATTTTCTGCAATTACTGAAGGAAATAACAGAAATGCTAGGAAAACACATATTCATCAAAATAGCAGATTTTTTCTTTGTGAGCTGTAATTAGTTCCTGTGCCAATTTCCATTCTCTGAATTGCATGCTAGATGATGGGCAGTTTTTTGTGGGGTTTTGTGTATGTGTGAGAGAGAGAGAAAAAAAATGAATGTATTAGCTCATAAGCACGTCCTGACCAGATTACAAATTAGTTTCTTGGAATGTGTCAGTACATAAACAGTCTTCCTAAAAAAGAAGTCCTTTTTTTTTTCAGAAACACTCTTCACATAACCTTCATTTTATTTTATTTTATTTTATTTTTCATAGATGTTAGCTCCCATAATGTCATGAAGAACAATTGGACCTTCTTTTGGTATAATACACATGTATTGAGTGGCAAGTGTGGCCATTTGGGGTACAGTACGAATTATTTCATTCCAGTGGTCCTTTTTTGCTTTCATGCCAGTAAACTAAGAGTTCATAACTAACATGGAAATTTTGGTGACAAGGGTGCAGCTTCAGGCCTGGTCTGGGGGTGTCTGAGCTGCGGGGCGGGAGGGGTATAAACCGGAACAGCTTAAAATCCACATCTCCATTTCCGTGGCTGATAAAGTTGTGCTTCATCCTGGATAACCTGTCACCAGAAGAAATTCAGCTGAGGGCTCACCAGGTCACTGATGAGTCCCTGGAAAATACAAGAAGAATCCTGGGATTAGCTCTTGAGAACTTCGAGTCTGATAAGGCCTATCTGAGACCAAGGCCGGGGGAGACAGTGGAAACAACTCATCTAGCAACGTAAGATCTAAGCAGCCGGGGGACAAAAGATCAGCCTCAGCCACCACCAGCAGGAGCAGCCAGTGGAGGGCACATTAAAGGTGTAGAAGATGGAATGGAAGGGACCTTGCTCAAGTGGGCAGCACCCTGGGAGGTCTAGAAAACATGGCCCTGGTCATGGGCACTAAGAGTGCAGCTCAAAATGGACAAATAGAATGGGACACAGACAAGGCTGACAGCAGCAAATGGTACTGACATCGCCAACGCCAGAGCTGAGAGCGGCTCCCTGGCAGCTGAACAAAACAAGCCATGGCCGTGTAAGGATCTAGTTGGGTGTAATTTTTCATTTAAGTTGCAGTTATTGCCAGTTTAGGCTAATGCTTGGTTTTGGAGCTTTTATGTACAGTATTTTTGTTATGCATCACAATTTTGCAACTTCTCCTTCACATAGTATACAAAGCACTTTCTTAAAATGAGCTTAATTTCTGAACTCTTAGTGATTCACATATGTACACACATTCTGTGATCCCATTTCTTATTGCACCATTTAGGGACACTTTGGATAAATGAATAGCTTTTTATTTTCCTATTATTATAGTATCATGGTCCCATAATAGGTCTATTAACCTCATAAATATCATTAGTCTTTGAAAAACAGTATGTAAATATATATCAGTAACATGAGACTTTTTCTGTAAAAGAGGGCTTAAAAGCTTTAGGAAAAGTTTGACAAAGTATATCAAATGAATTCAGAATTACCTCAGTGCCAAGAATTATGTTTTGATAGGAACAAGGAAACTTATTCTGATCTCAAGTAGAAAAAAGACTGCTTTGAGTTTTATGTAGTTTTAGATGTTTAGAAAATTATAATTTATTCTGTCTTACTAAAAGTAATTTGGAAAATTATGCCTTTGGTTTAATTATCGGTGATTACACTGTCATTCTCTCGCCCTTGTGAATTGAACTGTGTCCAGAATCAAGTTTACATATGTCCTACACAGGGTTAGGAGAATCTGATTGTTATTTGTTACCATTAGCTAAAAATTAGCATCTGAATATTTCAAAGACTTCACTGTGGATTGGGTTGACCAGTAACCACTGCTTGATCCTTTCAATTAAATTTTCTCACTAGCTAAGAAAAAATATATATAGAAATGTTGATTCCATTTTAAAATAAAACTATTGAGCACTTACTATATGCTAGATAAGATACTAGGAGATCAAAAAGTGAACACAATAAATTCCTACTTCAAATACACAAAACATTGCTGTTCCCTAGTCTAGAAGTTTCCTGTGACTGAGGAAAGCGCTCAGGCCCCAACCAAGGCGGGTGTGGCGACCCACCCACCTTCAGCACGTTGATGCTCTGTGAGATGATAGCCCAGTGCTACTAGATTTTCCAGTTTTTGAAAGAAATATAAAAAAGTGAGATTTTTATGTATGGCTATTTATTTTTGAATGTTGACAGTGAATTCATAATTGTTAAAACCTTGGGCAGGGCAAGCAGTCTACATCTGTCTTTGGGCCTACAACTGTTTCTGTAAATTTAGTTTTAAAAAACAGTGGTCAGAAGAGATTAAACTTTCACTTTTTGCAGATGATATGATAGTATATCTGGAAAACACCAGGGATTCTACTACAAAACTCCTAGAAGTGATCAAGG
>NW_003852466.1:1916839-1921517 GCF_000181295.1 Otolemur garnettii
ATTGCCAGGTCATGGAAGAAGCCCAAGTGCCCATCGATCCACGAATGGATCAACAAACTGTGGTATATGTACACCATGGAATACTATGCAGCCATAAACAAAGATGGAGACTTTATGTCCTTCATGTTCACATGGATGGAGCTGGAGAATGTTTTTCTGAGCAAAGTTTCACAAGAATGGGAGGAAAAAGTATCCAATGTACACACCCCTATTATGAAACTAATTTAGACCTTTTATATGTAAGCTATAACCTAATAACAGCCTAAGAATATGGGAAGGGGGGAGGGGGGAATCGGTAGAGGGAGGAGGATTGGCGGGATCACTTCTGAGGTTTATCTTACAAGGGTACAAGTGAATCTAAGAGTAGAATGTGAACGTTTTAGAACAATAACTAAGAAAATGACACGAAGGCTATGTTAACCAGTTTGATGGAAGTATTTCAGATTGTGTGTGACAACCCCATACTGTACTCCAGAAGTGCATTAATGTACATAGTTACCATTCAATAAAAAAAAAGAAAATGTTCTTCTTAGCAAAGTATCACAGGAATGGAAGAAACAGTATCCAAGGTACACACACCTATTAAGAAATTAATTTAAACCTTTTATATGAAAGCTATAAACTAATTACAACCTAAGGATTTGGGGAGGAGGGAGGGAGTGGGGAGGAGGGAGGGAGAGGGTAGGAGGGAAGTGGGTGGAAGGAGGAGGATTTGAGGGTTCACTTCTGTGGTTTATCTTACAAGGGTACAAGTGAATCTTTCTACGAGTAGAATATGAACATTTTAACACAATAACTAAGAAAATTACATGAAGGTTATGTAAACCAGTGTGATGGAAGTGTTTCGGATTGTGTGTGAAAATCCCACACTGTACCCCAGAAGTGCATTAATGTACACAGTTACCATTCAATAAAAAATAAAAATAAATAGTGAGAGATTACAGACTCAAAGATGAAAACCCGAGTCATGGCACCATATGAGAGGTTACTGACCCAAAGATGAAAGATTATTCCTAGGCGCAAGCAGAAGGGAAAAGGACGGAGGCCTGGGGTGTGTGGGAGGTGTGACTTTTATTCCATCTGCATGTAGGTGGGGTGAAATCAGGAAAGGGAATTCCACACATCCCCATCCACAGCAGATGGGGATCTTATAGGGCCAGGAGGTTAGCAATTGGTGGCATTCCTATATCCTAGGAGGGACCTAGTCTGACCCTTCCTGGGTGGGTCATGAACCTGACCCTGCCTGGGCAGGTCAGTTCCTCTTGGGTGGGGCAGGTCTATTTAGGTGGGTACACCAGATTCTATCAAATAGTTAATAAGTATAGATGTTTCAAAGCACAAAGGGAATAAAAGATTATATTGTGAAATAGAAGATCCTGGTTCCCCAGCCAGTGGGTCACCCTCCCCAGAGTCACGTCCCTGTTCCAGTTCCTTCCAGTTCTTCCAGAGGCCTCCATGCATGTACAAGCATCCTCTTTTACTTAGGCAGAGTCTCACTGTGTCACCCTCGGTAGAGTGCTGTGGCGTCATAGCTCAGAGCAACCTCAAACTAACTCTTGGGCTCAAGCAATTCTCTGGTCTCAGCCTCCCTAGTAGCTGGGACTACAGGCAACACCCAGCTATTTTTTTATTTGTTTGTTTAGTAGGCCCAGGCCAGGTTTGAACCCACCAGCCCTAGAGCACATGGCCGGCACCCTAACCACTGAGCTATGGGCACCCAGCCTATTCACAGTCTTTATACTTCACTGTTTATCACTTAACAATACTGTACATTATGGCAGTTCCTCCAAGCCAGCATCTATAGAATTGCAGTCTGCATACATTCTGCCATTCAGGAGCACATGGAGCCCTGCAGCCAGCCCCTTGGGAGGGACACTGCCTGTCCTTGCCACTGCAAACCATACTTCAAAGGCTAATTTTTCCACATAATTTTGTACACAAATGACTAAATCTTCAGGCCAAATTTCTAAATTCTTTCTAGCAGTGATTCCCAACATGCCTGCATGTTGAAATCACTCAGGCATCTTACGAATACTCAGAGGTGGGTGGGCCTTCTTCCTTTCTTTAGGACAATATGCAATTCTCCTGCTCACCCCCTCCCTTCTCTTCTCTCACTCTCTGCTCTCAGCCCTCTTCTTTCTTACTCATCTCTTACCCTCATTCTCTTCCCCCTCTTTAATATAAAATAAATTCATACTTTTATATCCTAAAAATATACTCAAAGATTCAGGTTATTGCCTGGGCACTGGGAATTTTAAAGCCCCATGGGCGATGCTAAGAGTGAGAATTACTTCCTTCCAGAACCATGGCCCACCAAGGTGGGGCCTTCCCCAGAAGGATGGGTGTTTCCCTCCCAAGAAAGCTAAGGAGGCTGTAGCATTAGACTTTTATCTGCCTGAGAACTGAGAAGCCGTCTGCCGTGGTAACTGTATTTTATTTCCCCTTAATCAGGCCCAGGTGAGCTTGGAACTTGCTGGCCCTGGTGTGCAGAGCCGGCACTCCAACCCCCGAGCTGTGTACCCTGCTCATGGTAATGGTAAATTGCCCTTCTATCATCACAAGGGCAGTTGAACTTAATTCCTGCATGTTGGAGGCATTCATATTTGTTTTCCTGGGCACTGTCAGTTCTTTCTTTTGCCCATTATACTCTTGGTCTTTCTTTTTCTAAATAAAAGAAATTAACTCTTTGTGAAAGGTTTTGTTTGTTTTTGTTTTTTAGCTTCTCATTGTCTTGACTTCCTTGTGGCATTTTTCTCTATAAAAAAGAGGTTTATGTCATCAAACTTATTCAAAAGTTTTGGTTTGAGAGAGATCCTCCTCATTCTGAGACTATTATTTTTTTAATTTTATGACTTCTAGAATTTTGATGGTTTTATTTTTGATGTTTAAACTGTTATTCTTCTGGAATTCTAGCATTTATTTTGGCATAAGTTTTGTGGTATAGATCCAACTATATTATTTATTTCCAGATGTTCAAACATCATAAACGGAATAATTAATTTCCCATTAATTTGAAATGCTTCTTTTATTATGTATTAAATTACCATAAATATTTGAATCTAATTCTAGACCTTCTATTCCATTTCTTTAATCAATGAAGCTCTGCACTCTTACCATATAGATTTGTGACAAAGATTTGTAATACGTTATAAGAAATGATCCCTATTACTCTAATTTTACAGAAACATTCTGGTCATCTCACTCAATTTTAACTTTAGAACTAGATTTTCTTGTTCAATAATAAATCTTGTTGTGTTTTTAGGGGGTATTATTCTGAATTTGTTTAATTAGAACTCAGCACACTGTCCCTTCATGACCTTCTTCTTGCTAACTTCTACCCTCCCATCTGCTTTCTCCCTTATCCCCAAAACACCTGCCCTAACAGTATACTTGAGGTTCCACAAACAAACCATGTTTCCTCTAAATCTTTCAATCAGCGGAAAACTTGAAGGCAGGATCGTGACACATCCCCTGCCCTGAGCACTTCACAGGCTCAGCACTGCTCCCTCTTTGCCTCTTGGCCTACAGGTGTGATCTCCACCTAAGACATGGCAATTTCCCAAGGACCACCTAATACAATTGTATTGCAATTGTGTGTTTACTGGTGTGAAAGATAAGTGTTAAAATGTATATGTAACACTCAGATGTGCCAAAAAAAAGTAAAGTTAAAGCTTTTCTCTAACTGACTTCATCTTACTTTAAATTTCTATATCAACTTTGAAGGGGCAGGAAAAAAACAGAAACTTTGAACTTTTTAACTCAGGTGTGTCTTTTAATCTTAAAAAGTCTTGAGCTCTCTGGGAGGCCAAGACAGGTGGATTGACTGAGCTCAGGAGTTTAAGATCAGCCTGAGCAAGAGCACCCTCTACTAAGGAAAACTAGCCAGGCATGGTGGTGGGCACCTGTAGTCCCAGGTACTCAGGAGACTGAGGCAAGAGGATCTCTTGAGCCCAAGAGTTTGAGGCACTGTGAGATAGGACACCATGGCCCTCTACCCAGGGTGACAGAGTGAGACTGTATCTCAAAAGAAAAAAAAAGTCTTAAGAATACTTAGCCAATTCTAAGCTTCAACTTGCATCAGCACTGCCTCTGGTCTCTCATGATTCTTCCCTTCACCATCTTTTCCTCCCCTGATGGCATCTGAGCTAAGGAGGTGGTTACAGTCATGGCAGAGGGGTCTCTGCACTGAGCGCTGCCTCTTCAGGGCAGTGTGTGGTGTCCACCTAGGTGTGACTGGTTCCTCTGCCTGGTGTGAGCCTTGCCCTAGTGCTGGCGTGTTCCCACAGGGCTCCAGGTTGTGAGGCCCCTGCACTCTGCAGCCTCCTTGCCCCAACCCAGGCCTTTTCCTTTTCCTTTTTCCTCTCTGAGGTAGGTTGGGCAGATCCTGGATTGTTTTCTGTGCTTCCTGCAGCCATCAGTGGCACTCGGGGAGCCTGCACTCAGGCACCTCTGCAAGCCCTACCAATTTTCTCCCTTTACTCTGCAGCCTGCAGCATCGTGCTGGGATGTTGACAGTCTTTCAAAGCTTTGGAAGCTAAGTGTAGTGGATTCAATTCCAGCCTTTGCTGTTCTTGGATTCCCTTCAAAGGTCCAGGCTCTCTTTCCACGTGACCTCAGTCAACTTACTTAACGTTTTATGTCTCAGTCTCCTCAGCTGTAAACAAGGATGGAGGCTCGG
>NW_003852466.1:1921775-1949788 GCF_000181295.1 Otolemur garnettii
AAAAAAAAAAAAAAACAAGGATGGAAACAGTACCAAAGGTCATTGTGCAATTCTAAAGATTGAATGTAAGCACTTAAGAAATATTTTCTATTTTATTTGTATTGTTATTATTCTACCCTACTTTCCACCTTGAGGTGCAGCAGGAGTTGGAGAAGCCTCACTGCCTAAGCATTTATTGATTGATTTGGTATCATTGCTGTTTTTTTTTCAATTGGTGGACAAGATATTTTTTTAGCCTCCTTTCTTCTGTTGCATTTGGATTACAGAAGTGATTTTTAAAAAATGTTCCTAACAGAGAGTTTCAACCATGTGCAGTTATTTAAAAGGTAAACTTAAGCCCAGACTTTCAGTTATGGGCATGATAGACTAAGATTCTACTGAATAATTTCCTTCCCCTGTAGAAAACAAAACTACTATGAGACTTAGACACAATAAAGACAATCACCTAATAGTAGTAGATGGTGAAGAGAAGCCAACAGGCTCTGATGGGCAGTGCATGCTTGAAGGAGAGATGTGGGTCTAGACAAGTGTCTGACTCTGCTGCTTTTAATCCAGGGTTCTAAGGGTGGTGTGCAAGGCTCAGGTGGCGGCGGCAGTGGTCCATATGAAAAACTCAGTTTTTCCTTTCTGAGAAACCAAAGTGAGGCCGGGAAACTAACTATCAATAGGAATGGGGTAATGCTGGAAGAGAAATGAGCAGAGAAGAGACCCTCAATCTCTGCTCATCATATCTCTGACTGAACCCAGAAATATGCAAGCATATTAGCCTTTAGTGAGGCTTACAGCTTCACTAAAGATCCTAACTGAAACCACACTGCTGTCCAACTTGCAGTTCAAGACCAGCCAAGAAAATTACCAACTAAAAAGAAAGAAAACAACACTGTCAGAGAAAAATAATAGTATCCAGGATCTATTAACTTTCATAATGACTAACATACAATCCAAAATTATCAAAAAATATCCAAGAAAATGGAATATGTTCTCAAGAGAAAATTAAAATGAGTTGTGACCAAACTATCGATGACCCTGTAATTGACGTATGAGGATATTAAAGCAGCGATTATAACAACAGTCAATGAAATAAAACAGAACACGTTTCAGTGAATAAAAATCTCACCAGAGAAATAACAATAATGAAAGAAGACTCTCTAATTATGATAAGGATTCACTGGAAAAACTTAATAAGCCAATAGTCATAATAACAGAGGGAAGAGGAAGTGAACTCAAAGACAGATCAATAAAAATTATCCAAAGTGAAAAATAGAAACAATTTTGAAATATTAACAGTACCCTATTAGACTCGATAAAATAACCAAACATACTTATTATAGGAGTATCAGGAGAGGAGAGACAGAATGGGAAAGACTCAATCTTTGAAGAAATAATAGCTGGACATTTCCCAAATGTGATGAAAGCAAAATGTTTGGACAAAAGATGCTACACAAACACCAATCACAATAAACACAAAGAAGCCAAGTCTAACCCCCAGCATAAAAAACTGTTGGGACCCACGTAGAGTAACTTATTATAGAGTGATTTAATAAGAGTGACTTATTACAAATAGAGAAATACTGATAATTAATAGCCACCTGCTTCTCAGGAAACACAAAGGACAGACAGCATTTCATCTTTTGAAACAACTGTCAGCCCAGAATTCTATATCTGGAGTATCAGTGCACTTGAACTCTCGGATCTCACTGGGGAGCCCAGCACCCGGTGCCAGAGGTAGATACTGTTTCAGGTACAATGAGGAGGTGGCCTGGAAATCTGCCAAAGACTTTCCAACTCAGCTGGGCATTCCGTTTACTGAAATGTCGTGGGTGAAAGACCCAATACACTATCCAGTACTAACTACCTAAAAGAGTAGGAAATATAAGAGCAGATAGGAAAGTTAAGAGAGTGCAACAGCCTACAGTCTGAGACCTGATAGTGACAACAACGGGAAATCACATGAAGAAATTATTATTGGGGCAGTCACATAATTGGGTCAATAAATTTTAAAAAGTTTGCATGCTAAAATTCTAGTAGACGGTGACTGGGGCTAAAAGTAGAAAGAAATGTTGGGGTAAAATACGCTCTTACTCGGGACACTTCCTATGTCTGTAGTGTATCCCTTTCCTGTTTGAGATGTGATATGATGATACAAACATGAAGATGGAGAAGGTGCAGGCCTGCTTCATTTGGTTGCACTTCACTTTCTTGTGCTTGGCAGACGTATTTTTAACCCTGTGTGGGGCAAGTCTAGCAGCGCCATTTTTCAACAGCATGTGTCACTCTGGTCTCTGTGTCACATTTTGGTAATTCTAACACTATTTCAAACTTCTAAATTATTATTATGTCTGTTATGGCGATCTATGATCAGCAATCTTAGATGTTATTAGTACTCTTGTGATTGTTTTGGGACACTGTGGACTGTGCCTGTATGAAGCAGCAACTTAATCCATAAATGTCCTGTGTGTCCTGACCACTCCACCAACAGCTGCTCCCCAATATCTCTCCTTCTCAAGAGGCCTCTCTTTTCCCTGAGATACAACAATATTGAAATTAGGCCAATTAATAACCCTATAATGGCCTCTATGTGTTCAACTCAAAGGGACAGTTGTGTGTTTCCCACTTTAAATCAAATGGGATTTGATTAAGAATGATTAGGTTTAGTGAGAAAGGCCTGTCAAAAGCCCAGACAGGCCATTTGCCCCAAATAGCCAAGTTTTAAATGCAACAAAAGACAAGTTCTTGAAGGATATTCATGCTACTGCAGTGAATACGCAAATTTATAAGACAGCAAAACAGCCTTGTTCCTGATATGAAAAAGGTTTTGGTGGTCTAGATAGGTCAAACCAGCCATAATATTCCCTTAAATTAAAACTTAAGCAAGACCCCTACTCTCTCCAATCCTATGAAGTCTGAGAGAGGCGAGGAAGCTGCAGAAGAAAAGTCTGAAGTTAGCAGAGTCTGTTCCAAGAGGTTGAAAGGGGGAACCCATCTCCACAATTTAAAAGTGCAAGGTGAACCAGCAGGTGCTGATGTAGAAGCAGCAGCAATCCAGAAGATCTAGCTAAGAAAGATGAAAGTGGCTACACTAAACTACAGATTTTCAATGGAGATGGGGCAACTTCATATTGGAAGAAGATGCCATCAAACTGTGATATCTGAAGAGGAGAAGTCAGGGCCTGGTTTCAAAGCATTAGAGGACAGGCTGACTCTCCTGTTAAGGGTGAATGCAGCTGGTGAGTTTAAGTTGAAGCCAATACTCATTTACTGCTCTGAAAACCCCACAGCCCTTAAGCTAAATCTACTCTGCTTGTGCTTTGTGAATGGAAAAACAAAGACCAGATGACACATATCTGTTCTCAGCACAGTTTACTGGATATTTAAACCCACTGTTGAGACCTACCACTCAGAAAAAAGATTCCCTTCAAAATACTACTGCTCACTGACAAGGCACCTGCTCTCCCACCAGCTCTGATGGAGATGTACACGGAGATTAACATTGTTTTTATGTAGCAAGCACACCATCCATTCTGCAGAACAAGGATAAGTTTGACTTTCAAGTATTATTCTTTAAGGAATACATTTAATAAGGCTATTGCATCCATGATACTGATTTCTCTGATGACTTTGAGCAAAGTTAATTGAAAAACATCTGGAAAGGATTCACCATTCCAGCTGCTGTAACAAACATTTGTGTTTCATGAGAGGAAGTCAAAATATCAATGTTAATAGGAGTTTGGAAGAAGTTGATTCCAAATATGGATGACTTTGAGGGGTTTAAGACTTCAGAGAAGAAAGTAATTATAGATTTGGTGAAAATAGAAAAAGAAATAAAATTAGAAGTAGAGCCTGAAGGTCTGACTGAATTGCAGTGATCTTGTGATAAAACTTTAATAGATGAGAAGTTGCTTGTTATGGTTAAACCAAGGAGGTGGTTCCCCAAGATGGAAACTACTCCTGGTGAAGATGTATGAACACTGCTGAAATCAATACAAAGGATTTAGAATATTACATAAACTTAGTCGATAAAGCAGGGGCAGAGTTTAAGAAGATTGACTCCAATTTTGACTGCAGTTCTTTGTGGATGAAATACAATCAAACAGCATTGCACACAGAGAATTCTGTCACCAAAGGAATAGTCAATTGATGCAGCAAACTTCATTGTCTTATTTTAAGACATTTTCTCAGGTACCCCAATCTTCAGCAATCAGCACTCTGGTCAACTCCACAACCATCAACACTGAGGCAAAAAGATTAAGACTTGCTGTAGGCTCAGATGATCATTAATACTTTTGAGTAATTAAGTATTTTAAAACGTTGTTTTTAGACATAAAGCTATTAATATTATACAGTTAGTAGACTACAGTTCAATCTAAACACCAAGACATTGAAGATATCACAACAGCATGGGGAGGAATCTCAGAGGTCCTGTGGCTGAGTGGCTTAGTGAAAATAAAGAAGGCAGTCAATTAATCAAATGTCAAATTTCAATATGAACAAAGTAACTTCTGCTAGAGCAAAACTGCATGCACGCAGCATGTGTGGGAAAATGGCCATACATCACACATCCCTTACAAGGCACCCGGATCTCCCCTGGGCAGAAACCAAATAAGTGTTGGGAAGATAAAGAGAAACCAGACAAAACTGAAGAAGGTGGAAAAACCTTGGTACTTGCCACTGCTTTCAAAACTATGGGAGAACCCACACAGAAGAGGATCCCTGTGAATGTGAGGAATGTGTGAAAGCCTTTGTTTATTACATTTACACCCTTTCAAACTAGAGAGAAATACTGCTATGTAAAGAATGTTGCAAAGTCTTTTAATGTCAAAATTTATTTTGATTCCATAAAAGAACTCACATTAGAGAGAAAGCCTAAAAACTAAACCTCATGGAGAAGTCTTTATATATTACCAGCCTTTCAAAGATGTGAAAGGACCATACTGAAGAGAAACCGGACACATGTGAGCAATGTGGTGGGGCCTTCCATGGGCTCACGCACCTTCAAAGTCATGATGGAACTCACAGTGGAGAAAAACCATATCAACGTAAGGATGTGGTGAAGTTTCCTCAGTGTTTTTTAGAAGACACAAAATAATTCATACTAGAGAGAAATGCTATAAATGTAAAGAATGTGGTAAAAGTTTCAATTTTCTCAGTTATTTTAGAAGTACAAAGTAATCATTCTGGAAAGAAACACCATGAACATAAGTTTGGGAAGGCACTTAGTGGCCTACACTTGACTTTGGCCTAATAGACCCCAAAATGGGAGAAGACCTTCAAGTCTTCTGGGTCTGTCAGGTGCAGGAAAGAGCTCACACTGAGAGAGGGCCCTGCAGACCGAACCAATGTGGGAAACTCTTCAATGTGTCCAGTTCATTACAAGCACAGGAAAGAACCCACTCCGGAGAGAAACTCTGCTGATGTAAACAGTTCCTAAAGCTTTTCTTTGTCCCAGTGCTTTTCAACAGCATAAAAGTGGAGAAACCGTTTGAGAACAGCTCAGACTGAAGAAAAACTTCCAGAATGTAAACAGTGAGGTAAAGCCCACATGGTGCAGGTTCTTTTCAAAAACATGAAAGAACTACAGAGAAACCCAAAGAATGCAAGCAGTGTTCTAAAGCCCTCTGTGATCCTAGATCAGCAGTTCTTAACCTGTGGGTCGCGACCCACGGGAACTGGATTAAAGGGCCACGGCATTAGGAAGGTTGAGAACCCCTGCTCTAGATCCTTGTGAATTCATGAAAGAACTCATACTGGAGATAAACTGTCTAAACACCAACTTTGTTTTTTAACCGCAGTTGTTCCAGTTTCTTTTGAGCACATGAAGTAATTGCACCTGACGGGCAGACGGGAGAGGACTCACAGGCTCGTTCAGTTCGCATCAGTGTCCTCGGGTCTTTGTGACTGTGCTGCTGACACAGAGTACCGGCCTGTACACAGCTTCATTCACACACACCAGTATCACATCTTTCTAGACTGGTTTAAGGTAACATCCAGCTCTGGTTTTGTATCACAAACCCACGGTGTGGGCGCTTGCCAGGGAAAATGGTTAAAAATTTATACCTCCCTGACCGTGGACATTTTCTCTGTGGCAACTTCAGGTGATTCTGAAGGAGGAGGTCTGTAGAAAGAGTAATAGGATCCATGTCGCGGACACCAGCCCTCTCACCACACAATGTCCATTCTCTGCCATAACCATGTCTCAGCTATCAGACATCCTCAAACGTCTTACCTTCCCACGTTTTCTGGCACATTCCACCCTGAGGATTTCTGCCTTTGTTGGATCAGATAAGGGTGGTACGTGTAAAGCCCCTCCCCTTTCTCATAGCCGCTCCCACTGTTTCTCGGATACCTTAAGTCAGTGTCCTAAAACGCACAGGGTAGGTATGAGGGAAGCCAGGTCACCACCTAACCTCCAAACAATCTCCGGTCTTTCCCTGGGCCTCAGACACAAACTTTCTCTCACTTGGAGACCTGTAGTGTCCCTTTCCTAGGCCTCCACCCTTCCTCAACCACAGCCGTGGGCCAGGTGGCAACATTCAGCACCCCGGGGAATGCAGTGGAGCGAGGCCTGTGGACTGAGGTCAGCTGGCCGATGAGCCCGCAGTGGAGGTGGCGGGGAATGAGTAACCCCCGCGGAGGGTGCGTGGCTGAGTCGTGGAACACACACTTGCTTCCTTCGCCACGTTTCCTGTGGAAAAGCAGACAAAGGGTCCGGTGGCGAGGGCCATGTTTCTAGAAGCATTTGTAACAGACGGTTTGAGAGGCTGGACTATCCTCATTCAGTCCCAGTGAGGCCCTTCCTCTTGCATTATTGGACCCCAGTTTTGTGCTTTTGTAGCAAAGCAATTTTTGTCTTCTGTGTCAGATGGTATGAAATTTTTTCCCTGTCAAGATGGGCTCGAAGGGCTACTTTTAAAAAAGAGACCTGGAGAGTAGAAGGCATCCCTTTCTGTCACACGGATGGGTGTGAAAACATTTCACTCTTTGAAGGAAGAGTGGGCCTGCAAAGAGGTTTGTGCAAAATCTGTTTGTGGGTATCTGTGTGAGTTTTGAAGTTCAGTATTAATTACCTCAGTGTGACAGTGATTGTGTGAACACAGTTGTGCTGATATCCCTGCAATTGCCTGATGTTCTAGAAGACAAGAACCAAGAGAATGAGCAAAAATACTCATGGGGCTTAGTCCTGAGAAAGCAGAGAAACTCGGAGACACGACAGGAGGCTCTCGGTGTGCGTCCCTCGGGGAACGTCTGTGAGTGTCTCTGGGCAGTATGTCTCTGGGTTTATGACTTTATGTGTCTGTGTCTGAGCTTCCCTGCCTGTAAGTCCAGTGACAAAGTGAGATTTTACATGCTTGTCTGGGGACCTGCTTGTGCGTGTATTTTTAAATCTAGAATGCTTCAAATTCATTTTCTTTCCTGATTTGCATGGCAGGACCTCCCTTGACACATTGAATAAAACTAGTGAGAGCAGATATCTTTGTTTTTTTTTTCCTGATGTTAGATATTAAAAATGCAGCTTTTCATTATCAAAATGATCTTGTTAGTTTTTCATATGTGGTTTAGAGCAAGTTGAGGAAACGTCTTCTAGTCATAGGCTAATGTGGATTTTTATTATTAAGGAGTGCTGAATTTTGTCAATTTTTTTTTTGCATCAATTGAGATGATTGTCCTTTTTCTCTCATTTTGCTCATGTAATTGATCAAGTTTTGTATGTTGAACCATGCGTATATTTCAGGAATAAATCCCGCTTTATTATGGTTTTATAAAAAAGAAAGAAAAAAATTGTTAGCATACCAATTTCCCCCAAAATGATCTCTTAAACTGAATGTAGCCCCAATAAAAATTCCAGAAGGATTTCTTGTATGTATTTGTAAGGTAAGTGTAAAATTTATACAGGTAGCCAAAGATATTAGAATAGCCAAAACAATTTCAGAAAAGTACAACCAAGTTGGAAGACTCATCCTGCCTATTTCAAGCCTTATTCTAAAGCTACAGCAACCAAAACAATGTGGTTTGGTGAAAGAATATGTATGGATCAATGTTAACAGAATAGAAAGTCCAGAAATAAATATACACAAATGTAAGTAATCGATTTTTACAAGGGTGATGAGGTGTTTCACTAGAGAAAATATAGGGATTCCAGCAAATTGTGCCAAAACAATTGGACATCCATATGCATAAAAAATAAGCCCGGATTTCTCTCCTGGAGCTTATACGAAAAATCAACTCAAAATGACTCACAAACCTAAATGCACAATGTGAAACTACAAAACATTTACATAGAATACAGTGCAGAGAAAAATCTTGATGACTTTGGCTTAGAATGATGTTTATATACGATACCAAAAGTAGGGTCCATAAAAGAATAAAACTTGATAAATTGGACACCATGCAAAGACAGTCCTTTGAAAGACACTCTTAGGAGAATGAAAGACAAGCTACAGACCGTGAGAAAATGTATTGAAATCACATCGGACCAAGTAAGTGTATCTGGAATACAGAAAAGATGCTCAACAACATAGAAAAACCCCAGCCCATCAAAAAGTGAACAACAGATTTAAAAGGAAACATTGTTTAATCCTCAGGCACATGCAAATTAAAACCACAGTGATGTAGCACTATGCACACATCAGAACAGCTATAGTAAAAAGTAGTGATACCATAAAATGCTGATGAGCTCAGGGAGCAACTGGAACACTCATTTTTTTTTTAATGGGGATGCAAAATTGTATAGCTACTTCAGAAAATAGTTTGGCCGTTATAAAATTAAACGTACATTATCACATGATACAGCAAATGCCACTCTTAGCATTTTCCCAAAATAAATGAAAAAATTAACACAAAAGCCTGCATATGAGATGGTATAGTAACTGTACTTATAAACACCTCTCCCTGAATTGGAAACATTGTATATGTCCTACAGTTGATATGTTCATAAACAGTTGGTATACCTAGGCATGGAATACACTCAGGAGTACAGGGCATGCAGGGAAAGGCACAGTTTCAGGATAGGGAATAGCTGAGTCACTCTTATAGAGAGGGTTTCACTACAACAGAACAGCAAGATGGATTTTTTTTTTTTTGGTAATGATGTAACTGTCTATGGTGGTAGTTACACAAATTTATGCATTTGTCAAAATTCCTAGAACTGTACACCCCAAAGAGTGAATCTTGCTGCATTCTAAATAAATTTTTAAGTACATTTAAGAGAAATAATAGCTAATTGGTCCCTGTTTCTATTGTGACTTGAACAAACCAACTGGAGAGAGACATTTTTGAGATTTTGAGAAAAATAATTATGGAAATCTTATTAAATGATGATAAAAAATTATCATTGCTTTTGTTAGGGAGTGATACTGGAATTGCAATTGAGCTTAAGACATGCTTATTGTAGCATGGCAGACACACAATGACTGCATCCTTCTATTTGAAATGTGTCTAATTTTTTTAAAAATTAAGAAATAGTCAAAACAGGCACTCAGCAGCATCTGTAGCTCAGAGGTTAGGGTGCCGGCCACATACACAGAGGCAGGCGGGTTCCAACCCAGCCCAGACCTGCTAAATAACAATGACAACTGCAGCAACAACAACAAAACATAGCCAGGTATTGTGGTGGCACCTGTAGTCCCAGCTACTTGGGAGGCTGAGGCAAGAGAATCTCTTAAGCCCAAGAGTTTGAGGTTGCTGTGAGCTGTGATGCCACGGCACTGTACCAAGGGTGACATAGGGAGACTCTGTCTAAAAAAAAGAAAAAAGAAATAGTCAAAACAGGGAAAAACCACTATGTGCTGAAAGTAAACAAAGACAAATTTTCTAAGAAGGCCCGTCTGCAGGATTTATACCCACTTCTGAGTTATGCTAAGGCCCACATTCTTTACCACTATGCTGTGAACAGCTGCCCTGTGAATTCTGTCTCATTTGTGGCAGTTCAGCTATTTCCGTATCTGAAACATAAAGTATGAGGATACTTTAAGTATGACTACCGATGGTATTATCAGATGATATGATGGTGTATGGGTTCATAAGTTGGTTCAGTATGTGGCTTTTACCATTGAAAAACATATCTTAGAGGATACCACTGAATTAGAGGTTTCTCTAAACAATGAAAAGTTGTCAAAGAATTTAAAATACTCACCTCTTATACAAACCTCAGAAATTTCCCCATTTTCCCCACTGTTTTTATATCTTAGTTAAAGGTAATCATTTCAATATTATTTCAGTGGGCTCAAATAGCTGGTAGGTCATTTGAAAATTATGAGACAGCATTAAGCCAGTTTGTCGGAGGGTGGAGCATGTAGGGTGTGGGAAGAAGGGTGACACCCTATGCTTTGCCTGTGGTGTCCCCACCACAGGGCACCTGGCTACATTGGAGGGAGGTTTTGCAGACTCACAAAATCTCAGGTTGTTTCTTTGCCAAGAGACTGAGGTTGCTGACACACTTCAAGGTGAACCCAGAAGGCCCCCACTGGAGGGCTGTAGAGAAGCCTTCGGTACCAAGAGCAGAACCACCATCTGCAGGTGCCTTCCCCATCCTGTTTGCTGCTTGGCCCGTTAAGGTGACAGTGGCCCAGGAAATTTTGCAGTAACATAAATATGAAGTTATTTAATGGTGGCCTTTCTCCTTTGTGAAAGTAGGACCATTCTTTCCTGCATGCATGTGTGTATACACATCTATTAAGAATGTGTGTATTATATACAGTACCTATATATTATATATAATTTATATGTATACATATCCACTATACAGCAGCCTAGACCAATTACAATGTGGTTGATATTTTACTGAGCATTTGCTATTTACCAAGCATTGTCCTAGAACTTTGTGTGTATTAACTTATTTAACCTTCACACAAACCGTGTTTCTATTTTACAGGTGAGGACACAGAGTGGCAGGTTGGTAAACAACTTGAACCAGTCCACACAGACGTTGGTTGGTTATGCCAGAACTTGAAACCAGGCAGTCTTGTTCTGAGCCTTTGCTTTTAACTCCCACCTTCCATGGGTATGTGTACTTTAGTTTAGAAAATTCGTCCTCTCTTTCTCCACTTACCTTCTGGTAAGAACTTAGGACATGCGTGATGTGCTGATGTGGGGACCACTTGTTTGTCCTCAAACTAATCCTTTTGATCATGTGTTTCTGTGGCATATGTGCTCAGTTCAGTCTAATAGTTGATGGGACACCTGAATAAGATTCAGCCAACACAGACATCTGACTCAATGTTCTTCCCCAAAAAATTCATAACTAGGACTGGTGAAAAGAAGGACTTGCTCTCTGTAGAGGAAAGTTACAGAATGTGAGACTCCAAAGGCAGAGTCAGCCTTGTTTCTTACCATGTGATGGAATCCCGTCTTCTCTGGGGGAAAAAAGATAAAGCCGACCTTCACAGCTGTGAGAGATGGGGACTTCCAGCTGTGTCGGGCTACATCTCTCTGTTAGGGAAGCCCAGTTCTGTGTCTGCCTGTGATTTAGTTTGATTACCCATCCCTTTCTTTGATTGTATAGGATGCCCCAAGTGGTATCTTTTAGCAAATTCCCTCTTTTTTGGGGGGAGCTCTTTTTGTCACTTGGTGTCTATATTAACTGTATTATTGTCACAAATCTTCACTCCCCTTTTGGAATAAAAGACCCATCCATATACTTTGCCATGTGACTTCCTCCTGGTAGGGAATATATATCCTGCCCCATGGACTTTGGGCTTGGCCATGTGACCCACTTGGGCCTAATGCAGTAGGAGCAGGGATAGGATGGCAGTCCGAGTGGGATCTTTTTTTTATTAAATGATAGCTGTGTACATTAATGCAATCATGGGTTACAGTGTGGTGTTTTCATATACAATCTGAAATATTTTCATCAAACTAGTTAACATAGACTTTATGTCAGTTTTCTTATTCTGTTAAGATGTTTATACTCTACTTTTAGAAAGATTCACTTGTACCCTTGTAAGACAAACCATAGAGGTGATCACTCCAACCACCCTCCCTCCACCCATCTACCCCTCCCCCTCAAAATTCTTAGGCTGTAATTAGATTATAACTTTCACATAAACTAGTTTCATAGTAGGGCTGTGTACACTGGATATTTTTTCTTCCATCCTTGTGATACTTTGCTAAGAAGAACATTTTCCAATGGGATCTTTAAGGGGTGGCAGCATCTCCACCACTTTTCTTGCACTTCTGTTCTCCCCACGGGAACAACACCCACCTGTCCAGCAGGGGCCACTGTGTCAGCTGGCTGGCTCCACATAGCAGGAGAGCAGGCCTGCCACCAGTCAGCTCCTGACCTGCAACCTGGGTGACACATACCCTTTGTAAGTCTCTGAGAATGTAGACATAATTACACAGCATTGCCTCAGAAAGAACCAACTGATAGAACATCATGGAGTCTCAATCAATTTGCTCTGTGCCGAGTGCTTTTGCATGCCACGAGTCTTTGAGCAAAATACTTGGTATCCCCCATTTTGCAGTTGAGGCAACATAGTCTTAGAATCTATAAATAACTGTCCCAAGGCTACTAAAAGATGTGGGAATCAAACATAAGAAATACATGAAAGTAGGGAAATTTTTATTGAGCCAGTAAAGTAGGATAAATAGGGTCAAGTAGGATAAATTTTTATTTATAATATTAATTATAATAAGTAGGATAAATTTTTATTTATAATACTTATTAATATTTTAATTTCTTTCTCTCCCTTCAAATGGAATTAGTATGGTCTCTTTTCTTCAGATAGAGAGCTCTCCAGCCATATTTAAAAGGTCATAGAAGTTACAAAATTAGATTTGTAATTTTTTCCCAAAAATTATGGAAAGGTGAGTTACATCTGTAAAAGACTGAATAACGTTGCAACAAATTATTTAGCAGAGGCGGTTTTACAGCAATTAACAGGTGGCTTTAAAAAAGTAATTGATGATTCATGGGCATTCCTAACTATTATTTTTGAAAGAGTTTTAGACATTCTAATGAGCAGTTTCAAGGGTAATTGTTATGGCTGTTATTTTTAGAAACATGGCAGAGCCTAAGTACCAATTTGTTCTGCTATCTACATATTTGCCTAATTCTTTTAAGGGATGAAATCTATCTGTCCTCACTGGAGTTGTCTGTTGGCAGCTTGTTAGGGCAGGAGGAGGCGGGAATGGGGAAGGCCTGGACAGGACAGAGACACTGCACTGTTCATAGGCTGGATGCCTGGCCTCGGCACACCCATTCATGTACGTGCTTCGTAGAATGAAAGTATGAGCAAAGCATTAAATGGCTTGATAGTGTGCTGAACAAAAAATGGAATTCTAAAACCGTATGAATAACCCTCCACTCTTCAAATCTTTCTCCCATAGTATCAGTTCTTTTCAGTTCACATCTTGTGAGACCGCCAGATGATCTCCATGCAGACATTTCTTCCTTCAGATGACTAAGTGGTTCACCCAAGGACACAAGTGATTTTTGAATGTGCATCTTACTGGTTGGGGGTGATGATTTTTTTGTCTGGCTTTTCAAGCTCTTTGATCCAGTAGGAATAAAGTCTTCACTATTTGTAAGGGAAGATTCAGGAGCTGGTGATAAAACAACACACGAGTGAAGGTCTTGAGTAAATATTAAAAAGCTCCCTGCCTCTGGGTGCAAGCTGGAAATGCCAGAGTTGGGAGTTCTGAGACTATATATCCATCATCCATCTCTGAAACTGATGGACCTGATAGATCTGGGAAAGGCATTTGCTTCTCTGCCCAATCACTGTAACTCGCTGTGCTCTGTGATCAAACTTTAGGCAACATTAAACAATAGGAATGAGAGCAGTGATCACATGGACCTTGTGGGTTACAGAAACAGAAGGGGGCTGCTGTGCGATTAAGAACTGGAGGAATCTAGTTGCGACCACAAATGCAAACCCTAGCAGGTGAAAGATATTAGCAAAGCATGCATGAATTTGAATAAGATATAGTTGGGAGATGGGATTTAAGCATTAACACAAAGCCTTCCTTATTCTTTCTGGCATCTCCATTTGGGTCACTTTAGGACTGTGCCAATTTTGCTCAACAGAGCTTTTTAGGATCACGTAAAATTTTCACTTCAAACAACAGAATAAGTGTTTGTAGTCTGCTATTTTCAAGATCACCTATACAAGGTATTTAGATTCTTCTTTTAGCTGAAGTAGTCCCTATGTCCCTGTAGAGTTGCTTCATGAGATTTTCCACATTGAATTAATATTTAGAGTTGAGGTTTGGAAAAAGAATCAAAAGATTTTGGAAAGATTCCATTCATTATTGACAATATATTGAAGATGTATTATACATGTATTTTTAAATTGACATTCCCCCCCTCGCAGACTCAGCCACAAGCTTGTTTTCCCACAAAGGAAAATGTTATAATTGTCATGTTTAAATGCTGCTCCTTTATCTAAAAGAAACCAGAACAGTTCTATGTCTACTACTTTAGTCTGAGCCCATTAAATTCTCTTTCCAGTGTTTTCGAGAAGGCTTTGTTTGAATCCATGTTTATATAGAACTAAGCTATAGTCTCACATATCATTAGTCTTTTATTGACAATATCAGGCTTCGGGAAAAGTGATCACTTATCAGATTCACAGTGCAACAGCTTAACAGAGGCTGACATAGACAGTACGCAGGGCCCATGCCTGTTCTATTAATGCGTGACATTTTAAACAATAAGGCTGTCAGACCCTGCTCTGAGTAAAGGGCTTTAATCATGACAGGAATTAGTGCACACGACAGGTGATTATGTGTTGGAAATAAGCCAGGGCCAGGACCAGCTGCAGTGCTTCACGTTATTTGTAATCTCAGTAATTGCAGCTTTGGGAAAAAAATTATTTGGGATAGGAGTAACCCAGGGTTGGGGGAGATGTAAACAAAAACCATATACAACCCATTTATTTCCACAATAAAGGTCTCTACAAATGGGAAAAATTCAACCCACATTACAAACTGTAATCCATCTCCCTTCTCTTCAATTCAATAACATGGCAATATAATCATGCCTTCTTTCCCTTTCTCAAAGTCCAACTGTAGTGTCTCCTTGCAAATAAAATAATTCTTGAACCATCTAATTTCTAATCTGAGATGAAAAGTTCTTCTAAAATTATTTAGGTTGCAATATCCAAAGCCAGTCAGAAAAACATGGGACTCAGTTGAAAAGGCATTTTTCCAAGTTAAATATTCTGCCGTTTAGCTAAGATAAACACTGTATTTGATTACCTTCTGTTGGAGTTTACAAAAAGAGGTAATTCTTTAACTATGAGGCCATTTGTGAAGAGTGATCCAGTTGGAATCAATGATTTAGAGAATTTCAGACATAAGAGACTGGAAAGCATATCAGAAAACTGACGGGGGAAAAAAGCAAGAACAAGGTTAAACAAGCAGGAAACAAAATTTTGATTTTCTGTTGTGGTTAACTTTCTACAGCAACAAACTAGAATGTAAAAACCAGCTCTGTCCTAGTTGTTGATCTTTAATCATATTTACTGATTGCTTTTTGATACAAATAGTATCTCAAATCTTTCTATTTTCCTTATGCCCATATGGTTATTACTACAAAACATAATCTTGGCACAGTAGATTTCTGAAACATGTTTTGTTTGGTTCTTTTTAACTTTTTATTTTGTCATAATTTTAGATTTTCAGGTATGTTGCAAGAATAGTGTTAGAAACTCCCTCATCCCTTTACCCAGAGTCATCAATTTATATTTTGTCCCACTGATTATTATCTCACTAAACATTTACTTATCTATGAATACTTTCTGAACCATTTGAGGGTAATGTAGAGACACTGAGCTCTTGAATTTCTAAATACTTCACAGTGTATTCCCTGAGAACAAGGAAATTATCTTATATATCCAAAGTACAATTTTCAAAATTGGGACATTTAACATGGACACAGCAAAGTCACAGACAACTTTCATCAGTACCCCAATATAGCCCTTTATAGCTAATTTTATTTTCTCATGCAGAATTGAATCCAATACTGCAAATTATATTTTGCTGTCAGGATGACTCAATCTCATTTAACCCAAGACAGTCTCCCAGCTTTTTATTTTTTTTAAACCATTATAGACTTTGCCATTTTGTGGGACAACAGTCATTCATTTTACAGAATGTTCCTCATTTTGGGCATCGCTGTTTCCATGTGATTAGATTCTGGTTAAGGGAAGTATTGGGCATACTCTGCAGTAAGGCTGTGTCCCCCTCAGGACATCAGATCAAGAGGCACATGGGTTTGGTTCATCCCAGTACTGGTGGTATTGACTTTGATCCCTTAAGTAAGATAATATGGTCCATGACCATACACTGTCAAGGAACTGTTTTTCCGTATAATTAATTATCTGTGAGGAGGTACTTGGAGACTATGCAAATAACTTATTTCCCATTAACCCTTATCAAGCTTTAGCAATAATTGATGCTACACCATTCCTTCTGCATTTGTTAGTTGGAATTCCACTGTGAGGAAGAAATTTTGCAACTTCCCACTTAATTATTTACTCATTTATCTATCATTTGTTTATGTCAACATAGACCTATCTGTAGATTCTTATTTATGCCATAAGTTATAATTCATGATTTATTTTGATGCCCTCAATTCCCATATTGGGTAAGTAGACACCTCATCCAGTTAGCCACTATGTCTCTTTGATTTGCTATTATCATTTTGTTCTCCTTTACTTTATCAGTTTGGGTTCTGACACTGCCCGACCGGCAGGCGGTGTCGGGGAGTTCGTGATCGGCGTATGAGAGGGAGAAGGAAAGGGAAAGGGTGAACACAATCACACAACCACTCATACAGTATAGGGAGAAGACTGAGCCGAAGCTGTTTATTTGGGATCGGTACAATCTTATATAGGGTTAGTACAGGGGGAGTGGTTATGCTGTTCTGACAGGAGGGGCCCTGCGCTGTGCTCTGTGTTTCTGTCTCAGTCTTATACAGTGTAGCTAGTTCTATCCTGTTTACTTACCAGCACTGGTCTCTTTATAGGCCTTTTCACGTGGGGGTTGCATTAGGCTAGCACTTCCTCTTAGGATGTAGTTTAATATTTCTGTTAACCCTTACATCGTTCCACCAGAGAAACAGAAATAGTGGGAGGAGGAAGGGGGAGAGAGAGACAGAGAGAGGTTTGTTGCAAAGAATTGGCTTACATGATTGTGCAGCTGCCTAGGCAAATCAGAAGCCTGTAGGTCACTGTAACAGACTTGAACCTCTTCTCCAGGATCTGAAGCTATAGTCCAGAGGGGAATTTCTTTATTTTTATTTCTGCTCTTACGGTATTTTAAATAATTTTATTACCCAGGATATTTCCTTTACTTAAGTCAGTTAGTTGTGGATGTCAATCACAAAGGCATGACATTCACTGCAACACCTCAATTAGAGTTGCATCAAGTAACAGAAGCTAGGAGCCTAGCTGATTTGACAAATAAAACTGATCATTGGGGCAGTGCCTATGGCTCAAAGGAGTAGAGCGCCAGATCCATATGCCAGAGGTGGTGGGTTCAAATCCAGCCCTGGCCAAAAAACTGCAAAAAAAAAAACCCCAAAAACCCAAAACAACAACAACAACAAACCCCTGATCATTGCACTTACATTCTGTCATCAAATCTTTCAGTCTGATCTTGTACTTTACCTGCTAGTCCTGTAATAAGACTTTTCTCCAAGAAGGTCTAGCATTTTAAACTGGGCAATGGAATTTACAGACCAATCTAAATTGGGTGCCAGATGTGCCCATTGTAAGAGTATAGCTTAGTTCTATATCAATATGGATTCAAACAAAGCCTTCTAGAAAACAGTGGAAAGAGAATTTAATGGGATCTAGACTAAAGAAGTAGACATAGAATTGTGCTTACCTACAAAGGAAAAAATAACCTGTTGAGATTTTAACTGAGGTTGCATTGACTCTATAGATTATTTGGGGAAGCAGTAATATTTGAACAATACTAACTCATCCAGTGTGTGAATAGGGTACACATTTCCATGTACATAGGTCTTCATTAACTTCTCTCAATAAGAATTTGTAGGGGACGTGTTGCACATATTTCATTTTTATAAAAATGAAGAAAATTTTCACAGTATGAATACTGAGTCATATAATCTAGAAAATAAAACACCTAATTCCTTTAATGAGGACAAAGTTCGGCAAAGGATCTCAAATGACTGTCTGCATAAGGCCATTGAGACTGATGCGCAAATCTTCTTAGTCTCTAATATTTTCTTAAAACTTGACAAATAGTAATTGCATACGGGTGTCCCCAAAGCACTTATACATATGGAAAATCTCAGGTTACAAAATTAGTGTACACAAATCAGTGGCATTTCTATACACCAATAGCACTCAAGTTGATAGTCAAATCAAAGACTCAATACCATTCACAATAGCTACAAAGAAAATAAAACACCTAGAAATATACTTAACTGAGGAGGTGGGGATCTCTATGAAGAGAACTATGAAAGACTATGGAAAGAAAGCACAGATCACACAAAAAAATGGAAAAACATATTATGCTTATGAATCAGTAGAATCAACATTGTTAAAATGTCCATAATACTCAAAGTGATTTACAATTTCAATACAATATCCATCAAAATACCCATGTTATATTTTATAGATCTAGCAAAAATTTATTTTATGTTTCATTTGGAACAAGAAAAGTGCCTAAATAGCCAAAGCCATCTTAAGCAAAAAGAAGAAATCCTGAGGTATCACATTATCAGACTTAAAACTATAATATAAGGCTATACTAACTAAAAGAGCATGGTATTGTCATAAAAATAGAGACAGAGAACAATGGAATAGAATAGAGAACCCATGTATAAGCCAACTATATACAGCCACTGATCTTTTACGAAGCAGACAGAAATATGCAGCAGGCAAAAGAAGCCTTATTTAATATATAGTGCCAGGAAAACTGGATAGCAAGATGCAGAAGAATAAGACAGGATTCATATCTCTCACCATTCACAAAAATTAATCCAAGATGGATAAAAGACTTAAGTATAAGACATAATAAAACCATAGGAATTCTAGGGGGGGGAAATAGAAAAACCTCATCTGGCTCATCAGCCTAGGCAAAAAAATTATGAAGAAGGGCCCAATGGCAATTACAGCAATAGCAAAAATAAATAAATGGGAGTAGTTTAGATTAAAAAGCTTCTTAAAGGAAATAATCAACAGAGCAAAAAGACAATCTACAGAATGGGAGAAAATATTCATAAACTGTCCTACAACAGGTTAATAACTACCAACTACAAAGAACTCAACAAATCAGTAAAAACAAAACAAAACAAAACCCTGTTAAAAAGTAGGCAAAAGGGCAGAGGTAAGTTGGCTGAAGGGAGTCAGCTTTCCACAGAAGTTCCCATCTAGAAGGAGAGTTAAAGGACAGAAGTTTAGCTAGTAAGTTGATGGTTTAGAGCTGAGTCAAGAGAGAAGGTTCAAGAATGCACATAAACCCTGCTGAGGTGGGCTGCAACCCCAAGGATACAAATAATAGGTACAAAACCCATCACCAAGAGGATGGGAGTCACCTCCCACAAGAGAATGGCTTGCAATATACTCTCTACAAACAAGCCAGCAGAGTTCAAACATCCTTCCATTTTATCCCATGGGAAAGACACTCTAAAATCCAGACCTCCTTCCCCTAGTAGGGTGCCACAGCACTCTCCTGCCATGCATAAAACTGTATAAAACTGTATATATTCTCTACCTGCAATTCTGAACTCCCAGCACTCCCCTCCACTCTCACCCTGAGGTCTGGAAGCCTGTCCCCCATGGAGTCCAGATTCTTGGGCATTTTCTCGAGAGGTGTGAACAGGGTGTGGGCTGTTGCAGGTCTGTGTTGATTCTGTGGCACAGGGGTAAGAAGACAGTGGACTAAGGAACTGTACTGGGAAGGGAGAGGCAGTGCCCCACAGCAAAAAGCAACAGTGGCAGCAGCAGGAACAACACAGCTCACACCCCTGGGGATATTTTGGAGAGACACTCCCTGGGCAACCAGAGGAGTGTCAATTGTCCCAGTCAGCACTGGTCTCAGGTGGGACCATCACCCTAGGACTATCCAAAGTGGTTCAGTGGGTGAGTGGTTGTGGGAAGGTGTAATTTTCGTTTTCCAATTGTTGCCTGTTGGGGGCGGGGTGACTTAATTGCTGGTATTTCTCCACAGCTGAGACTTCAACCCAGGGTAACTGATTCACTAGGGTCAGACAGAGACCAGCTGAAAATAAGACAGGCCACTTAGCCTCACCACACTCCTCTGGTTGTCTCTCTGGGAAACCAGAGAAAGCCCAGTGTCTTCCCTGATGGCAGACACTGGTGGAACAGATCTGGGACAGTAATGCAGGTATGTAAAGGTATGCCTAAGGTAGTACCAGCCTGGGTAGGGCATGGTGGGGATGGAGAACAGAAGACATGCACACAGAGAAGGCATACTCCCAGGGTAGGGCTGAGCCAGGATGGCTATAGTGAGCCTAAGAAGCACCTGAGGGCCCTAAGGGGATCATAGCTGAGACAAAGGCAGGTGGGCTGAGGCTGGAACTCAGAGCTGAGTGTGCTCTAACTGCACCCACCCAAACACAGACTGCAGCGGAGATAGGCACACCAGGTCTATCTCACAGACTGAGGCTGAGTCCTAGTTTCTGTGAACTCAAACAGTGCCTGGTCCACAGGGGAATAAAGCCAGGAGAGAATCACACCTTCTGCGAAAATATAAGTGTCAAAACATCAATCACGTGCAGGGATGGAACTGAGTGAACCTCTCCAGTAGAATCTCCATTAACCACCCGAGGTTGTCAGACTTCAGCTCCCCCTGCCGGATGGTGGTAGAGTGCAGAGGCCTGGCTGAGGAGACATAGACTTCCCTGTGACTCAGGCAGGTGCAAACCCCTGGAGCATCTGCTCAGTGGAGGGAACTGGGTCACAGCCCTGTGGGGTTACCAGTGACTGGGTATGACAAAGGTGCAAGGTAGGGAAGGAGGCATCAACCTTCCCAGACTAATTCATTTGCTGGGTTGGTCCTTCTGACTTCATGGAGCATGAGAGTGAGTCATACTTGAGCTGCCAGCAGGCCCCTGCTATCTAGTTGCCGGAGACCTTTTGAAATCTCCCACCTGAGACGAGTGCTGACTGGGACAATTGACGTGGACCTCTTGAACTGGGCCCGTCACCCTAGGACTATCCAAAGTGGTTCCGTGGGTGTGTGGTTGTGGGAAGGTGTAATTTTCGTTTTCCAATTGTTGCCTGTTGGGGGCGGGGTGACTTAATTGCTGGAATTTCTCCACAGCTGAGACTTCAACCCAGAGTAACTGATTCACTAGGGTTGGACAGAGACCAGCTGAAAATAAGTCAGGCCACTTAGCCTCACCACACCAAGTAAGTCCCCAGTGTCTCAGGTTGTAGCACTGTATGGGTCCTTTGCAAAGCTCTAGGGGAAAAGGTACAGATACCAGTCCCAGCTCTTGGGAAAAGGGCTGGTTAATCACTACTCCAGGAGCCCCCAATCCAACTTCACCTTATCTGCTCATCTAGCCAAATGGTGTAAAACAATCATGGGGGGGGATCAGCAGAAGAACTCTGGTATTGTGAATAATCAGAGTAGATCAACTCCCCCAAGGAACAATGTGGCAGACACAACTGGAGATTGCATGTATAAACAAATGGCTGAGATGTCAAAAATCAAATTCAGAATTTGAATTGCAAATAAGATTAATAGAATAGAGGTAAAGCTGGAACTAGAAATTCAAGGAGCATTTCACAAGTTATCTCAAGAAGTCAATGAATTCCAAGACAGAATCACCAAAGATTTTGACACAGAACTTGCAGCCCTCAAAGATCTGCAAAATACAGTAGAATCCCTCTGTAACAGAATGGAGCAAGCAGAAGAAAGGATTTTTGACACTGAAGACAAAGCTTTTGAACCCTCCTCAGTGCTCAAAGAAGAAGAGAAATGGAGAGCTCTGGGATAATTCAAAGAAAACTAATATTCGCCTTATAAAAATCCCTGAAGGTGACAAAGTTGCTTTGCGAGGCACAGAGGCCCTTCTTCATGAGATTATAAGAAGAACTTTCCAGACATGCCAAGAGATTCTGAAATGTAGATAGCAGATAGTTTCAGAACCCCAGCACGACTCAACTGAAATAAGACATCCCTCAGGTACATCATAATTAAATTCACTGAAGTTAATATGAAGAGGAAAATTCTGAAAGCAGCCAGATGTAAGAAAACCATATCCTACAAAGGGAAGAATATTAGAATGACTGCAGATCTCTCTGCTGAAACCTTTCAAGCTAGAAGAGGGTAGTCATTGACTTTTAATCTCCTAAAACAAAATAACATTCAACCCAGGATCCTGTATCCCGCTAAACTGAGTTTCATTTATGATGGAGAAATTAAATACTTTAATGACATTCACATATTGAAGAAATTTGCCATAACTAAACCAGCTCTCCAGGATTTCTCAGACCTATCCTCCATAATGACCAGTGCAATCCTCCACCACAAAAGTAAACTTACTCAGAAACTTTTGATCAAATTCCAACTTCCACAGTTGCAAAAGGATTAAAAATGTCTACTGGACATTTGAAAACTTTGATATCCAAAATTCTACCAGGCTGTAATAACTGAGTCCCCAGCCCCTAACCCCCCAAGACCAGTAAGGTATACAACAAACCCCTTACACTTGAAAAAGGAATTTCTCCTAAGACTTTTAGCCTCAGCCCCAACAAGGGAGGAGAAGTTAAGTTCTGGGAAGAAGCTTGAGAAGATAAGAAAAGGAAGGGAGGGAGGGTGAGCCCCAGATGAAAAGGAAGGAAATTGACCAATACTTGGAAGCACACCACCTTCCAAGACTTAGCCAGAATCAAGTGAAAATGTTGAACAGGCAAGTTCTGAAATAGCATCAACTATACAAAATCTCCCTAAAAGGAAAATCCTGGGACCAGATGACTTCACATCAGAATTCTACCAAACCTTTAAAGAGGAACTAGTACCTGTATTACTCAACCTTTTCCTAAACATAGAAAAAGAAGGAAAACTGCCCAACACATTCTATGAAACAAACATCACCTTGATCCCCAAACCAGGAAAAGATCCAACAAGAATAGAAAATTATAGACCAATATCACTAATGAATATTCATGCAAATATATTCAACAAGATCCTAACAAACAGAATCCAGCAACACATCAAACAAATTATACACCATGACCAAGTGAGTTTTATCCCTGGGTCTCAAGGCTGGTTCAATATATGTAAATCTATAAATATAATTCCGCACATAAACAAATTAAAAAACAAAGACTATATGATTCTCTCAATTGATGCAGAAAAAGCTTTTGATAATATACACATCCATTCATAATCAGAACACTTAAGAAAAGGTGTATAGAAGAGACATTTCTTAAACTGATAGAGGCCATCTACAGCAAAACCCCAGCCCAAATCATATTGAATGGAGTTAAATTGAAATCATTTCCACTCAGATCAGGAACCAGGCAAGGTTGTCCATTGTTTCCACTGCTTTTTAACACTGTAATGGAAGTTTTAGCTATTGCAATTAGGGAAGAAAAGGTGATCAAGTGTACCCATATAGGGTCAGAAGAGATCAAACTTTCACTGTTTGCAGATGATATGATTATATATCATAGGTGAAAGGCCTATATGCCTCTGGCCAAAAAACTGTTTGATATAGAGCAATGAAAAGACTTTGTGAAGGCATACTTGTGAGAAACTGAGGCAGAATCCCATATGGCTGGGTTGGTTGTGGGCCTAATAACCCCCTGACCTAAGGTCAATCTGGATGGTTGCAGGTGTAAAATCCCCCTGACTTAAGGCCCACATGGGAGTAGAGGTAGGCAAAATAATTTCGGTATGCCTTAGACATTTCTTTATGCCTTGTGTTAAAGATCAAAGTAACTGCCTCCAAATGGCAAGGTCAGTAGCATAGATTTTCAAACCATCTCTTTCCTCCATGCCTCAAGCTTAATCAGATAAGAACAAAAGTAGTATTGGCTAACAACATGTTCTCCATTAAGTTATGTTAAACCGGGGTATGTTGAAAGGGTTATGCTTAAAGATGTATGTTGGGTGGATTATCAGATTATTAGGGAGGAGCTACCCACAAGGTAGTTAGTCACAGATATTTGAATGGATTAATGAAGTCACTGATGTCCGATGAGCTTGTGCAGAGGGATTGTAATGAATATTAATGAAGTCATCGATGTATAGCACACATGTACAAGATAGACTATATAAACCAACATATAAATAAACCAACAGTAAATAAAGAAAGCTCACCATTTTGCCTGAGCGAGCAAATGGTCACCTTTATTTAAAATACAATTTTGATAAGTATGCTTATTCTTTGTGACTTGGCAACAGTATATCTGGAAAACACCAGGGATTCTACCACAAAACTCTTAGAAGTGATCAAGGAATATAGCAGCATCTCAGGTTACAAAATTAACACTCATAAATCTGTAACCTTTATATATACCAACAATAGTCAAGCTGAAAAAACAGTCAAGGACTCTATTCTGTTCACTGTAGTGCCAAAGAAGATGAAATATTTGGGAGTTTACCTAACCAAGAATGTGAAAGAGTTCTATAAAGAGAACTTTGAAACTCGGAGAAATAGATAGCTGAAGATGTTAACAAATAACAAAATATACCATGCTCATGGCTGGGAAGAATCAACATTGTTAAAATGTCCGTACTACCCAAAGCAATATACAATTTTAATGCAAACCCTATTAAAGCTCCACTGTCACACTTTAAAGATCTCAAAAAAATAATTCTTCATTTTATATGGATCAGAAAAAAACCTCAAATACCCAAGACATTACTCAAAAATAAAAACAAAGTGAGAGAAATTACACTACCAGACCTCAGACTATACTATAAATCAATAGTGATCAAACAACACGGTACTGACACAAAAACAGACAGGTAGATATATGGAACAGAATAGAGAACCAAGAGATGAAACCAGCTACTTACCATTATTTGATCTTTGACAAGCCAATTAAAAACATTAAGTGGGGGAAAAGATTCCCTATTTAAGAAATGGTGCTGGGTGAACTGGTTGGTGACTTGTAGAAGACTGAAACTGGACCCACACCTTTCATCATTAACTAAGATAGACTCTCACTGGATTAAATATTTAAATGTAAGATGTGAAACTATAAAAATGCTAGAAGAAAGTGCAAGGAAAACTCTTGAAGAAATCAGCGTTGGAAAATATTTTATGAGGAGGACCCCCCGGGCAATTGAAGCAGCATCAAAGATACACTACTGGGACCTGATCAAACTAAAAAGCGTCTGCACAGCCAAGAACACAGTAAGTAAAGCAAGCAGACAGCCCTCAGAATGGGAGAAGATATTTGCAGGTTATGTCTCCGACAAAGGTTTGATAACCAGAATCCACAGAGAACTCAAATGTGTTAGCAAGAAAAGAGCAAGTGATCCCATCTCAGGGTGGGCTAGGGACTTGAAGAGAAACTTCTCTGAAGAAGACAGGTACACAGAGAAAAAATATGAAAAATGAAAAATGAAAAATGCTCATTCTCCTTAATCATTTGAAAAATGCAAATCAAAACTACTTTGAGATATCATCTAACTCCAGTAAGATTAGCCTACATCACAAAATCCCCAAACCAGAGATGTTGGCATGGATGTGGAGAAAAGGGAACACCACTACACTGCTGATGGGAATGCAAACTTATACGTTCCTTTTGGAGAGATGTTTAGAGAACACTTAGAGATCTAAAAATAGACCTGCCATTCGATCCTACAATTCCTCTACTAAGTATATATCTAGAAGACCAAAAATCACTTTACAACAAGGATATTTGTAACAGAATATTTACTGCAGCCCAATTCATAATTGCTAAGTCATAGAAGAAGCCCAAGTGCCCACCAACCCATGAATGGATTAATGAATTGTGGTATATGTACACCATGGAATATTATGCAGCCTTAAAGAAAGATGGAGACTTTACCTCTTACATGTTTACATGGATGGAGCTGGAACATATTCTTCTTAGCAAAGTATCTCAAGAATGGAAGAAAAAGTATTCAATGTACTGAACCCTACTATGAAACCAATTTATAGCTTTAACCCAATTATAGTGCTGGAAGAAGAGGAAAGGGGAGAAGGAGGGGAGGGGAGGTGGGAAGATGGGTGTAAGGAGGGTAATTGGTGGGACCAAACCTACAGTACATCTTACAAGGGTACATGTGAAATTTACTAGGTGTAGAATATAAATGTCTTAACACAATAACTAAGAAAATGCTGTGAGGGCTATGTTAGCCAGTTTGATGAAAACATTTCAAATTGTATATAAAACCAGCACATTGTACCCCATGATTGCATTAATGTACACACTATCATTTAATAATAAAAAAAAAAGTAGGCAAAATATGGGTCACGCCTGTGGATCAGTGGCTAGGGCACTGGCCCCATATGCTGAGAGTGGTAGGTTCGAACTCAGCCCTGGCCAAACTGTAATAAAAAAATAGACAGGCATTGTGGCAGTTGCCTGTGGTCCTAGCTACTCAGAAGGCTGAGGCAAGAGAATTGCCTATGCCCAAGAGCTGGTGGTTGCTGTGAGGTGTGATGCCATGACACTCTACCAAAGGTGACAAAGTGAGACTCTGTCTCTAAAACAAAAAAAAGTAGGCAAAATACTTAAACAGAAGCTTTTATAAAGATAGACAAAGCACCAAGAAACATGAGGAAAAAATGCTCAATGTCATTAATTATCAGGGAAATAAAAATTAAAGCAATGGTTTGTTATTAAAAAGTTCAAAAACAATAGATGCTGATGTGAGTGCAGAGAGAAAGGAATGCTTGTACACTGTTGGTGGGACTGTAAGTTAGTAGATATCTATGGAAAACAATATGGAGATTTATTAAAGAACTAAAAATAGTTCTTTAGTAGATCATTCAAAATCTACCGACACTTGAATGTTTATTGCAGCACAATTTACAATTGCAAAGTTATGGAATCAACCCATGTGCCCATCAATTCATGAGTGGATTAACAAAATGTGGTATATGTATACCATGGAATACTAGTCAGTCATAAAAAGGATGAAGTAATGCCTTTTGCAACAATTTGGATAGAACTGGAGATTCTCAACCTATGTGAAGTCTCTAAAAAATAGAAAAACATATACCACATGTACTTGTGATGAGCACACATGTGCATAGAAGGAAGTAAAACCCAGCTGAAATCAGGCAGGGGGTAGGAGGAGAAGGGAATGGGTGAAATCCTACCTAATGGGTACACTGAATACATGGACACATTTTCAGCCCTGACATATGCATTATGAAAGCTATGCATGTAACCAAAAAACATTTGTATCTCTGTAATATTTTGAAATTTAAAAATAATTCAAAAAACAAAGAATGGCTTCATTTGAAAGTTATTCAAAAATTATACTACAAATTAGCTAATCACAGAACAGAGCAAAACATCTCTGGCTGAATCAGCTTTATTTTTGTAGCAACACATTTGGAACAGGTACTTTTCTGCCATCTGTGAAGCCTGAAATCATTAGAAAAATATTCATATGAGGAAGGAAGGCAGCTCTGAGGGCTTTCATTGGGTTATGGTTGCCAGGGAAACCATTTTACTTGGTAATCAATATGTTCAGTATGTCTCTGTTTCTTTGTGTTTAACTCCTAAAGATACCATTGCAGAGTGGATCCATGGAAAACAGTGCAGAGGAAAAAAAAAACCTTAAATTATTAGCTTCAATGAATGAAAACCTGGATAACTTCTTATTTCTATAAGCTGGAAAAAAAGAAATAGAAAATAAATGACTTTGTTAGATTTTTCTGTAAATTGAATGGAATAGAATTTACATTTTAATAGCAAGTTGGCAGGGCTAAGTAAAGTCCTGGTATTCTCTTCCAATGTCTTAAAAACAAAAGTATAGCTCCTCCATCAGGAAGCTAAAGTTGTCTTTTAAAAATCTCTCTGTTTCTTTCTCCAGCATTTTTTTTTTCTTTGAGACAGAGCCTCAAGCTATCC
>NW_003852466.1:1950631-1966172 GCF_000181295.1 Otolemur garnettii
GCGGGCCTGGGCTGGGGATTCGAACCCACCACCTTAGGTGTATGTGGCTGGCGCCTTAGCCGCTTGAGCCACAGGCGCTGAGCCAAGACCTGGTTCTTGAGGCCTACATTTGTTGAGTCACATATGCTCCTTCCAATCTCAGATCCTGAGGAATTTAATATTTGCACAACAGTGAAGTTGTTTTTCCTTTATACACTTAAATCATTTTGAAATACATTATTGTGAGAATGATTAAATTTGAAATTATCTTGGTCAGAGAAGTAGGCGGGCAAAAGAAAATAATACAAAATGATAAAATAATACAAGAGCAAACATTAAAAGAGATTTTAAAAATTCTTCTAAGTGAAACACTACAAGTAGATAAATGCATAATATTATCTATGTTTGTCTAGTTCAATAAAAATTTTACCTGCTCAGTTGTGTTTTTTTGGCTCAATGAAATTCTTGAGCTGTCTTGGAGAGATAAAGTACAGGGAGGGATATACTGATCAAATTTCTCTTGCAAAAGACAACAGTTAATAAATGTAAAGACTAAATTTAGATTTGTACATAGTTCTAAAATGATCCAAAAATGATGTCAGAAAATGTTTAAGTGGAAATAGGCCAGGAATAAGATTTCTGAACTGTTAAAGAGAATAGCTTAAAAGCTACCATATTACTTAAAAGACACACAGTCATATAGTTCTGACATGGGTGTCCCTAGTTTTCTGGGGCAACTACAACTTCTGAATTACAAATCAGATATTTGCAGGTAATATTTCTGTGGTTCTCAAAGAAGACAAAGCCTGTTGTCTGGGCCCATGATGACTTGAAGACATGGCTCTAAGGATTACATTCTTCGAAATTAATATGTGTCTATTGCTTTGGACAGGTTGATCCCTCTTTGAGGGGTGTACAAATACAGAGTTGGGGAGGCAGTGGCTTTAACCTCAATTCTCTTTGGCTACAGTTTTCCTAATTCCACTGCTTTTCATCTACTCAAACGTGGTACCAATTGCTGTAGTAGCTACTTTCTCACTTGTCTTCTGGGACAACAGTATTTGTTGATAAAATCCCTCAAAGAGGAATTGGTTGATCCAAGAATAGCTTCTCTGAGCTGTGCTTTTACAGGGCAGCTCACAAACTTAACCTCTCAAATGTAGTTCCCCAGTGAATCTTTTTTTTTTTTTTTAGACGGAGCCTCAAGCTATCCCCCTGGGTAGAGTGCCATGGCATCACAGCTCACAGCAATCTCCAACTCCTGGGCTCAAGCAAGTCTCCTGCCTCAGCCTCCCAAGTAGCTGGGACTACAGGCGCCCGCTACAACCCTGGCCATTTTTTGGTTGCAGCCATCATTGTTCTTTGGCGGGCCGGGCTGGGGATTCGAACCCGCCACCTTAGGTGTATGTGGCTGGCACCTCAGCCTCTTGAGCCACAGGCACCGAGCCCAGTGAATCTTAACATATCCTTTGAAGTTGCTTCTAAAGCTTGAAAGAAGAATAAAAAATGATTTTATCTTACTATTTTTTTAATAAAAGTACTGTCAAACAGTTTTAGAGATACAGAAAAATTGCAAATTGAGTACAGAGAATTCCCACGTACCCAGTATCGAGTTTGATCTATTTTTAGCATCTTATATTAGCATCCTACATTTGCCACAATTACATAACCAATGTGGATACATTATTAACTAAAGTCCATACTTTATTCAGATTTCCTTACTTTATATCCAATGTCTCTTTTATAATCCAGGATCTCCTTCAGGACACCACATCACACTTAGCTGTGATCTCCCCTTAGGCTCCTATTGGCTGTGAGAGTTTCTCAGGCTTTTCTTGCTTTGAATAACCTTGAGAATTTTGAAGAGTCCTGGTTGGGTATGTGGTAGAATGTCTCTCCTCAATTAGGATTTTGTAATTTTTTTTTTTTTATCATTAGGCTTGAGTTATGGTTTTGAGAGGAACAGTCCAGACTTAAAGTATCATTTTCATGACATCATGTCACAGATACACACTATCAGCCTGGCTACTCGGTATTGATGTTGACCTTGACCATCTGGCTCAGGTAGCATTTGTCAGAGTTTTCCACTGTAAAATCGTTCTGTGGAGTGTTCCCAGAAGGGATGATCATTTGATTTGGTGGGCTGAGTGAAGGAGTTGCCCGCCCCAGTGTGGATCAGCACCATACAATCTTTCAAGGCATGCAAAGGACAAAAAGACAGAGAAGGTTGAATTTGCTCTCTGCCTGACTAACTGAATAGGGGTATCAATCTCTTCTTACTTACCCTGGTGCTCCTGGTTTCTAGGCCCTCAAACTTCACTTGGAGCCTACACCATTGTCTCTCAGGTTCTAATGCCTTTGAACTATTCCCCTGGTGTTCCTGAGGCTCCAGCTTGCAAATGGCAAGTGAGGACACTTCTTAGCCTCCAAAATGGTTTAAAACCAATTCCTTATAACCAATCTATGTATCTATATATCTATCATTTATCATTCTATCTTTGTCTCTGGAAGACTCTGGAAAAGACTGTAGCTATCTATCTCATCTGTGTATCTATCTATCATCTATCTATAGCTTATCAATTCTGTTCCTCTGGAGAACCTTCTAATTCATACAGGTATATATAGGCTTAGGACTCTTATGTCTTCTTGGAGAATTATGTTCTTTGAAATTATTTAAGGCCCATCTTTATGTCTGATGATTTCTGTTGTTCTGACGCCAGTTTTTCCCCAAATTAAAGTATTTCTTACTTTTAACTCTATCTGAGACTTTAAAGTGGGTTTCTTGTAGACAACATGTAACAGGGTCTTGTTTTTTAATCTACTATGATATCTGTCTTTTAATCGTGTATTTAAACTCTTTGTGAGTAACTAATGATTCTGATGAGAAGACTGGTGCATTCTTTATCTTTGTTTTCTTGTAGGTAAGATGATTTATTTTTTCTAGTTTCTTTCAAGTTTTCTTCTTTGTCTTTATCTTTCTGCAGTGTGAACATGATTTGTCTACGTGTAGATTTATTTATCTATTTATTTTTTTATTTATCCTGCTAGTTGGTCTCTGGTCTTGTCAGAGTTGTAATTTGTTGTCTGTCATTAATTTTGGAAAATCCTGGCCATTATCCATTCTAATTTTCTCTGCTCCATTTTCTCTTTCTCTTAATTTTTCATTCTTATTACATATATATTAACCTTTTTAAAAGTTGTCCCACACTCATTAGATGAACTGTTCTGTTTTATTTATTTGTTTTTTCATTTCATTTCAGTTTGAAAAATTTCTATTTACCTATATTTGAGTTCACTGATTCTTTCCTTGGCCATGTCGTCAGCTTTTAATTTGTAGCATATCCTTTTAATTCCTTCTTAGAATTCCATTTTTCTTTGTATATAACTATCTCATTTTACACTTGTCTACTTTTTTCATTAGACTATTTATCATATTCATCCTAGTTATTTTGAATTTATTGCCTAATAATTCCTAAGTTTATGTTATATTTGAGTCTTATTCTGAGGCTTGTATTTTTATCTTCAAGTTGTATTTTTTCTGACTTTTTAGCATGTTTTCTAATTTTTTCTTGAAAGCCATCATGATGTGTTGTGCCCACCCCGGGGGTCACCTACCCAAAGACCACTCACAATCACAAATCGATGCAAAAAGCAAGAGGCAGGTTTATTGCTGGCGCGTCAGGGTTCCTCAGCCACAAGGGGGAAGGAACCCCGAGAGGCTGTTACAAGCTGCTTTTAAAGCGAAAAACTACATGCAGGGGGGGTGAGGGGGCGTTAGGGTATGAGGCGGTTGGTGATTGGGGAATTCATAACTTGCAGGGTTGCTGGGCAGTTTTGCTCTGGGGACTTTTTGCAACGGTTATTTTTAGCGCGGGTATGAGGGAGTAGGGAGGGAGTAGGGTGTTGCCTCCAGGTGCAAGAGTCTGATATGCGGGTAGAATGTTTTCATTGTTTTAGGGCCTCCTTACTGCCCTGTGGCCTAACAGATGCATTGGATGATAGGAACTGAGGTAGAAGAGCTTTAATGTGAGGTTTTATGTTAATCTAGGTGGGAGTTAGGCAGGGTCTAATGCGGTTTACAGAGGCTTTAAATTACTCTGTTGATCTTGTTTTTGCCTCCTTTGTTGCCTTTGGGCTCCCGTAAGTACTCCTTCTCAGATAGTCTGAATCGTGCCATTTCTCTCAGCTATAATCCCCTGTAATCGTATTGGAACCCTGCAAGGTGTTACGGTGTGGAGGAAGGGAAATATTTTTTAATCTCATGATTAAATCTCATACTTCTAGTGGGCCTGTGTCCCAGGGCTGATACCCTCACAAGGGTTTCTTAACTTTTTAAAGTTTTCTTTTCCCTATTAGGTGAGAGAAAACCTAGAGGTAGCTGGAGTTGAGTAATTGTCTTTCCCAGGCTTGTGATAAAAGACTCTAGAAAAATATGTTCTTCTGGAGTGTAGTCTTTGTTAGAAAGAAAACTTTTGGCTTATTTTATTGTGGTTACTCTTCCCTTCCCCCTGCTAGAAAGATTGGAGGATCTAACATAGCCTCCACCCCACACACCAGACTGCAGCCCCAGGAATTTCTCACTCTTGTGCTAGTCCATACTCAGCTGGCCCCCAGAAATTTATCAATGTTTTCATTTGAATGTTCTTAGCCACTTATGGCTCCTCTGATCTCAGGTGTGATGCTCTGGATTCTCCCAGCTTTCCAGATTTCAACATAAGAGTTTGTTTTGCAACCTCAATTCTTGAATGAGTCCAAGAAAAGTCACTCATTTTCAGTTAGTTTCACTTTTTCTTACATTAAGGATGGGAGTGATGACTTCTAAGCTCATTTTATTCCAGAGCTGAAAGTGGAAGTAGCTTCCAATCTCTTTTGTTAAACATAAACTTACTTACAGTTTATGGAGTTGAAGTTTGTCACAACCCCTAAGGCCCTGGTCTCAGTTGCAGCAGGAAGGAACCAGGCATGACATAAATACAAGCTTGTGGGAGGCAGGCTAACCTTGAGTGCAGGGTAGCCAGAGCCCCGCCTGCAATGGCTATTTATTAAGGTTACACACAACAGGTGTGGAGAGTTACAGTAATGACATACACAACAGATGTGGAGAGTTATATGTAAGGTGATTACATACAAGGGCTGCATGGTAAGGATGGCCATGTGCTCTTTCCCCACAACCCCCATGAAGAAGTACCGAGCATCAATGTTTAACACATGCTTATTAGTGAGTGACCGATCTTATCTCATTCCAGAACAGGCTTGCCAGGAGACTGTCCTGTTCTCAGCGTTTCCATTTAATGTGATAAGAATCAGTAACTGTCCTTTGCAAGCACGGTGTCCATTCCTCTACAGAAGCTAAAGAAGAAAAATAAATACTACAAAGTAATGGTCAGCAAGCTATTTTCAGTAACATTTTGGGGAGCAAGACCTAAGTCACAGTCATATTTTTCGGCCTTCGTTGTGGAAACAACCTGGTAGATAAAGCAGAAAAGGAGCTTTTAAACATTTCCTCTTTTTCTTTTTCCTCTTTTCTACTACAATTTGTGCCTTTGGCCTCTGGTTCACTTGGGTTTGAATTTAGAAAATTGACATTTTACTAGATTTTCTTTTAGTATTCAGGTATTGTTAAAGAAGACCCAGGAGAGATGAAAATATTTCTCCCGTCACCAATAATTCCTCCAGTCCCTGTGATCCTCTCCAAGATCTGCTGTCACAGACCCCGCCTGAGTTCAGAGAAGGCAGTTCTGGATGGTCTCCATCAATTCCCCTCACAGCGCTCTGCCTTTGTGTGGCAGTCGCACGTTTTCCTCTTAAATTTTGTTAGAAATGTTGGAACAGTGAACTAGTTAAAACATTGTGTTCAGTGTTGTCAGTAAAGGCCTCTCTAAACTTCTCATAATGAGCTTTTTCTTTGTGGGATGACATTTCCACATTTTCACAAATGCTCTAATTTTCCATGAAAAGCTAAGTCTAATAAATGGCTCAGTGCAGGGAAAACCTAAATAGAACATAGCTCTCTCCCTTATGTGACAGAATGTCACTCAATGCTTCTACCTGTTTCACCTCTCAGACAAACCACATCCAGCTTTTCCATTTTCTCTCTCTTTGCTCAGCCTGGGCAGCCCTCAGACCCTACATTAGAGAACCTAGCTTTATTATGCACAAAATTAGGTAAAAGAAAACTGCTTATGGCGGAGTTTGCCTTTGCTTCTAGCAAAGTGTGAATTAGCAAGGGCTGTCTTAAAATTAATCCTATATACATATTGCTAAGAAACTCGAAGCTGAAGAGCTTATCATTAGAAATTCTTTAGAAAAAAGCACACGCCTGTGAGGGAAAGGGCTATTCTTTTAAATAGCATCAACTGTAATACAGTTCCCATTAACTTTCAAAGCCACCAAAAGCACATTAAAAAATAGAAGTTCCTGGAGTGCACCTCAGCTTTACATTTCAAATGCTAACCCACACATTGGAAACTTTATAAGGTATAGTCAGGTTTGGGGGACTTGGTATGAAAAGCTTGAATAGATTAAACAAGTTAAAAAGGTTACTGTTGGGTGGTGCACTGCCAGCCTCACACAGAACAGGCCCTCAATGCTGCAGTGGCACTGCCGCCGCCAACAGCCGCCACATGGCCCATCCTGCCCGCTGGGGGTACTGTGCCTGACAAGGGAGATGTGCAGTCTCATCCCCCAGGTTCCCTCCCTGACAGGGGGCCAGGAGTGGTGGTGAACTGAAGACAAAGGGTGGTGATTAAGGGGTGTGGGTAAGGGCGGAGAGCGGGCCCCAAGTCATGCTAGGGTCTGTTCTCTAATGGAACAGATAGTGAGGAGCCAATGGACCTGGGCTTATTGGGCCCATTATCATATAAATAAAATTGCAAATTTTGATCCCATGGGTTCTTTAGGGAGGTGTGGGGAAGACACATGCATATTGAGAAATTGTTATATAACCCCAACCTGTTTGTTACCCCAAAGGCAGGAGGCAACAGCCAGTCCTGCCAGGGATAGGTGGGACAAATAGACAGGTCAGTTAGCTTCCAAAAGATGCTGTGTTCAGACGTGGGCGTCTCTTCTCCACTGGTGGAGTGGGACCCTCTCACTCTCCAAACCCATTCTCCTCTTCTCTTTGTAATTTGTTTGCCTTTCTTCTGCAGTAAATGCACATGATAGTGATTACTTTGTATCTGTGATCACTCCCTCATTGCCGAGGCACCAGTGCTCCTTGGCACTGGGAGCCAAGAACCAGGGAACATCCCTTTCCAGAGGGACCTGGCAGTTACCAGGTGATGAAAAGGGAGAAGAGTAAGAAAAAAATGAGTAATGATATTTTGAGATTATTATCAAGAAATTTTCAAAGATGACAATGTCTCCACAAAGCAAAAATATGTAAAAGATACTATGATGATCACAATTGTGAAGAACAGGGCTCATGGTTTACACAGGCCCTTTGTTCCTCCCAGGGACCTAGGGTTCCCAGCGGACAGCACACCCATCTTCCCGAGGTTCGCAGGTGCAGATCTGGGAGATCCTGTCTTCTGCTTACAGCTGACACAGTAAAATTCTCCCAGCATGTTCCCTTATCCATCCCCCTTTTGGATCTCACAGTTAAATTTGTTAGAGCTTTGTATTTCCTGATCACTAACTTGTAGGTAGCACTGGTTTAAGAGAAAGTATCCACAAGTCCTTAAAAAAAATAAATAAGTAATCAAAAAGCCAAATTCATTCAGTTTCAAGGACTGACCTGTAAATTGTGATTATGTCCTTTCCATCTTCTCAGTTCTAGGAAACAGACTTTTCTAACTTAACAAAATATTTTTTTTCTAGATCTAAACTTTTAAAAAAAATTTTACTGGTCTTGCAATTCCAAAGACCATTTTACTGCTTTTTAATCCCCAAATTAGAATATCAGTACTGACCTGACTCACAATCATAAGCAAGTAATGAAATACATAGAAAAATATCCACGTGTATTAAATAGGTAATGCTGGTCCTGCTGATGTTTCTAAAAGCTCGGTTATCATTCATCAGACTATTCTGTCATTTCTGGCTACCACATACTAAATACTTAGCCTCTGTTGGGCACTAGGTTAATTGCTTGATATGAATTATCCCATATAAATAATCTTAACCATACCCTGTGGTGAATACCAAATTACACTCAATTTACAGGTAAGGGAGCCACAGGCAGGTTAACCTCTCCAAGACTGCATAGCTTTAAGTAAGAAGCAAGATTCAAAACCAATCACAATTGAGAACTTTATAATTCAATCAATATTTATACCATTTGACCTTTTTATGAGAAATATTCAGAAGGTAATATAAGCATTAAACAACAGGTTCGACTAAAAAATCAATTTGGCATGTAACCTATTGTATATATTTTCTTGTTTTTTTATGGATTTGTCACACTCTGGCCCTGGACTGAGTCAGGATAATAATAATAAGCATAATAATCAACATGTGTTCAGCTGTTAGTATCTTCCAGGCACTGTGATGATCATTGTAAATAGATTATCTCATTTAATTCTCATAATAATGCCTGGGGATAAAAAATTTTATTGTTCCTATGTGCAGATAAAGAAACTGAGGCCTTGAAAGAACAATTTGACCAAGATTCTAGTTAATAAAATATGTGCATAATGCCCAGGCAACAAAATCCAGGGCAATTTTCTAGTATCAATGCAATTAGATTATCTCAAGTACTAAACCCTGGGCATGGGATTAGATTTAGAAACATAAACAAATAGACTTTTTTGAGGGATAAGCTTGTTGATTTTTTAAAACTTATCTTTTGGTCTTCCTCATTTCTTCTTTCATTTTTTTGTCCTAAGGGTACACTCAAATCAAATAAAAGCAGAGTCCTACTTTAATCCCCTACTATATAAACGTATCCTCCTTTTCTATTTTCTTTTTTGATAAAAATTTCAAAAATTACCTAAATCTAAGGATCTGGTATCTTTTACCTGATTTTGATGTTTATCATTAGCCTCTGAACAGAGCCCCAGTGACCTCCATCTCCTGGTATTCATACCCTCTTGGAATTCCCCCCCTGAGTGTGGGCAGGGCTATGATTTGCTCCTGACCAACAGAATATGGCAAAAGTGACAGGATGTCTCTAATGGGATTAGGTTACCTTTGATTAATATATATAAGACTCTGGCTTTCTGGAAGACAGGAAGGTAGGTTGGAGAGACTATCTCTTTCCAATGGTCTAGAAGAAGCAAGATGCTATGTTTGTGTGCCAAGGAACTGTGAGTGGCCTCTAGGAGCTGAAGGTGGCTTCCAGTAAGAATTGAAGCCTCAGTTCTGCAACTTCAAGAAAATGAATTGTTCCAATAATTTGAGGAAGCTTGGAAGGAGTTTGGAAGCAAGTCTTTCCCCAGTGAGCCTCTGATGAAACTACAGCCCACAGTCCACAGCCCCACCCAGACCTGGACTGCTGAGAACCCAGTTGGCTTGTGCCCCCACTCCTGACTGACAGAAACTGCAAAATGATAAATGTGTATGGCTTTAAACTGCCAAATTTATGATAATTGGTTAAAGAGCAAGAAAGAACTATGTACAAGTAAAGCCCAGTGCATGCACTTAATTTAGATAAATTCTTCTGAAACTAAAAAATAAACTAATGTTGCTAATGGTGCTACAGATGAATTGTCCATGCTCCAAGGGAAGGCTGACTCCTCTACTTTGCTGACTAAATTCACTCTTTTCTGGCCTTGTGAGTAATTCTCCTCTCTCCTTGGATCATTGTCATCTGCTTAGGTGGCACACTGATCATGGCTCCTAAAGATACACTCATATAATCTCCAAACCTGTATTACTTTATTTAGAAAAAGAATCTTTGTAGATGTGATTAAATTAGGAATCTTCAAGTGGGGAGATTGTATTGAATTATCCAGGTGGGCTGTAAATGTAATCACATGTATTATTATAAGAAAGAGGCAGAGAGGTGTTTGAGATACACAAAAGAGGAGGAGGAAATGTGAAAACAGAGGCAGAGGTGGGAGTGATGTGGCCATCAACTGAGAAATACTGGCAGCCACCAAAGCAGGAAGAGCCAAAAAACATATTTTCCCTCTTGAGGGAGCTGATCCCTGATGAAACCGATTCTGAACTTCTGGGATCCAGAATTCAGATAGCATAATTTTGTTTTGTTTTGTTTTAAGCCACTCTGTGATTTGCTACAGAAGTCAGAGCACTTAACCCAACTAATGAACTTAGTACTTCTCCCATCATTACAAAAGGAAGTGCTCAGCTCTGCTTCTCCCTCCAGCAGCCGCTCTTTTCTTTATAGGAAAATCCCTTTTGTCTCCACTTAGAGGCCCCAACTTGTCTCTGCTGACCTAGAGATATTCTCATTCCATCCTGACCTATTTTGCCTTGTCATGGTCCTGGAATTGCCCCGCAGCATTGCTATGACTTCTCTGTTGCTGAGTCATCCTGGCTTCTTCATGGTGGCTGACACAGTGGATCTGTCTCCTCCTCAAAATTCTTCCTCCACTCAGCTCCCAGGACATGGCACAGGCCTGTTGTCCCCCCTACTCTTTCTTGATTTTCCGTGCTGATCAGTCCCACTCCCTCTGTCTTAAGGCCAGGTGCTCCAGCACTTTCCTCTAGTCTCACTTCTGCCTTTGAGAGCTCATCTGATCCCATGGCTCTAACTAGCATCTGTTCCCAGTGACTCTCAAATGCGCATCTATGGCCTGATGTTTCCCTTACATTCCATCTTTCATATTTAACTGCTTACTCAACCTATCTACTCAGGTGGCTGGTTGGCATTGCAAATATAAAGTATCCAGAACTAAAGTCCTGGATTTCACCCCAAGCCTGCAACTCCTTTAACTCCAACCTTCCATTTGCTCCTGTCAAAACCTTTGGGGTCCTGTTTGCTTCACCCCCTTCCCTCATATCTTACTTCCAATACATCAGCCAGTCCTGTCTGCTCTTCCCTTCAGAGTAGGCTTGGAATCTGATCATTTCCTACATTGTTGTTGCTGACACTTGGGCCATGTCACCTTCACTTGCACCTGGATCATGTAGCTTCTCTGGGGGTCTCCCTGCTGCCACACTGGTTGTGCCATGTCGTCCACACAACCAGCATATCTTATGATGTCCTCAGTGAAGTCCTGCCACAGCCCTGCTGAGAGTCCCAATGACATCCCAGTGCGTGTCAGGGATCCACCACCCGAGTGACCTCTTCAGCTCTGTCTCTTGCTGTCCTGCTCTGCTCCTTCCACTCCTGCAGTGGCCTCCTTGCGGCCCTCCCTGACTTTCCACACTCACTCTTCCCAGCCTATGGTCTGTCTTCCTGGAAGCCTCTTCACTCTCTGACAGCTTCATGTTTGCTCCCCCCTCCCTTCAGATCTCAACTCAAAAGTCACATTCTTGGGCAGTGCCTATGGCTCAGTGAGTAGGGTGCTAGCCCCATACACCAAGGGTGGCGGGTTCAAACCCAGCCCCAGTCAAACTGCAACAAAAAAATAGCCGGGCATTGTGGCGGGCACCTGTATTCCCAGCTACTGGGAGGCTGAGGCACACGAATCACCTAAGCCCAGGAGTTGGAGGTTTCTGTGAGCTGTGTGATGCCACGGCACTCTACCGAGGGCGATAAAGTAAAACTCTGTCTCTATAAGAAAAAAAAGTCGCATTCTTTCTGAGGCTGCTTGGTCTGAAATTGCTAACCCAACATTTCCCAGGCACCTTCTTGTTTTCCTTTTCTCCTTGGCACGTATCACCATCTGAGACACTTTCACTCACTGATTGTCAGGCACTCCCACTAGAATGTACATTTCTTGAGGGCAGGAAACTGGATTTAGCTGCAGTGGTGTCAGGCATGAACAGCACTCACCGAGTATGTGCTAAATAGATGAGTATGTGAACATGGAGGTGGAATATTATAAATACAAGAAAGCACAGACAAATAAACACATTACAAACAGATAAAGTAAGAACAGTCTTTACCAAGGCCTACAGAGCTCAAATATAATTATCACGTAATCAGTCTGATGATTACAAAGAAGAACAATTGAGCTTACACTTTATACAAAGAGCACTTTGCCTCCCACGTGATGTAAAGCCTTCACGATTATTACTTCGTGTGTCCTTAGAATGTCTCTGGGGGCCCGGCGCCTGTGGCTCAAGCGGCTAAGGCGCCAGCCACATACACCTAAGGTGGCGGGTTCGAATCCCCAGCCCGGGCCCGCCAAACAACAATGATGGCTGCAACCAAAAAATGGCCAGGCGTTGTGGCGGGCGCCTGTAGTCCCAGCTACTTGGGAGGCTGAGGCAGGAGACTCGCTTGAGCCCGGGAGTTGGAGGTTGCTGTGAGCTGTGATGCCATGGCACTCTACCCAGGGGGATAGCTTGAGGCTCCGTCTCAAAAAAAAAAAAAAAAGAATTTCTCTGGGAGGAAGGCCGGGGCTTTATTTTTACTTCCTTTATTTAATTGTTGGAAACCTCCCCCCACTCCCACCACCAACGTGTATTTGAATCTTGCAGGTTGAGACCTTAATTCTTTTGTTTTAGAGACAAAGCCAGTTGGTTTTTAGTAAGTTGAAAAATATTCTCACGAGGAATCAAAGTGACCCTTTTAATCTTTTGAGCAGAAGATCTGTTTTTGGTCTCAGTGTTCCAAGTGGTTTTCCACAGCTGGGAGCCTCAGCAACCCAGCACCACATCCTGCCAAAATTAGGCTCTTCCTCTGTGCTGATCGTGACATTCAAAAATGTTTCTTTGTGGATGGGAACTACTGTCAGTGTCCACTTAACAAAGGTCAAAGTAGAATGAAACAGGAAAATCGATGAGACCTGAATGAACATTTTTAGAGAAATACGATAATGCCAGATTCTCACAAACACAGCGGGATTGGAAAAATACCCCAACAGAGGTATTTTTGTTGTTGTAGATGAGGCCCCTGGAGTACACTTTGATTTGTTTCCTGTGCTACATGCATGTAGTCAGAGAGATCAATGGAGCAGGAGGACAGGAGGACCAGACAAGGCATCTTCAAAGTCCAGTGGAGAGAAAACAATTTCAGTTTCAGTTCTGTTAAACAGCATTGCTTCCCCACCACCGCTTTGTGTGCTGTAGTCTAGAACATCTAAATGAGCACAGAGACTAAAGTAAAATACTGATCATTCTAAGTCAACTGTGTCTTATCAGAAGGCGTCATGTTTTCCTAGAACTAGGCTTTTCCATGATCCAGTTTCGACAAACATTTTCTTTTGAGTTTGCTGTTTCTTTACATCTGGGGACTTGGAGACGAATGGGTTTTTACTACACTGTGGGGACAAAAAATGCAGACTAAACCACTTGCATTTTGACACATTTGCTCACACTTGGAGAGCAAATCCTTCATTTTCCAAAGCACCTTTGGTTGTTATGTATTAGAATAAACATACCTGGAATGTTTAGGGACAATTATGACATGTTGTAAAGAAAATAGGTTAGTTAAACATAGATTTTAAGCTATTACAGGCAAGAAATGTCTCCATTTTATACCTGTGTCCCTTGGCGGTCACTGAGCACAAAGCAAATCGTAATTTGTATTTTCAGTGGAGCATCGTGGCCTCATCCACAGTGAGGCGGAGGATGGAGACCTGGAGGGAGAAAGCGCATGGCAGTTTCACAGGTGAGAATAGTGCTTCCGTGTGGGCCTGGCACATTGGCCAGCCTGAATGAACTAAGAGGCGATAAATAGGCACTGGCAAGCTTCCACCTGATCAAATTCCGGGGCCAGTTCTGAGTGGTGAGGACACCTGAGGAGCTGACTGTGCCACTTCTGGCCATGGCAGGTACTGTCCCACACCTGCAGTGAGCTGCCTGCAATGGCTGCACAGGGAACCAGAAGCTACGGCCAGATGCACTTGTGGGTGTTGTTTGTATTTTAGCGTTTCAGGAAAGTGGCCCTCTGTAATCTCCAGGATGAGTTTGTGCCCGGAAGAGTAACTGTGCATTATCACAGACACCAAAGGTGCTTCTCCAGCAGGTAGGAGTAGGCTGTACCCCTGCTCAGAGAGGTCTGGAGCATAAAGGGATGGCCACCCAGCCAGGCCTTCCTGCTCCTTCCAGCTTCACCTGGAGACAAATGGGGGGGGGGGCAAAGCTACAGAATACAGCCTACACCACAGCAACCCACAAGTGGAAGGGTGTGGGAGTGTGTGTGTGGGTTTGTGTGAGACAGGGAGAGAGAGAGAGGCTCAAGTGGGCAGAGATAAAAAAGACTTGCAGTCCTTAAGATTTATGTTTTTGATAAACTCAAGTGTTTCAGATTCCTGCCACTCAGAACTAAGACTAGAAGCAAAACTCCAAAGTGCAGCCGTCCCAGAGCATTCCAGGGTCCACCACACAGACTGATGAACCGACCAGCATTGCCATGGTATGTTTTTAAAGAGAGAATATCAGGAAATGAGGATATCAGCTACTAAACTATTAGGTCCTGCCATTAGCTAGTGGCTTATTTCTTTTCCCCTTTATACAAGCATAAGTTTCCATTAAATGGAAACCTTTTTTGAATGTATGTCAACCAACTGGTTCATGCAGAAAGCTAAAGTTTCGGCCTCCTAGTTACCTGCAGCATGTGCCCCAGTCTTCTGATTATCATAGTGCTTTAGGAAAACACTGCAAATGGGCCCCTGAGAGTCCCTGTCTTGTCAGTGGCCACTTACACAGCTTTGTGATGTGCCAAGCAAGGGCCTAGTGCTTTATGTACCTGTTAATGATTTAGAAATTGGGTTTTATTATGATCCATTTCACAGTTGAGGCGATGGGAACTAAAGAAGATGAACTGTCTTGTCCATTGTTACATAACTAGAACCTGGAGGAGCAGGACAGTGATCTCAGGAGACTAGCCCCAGAGGTCAGGCTCTTAGCCACCATCCTCAATGGCCTCTCCGTCTTAGTAGCCTTTAAAAAATTGGAAAGCATGACTTCTCAAAGTAATGCAGCATTGGAATGTGTAAAGAAAATGCCAGTATTACCCCATCTCCTCTCCAATTCAGTCTTGTAAGTTAACCTGACAGCAGGGAGGCCTGCCTCTTTCTCCCACCGTCTTTACTCCCATGCAGATCACAGCTGTGAGAATTTTGTTTCTGTTTTTGATTTTACAAAATCATATGATATAATACAAATTATGTCACCGATCTTTTTCACTTGGCAGCCTATCGTGAACATCATGTCCGGCAGTATTCACAGATGTGACTCATTCTTTCTAATAGCTGAGGAACATTTCTAAAGCACCAAGATGTGCCACAGTGCATTCAGTCATTCTCATACAAATACAAGTTGAGGTTGTGCCTTTAATACTTTCTTTTTGTCACTAGAAACAATACTGAAAAACAAATTCTTTGCACATGTGTTCATAAGTACCAGGATATTTATTTCCACATGTAGAGCCCACAAATTGGAATCATTACATCAAATAGCATGAAATTATCATGGTTAAATTTTATTTATTTTTTTTTTTATTGAACGGTAACTATGTACATTAATGCACTTCTGGGGTACAGTGTGGGGTTTTCACATGCAATCTGAAATACTTCCATCAACTGGTCAACACAGCCTTCATGTC
>NW_003852466.1:1968527-1986449 GCF_000181295.1 Otolemur garnettii
AAAAAAAAAAAAAAAAAAAACTATCTATCTGTCTTTGTCTACATTTTTAAGACAACCAGTGTCTTCTGTTAGTAGACAGATAAATTGCTCTTGCAGAATATTTTAATTGCAAAAAGTGACATTTCTTTTTGGCATTAACTAAAAGTCTTACTCCCCAAGATTTAGCCCCAAATGCCTTTGATATCTATCACTAGGCCTGTGATTAGTATCAAAGCCATTTCCAACTAAGCCATCTCAAATAAACAATCCCCCACCCCCCAAAAAGTGTGTCTGCAACATGCAGATAAGCCCACCAGCCTGTTTCAATGGGATTGCCCCTCCCAAGGTCCTCCTAGGTAGAAATTCTATAATTGCTTCTTGCACCCTGATGGTTTTCTTGAGAAGACAAATCTGTTTTCATCTTTACACAACACTTTGCTCTATTTCAGGGGATTGATGAAAGATGCTCTGATTCTAGAAGATTATCTTATTTTGGTCTTGGGGAAAAGGAGCTATTATGAAAATATTTGCAATACAAATATTGATGAGGGTAGACTATACACAAACCCACATCTCAAAATCTTAAACAATAAATTTTATTTCTTAATCATATCATAAGATTGGGAGTGGGAGGATGTTGGGGGCCAGGCTGGAAGCCAGACACATCACATTCCATTGGGCAGACTCCATGGTCTCATAGCTTACCTATTGCAATAACAGCTAGAAATGTACCCCAGCAGAGTGCTCTGGGGAACAAAAGGGTTCAACGCGGATATTAACCAACATTAGCATTTTCAACCATGATAATGGTAAGAAAATGTGTGAGGTAAAATGTGTGTAGTTGTGAGAAAATCGTGTAGAATTATCAAGGTAATCAATGATGAAACTCTGAAAATTAATGTAAATTTCTTGTGGTTGAAGACAAAGGAGATTTTTTGGCTGTTGAGATGGCATCTGAACATAGTAAGCTCTTCATCTTGATTGCATCATGATATTTTCTGGACAGGTGAATTCACTTCCATAGGCCTCAATTTCTTCAATTGTGTGGACTTGGAGCAGAAATGGATGTTTGTACTCTACTATCACAACTTTTGACAGGTTGACTGCTAAAATATGTCCTTGTCATCTATTTAGGTTGTACTAGTATTATCTTTTTGGAGAAATTCATAGACACACATTTCAAAGTTACAAACAACACTGAGCTGTCATCTGCATATCAGAAATCTATTAGTCCAAGGCTTAAACAGGGATTGCGTTTTCCGTTTATTCACTCTAGTTTCTGATGACAATACCTACAATTTATGGAGCCCTCACTCTGGGCCAACTCCTACATTTGGTATATCCTCCCAGAAACCAGTAGAGGGAAGTGCTGTGACCCCTGTCCTCAAGGTGACAGGATCGAGATGGAAAAGCTGGGTGGCTTGATTTAGTATGCCGTGGAGCTGTCGTTAGGAAATAACCACATCTCCCTTGAGGTGGAAAGAGTTTTAACAACTAACACACAGTTCTTGAAGGTTTAAGCTGGCCTTTTTATTTATGAGAGCCTTATGTTTTTTTCATGTACGTATTTATTATTGCTTGTACATCTCATGAGTATTTTAAAAATTGACAAGTATTGTTTGTTATTCTGAATGCTATTGTTCATAGATCTTGACCCAATTTCATTACTCTTGTTCATGTAATATTCAAGAAACTTCAGGGATGAAAGTGATAATATGACTTAAATCATTAAACATAAATATGAGAGGCTTTAATAAAATTAGAACTGATTGTCTAATTGAAATTGGAATTGATTGTTTTAAAGGTGAAACAGACAAAAATTCTTGAAATAAGAATGTAGATCCCATTGATTTGTTTTTCCTAACAATGTCATTTTTTTTAGTGCTTTACTTAAATACCCATAAAATTTCCAGATGAACGAAGAACCTAAAGAAAACTAAAGCTTTGGTCTTTATTTTATAATTTTTTTATTTTCTCTATCCATATACTTGTGTTTATTTGGTTTCCACTTTTTGCCTTCACAAAATTAAAAAGCCTTAAAATTTAATGATAATAACAATGTTTAAGACTAGATTTGTTTCTAGATAAGGACTAGTAACAAAACCTTGTAAAGAACAAACAAAGATAAATACATTCAGAAAAGAAATCAGATTACTGCAATGAAATATTGAGCAATAATAATAATAATAAGGCTAAAAAAGTAACATTTACATTGTCAGATAAGAGTATGTCTATCATAGAATGCTTTGACTCTGAGGTTCAGTATGGAGTCATCAGTTAACTTCTTTTTTTTTTTTCCAAAGTCTCAAAAAATAGACAACTAATATTTATAAATAAAAATAGAAGATAATTTCAAAAACAGATCATGCCAAATCTTATAGACAATAGAAAAAGAGGAAATACTTCAAAATCATTCTACTTCATCTGGATATACCTGATATTAAAGTGGAAAAAATATTATTATAAAGGGAAATTGCAAACATATTCACTTATAAATGAGGATGCTATATCCTAAAAAACATATTAATAGCCCTCTCTCAGAGCTGGACAGATCATCTAAACAGAAACTAAACAAAGATATTAGAGATTTAAATGAGACCCTAGAACAACTGTGCTTGATAGACGTATATAGCACATGCCATCCCAAAGATAAAGAATTTATATTCTCATCATCCCATGGAACATTCTCCAAAGTTGATCATATCCTAGGACACAAAATAAACCTCAATAAAATCGAAAGAATTGAAATTCTACCTAGCATCTTCTCAGACCACAAGGTATTAAAAGTGGAACTCAACTCCAACAAAAACGTTCAACCTCACACAAAGGCTTGAAAGTTAAACAACCTTACGCTGAATGATAGTTGGGTGTAGGAAGAAATGAAAAAGGAAATCATTAACTTCCTTGAGTATAACAACAATGAAGGTACAAGATACCAAAACCTGTGGGATACAGCAAAAGCAGTCCTGATAGGAAAATCTATTGCATTAGAAGCAGACATTCAAAAAAAAGAAAGAGAATGTATCAACAAACTCACAAGCCATCTTATGGAATTGGGGAAAAAAAGAACAGTCTAAGTCTAAACCCAGCAGAAGAAAAGAAATATCCAAAATTAAATCAGAGATCAATGAAATTGAAAACAAAAGAATCATTCAGAAAATTAATGAAAGAAGGAGTTGGGAAAAAATAAATAATATAGATTTGGCCAGACTAACTAGAAATAAATAAAGCTAAATCTCTAGTAACCTAAACCAGAAATGATAAAGGGGAAATAACAACTGATGCCACAGAGATACAAGAGATTATCTCTGAACACTACCAGAAACTCTATACCCAGAAATTTGACAATGTGAAGGAAATGGATCAATATTTGGAATCACACCTTCTCCCTGGACTTAGCCAGGAAGAAATAGATCTCCTGAACAGACCAATTTCAAGGAGGTGAAGGACCTCTATAAAGAAAATTATGAAACTCAAGAAAGAAAATAGCAAAGGACTTTAACAAATGGAAGAACAAATGCTCATGGCTAGGAAGAATCGAAATTGTTAAAATTTGTATACTTCCCAGAGCAATCTACTGATTCAACGCCATCCCTATTAAAATACTAAAATCCTATTTTCAAGACTTGGAAAAAATGATTGTGCGTTTTGTATGGAACCAGAAAAAAGTCCCGTATAGCTAAGGCAGTTCTTAGTAATAAAAACAAAGCTAGGGGCATCACCATACCAGATTTTAGGCTGTACTACAAGGCCATAGTGGTCAAGACAGCATGGTACTGGCACAAAAATAGAGACATAGACATTTGGAATCAAATGGAAAACCAGGAAATGAAACCAACAACTTACAACCACCTAATCTTCGATAAACCAAATAAGAATGTACACTGGGGGAAAGACTCCCTAGTCAATAAATGGTGCTGGCAGAACTGGATATCTACATTGTAAAAGACTAAAACTGGACCCGCACCTTTCTCCACTCACAAAAATTGATTCAAGATGGATAGAGGACTTAAATTTAAGGCATGAAATGATAAAATCCTCAAAGAAAGAATAGGAAAAACACTGGAAGATATCAGCCTGGGGAAAGACTTCATGAAGAAGACAGCTATGGCAATAGCAACAACAGCAATAATAAACAAATGGGATTTAATTAAACTGAAAAGCTTCTGTACAGCTAGGGAGACAACCAAAGCAAATAGACAACCTACCCAATGGGAAATGATATTTGCATATTTTGAATCTGACAAAAGCTTAATAACTAAGATCTATACAGAACTTTAATTAATTCACAAGAAAAAAACCAATGATCCCATACATCAATGGGGAAGAGAGATGAACAAAACCTTCTCTAAAGAAGACAGATGAATGGCTAGCAAACATATGAGAAAATGCTCATCATCTCTATACTAGAGAAATGCAAATTAAAATCACCCTGAGATATCATCTAACCCCAGAGAGAATATAGCCCATATCACAAAATCTCAAAACTGCAGATGCTGGCGCAGATGGAGAGAGAAAGGAACACTTTTACACTGCTAGTGGGACTGCAAACTAGTACAACCTTTTGGGAAGGAAGTATAGAGAAACCTCAAAGATCTAAACCTAGACTTCCCATTTGATCCTGCAATCCTATTACTGGGCATCTATCCAGAAGGAAAGAAAACCTTTTATTATAAAGACACATGTGCTAGACTATTTATTGCAGCTCAATTTACAATCACTAAAATGTGGAAATAGCCTAAATGCCCCTCAACCCAGGAATGGATTGGCAAGCTGTGGTATGTGTATACTATGGAATACTATTCAGCTATTTTTAAAAAATGGAGATTTTGCAGCATTTGTATTAACCTGGATGGAGGTGGAACACATCATTCTTAGTGAAGCATCACAGGAATGGAGAAGCATGAATCCTATGTATTCAACTTTGTATGAGGACAATTAATGACAATTAATGACATGGTGGGGCATGGGGGAAGGAAGGGCAGACAGAGAGAGAAGGAGGGAGGGGTGAGGGAAAGGAAAATTTTAAAAAAGGAAGAAAACAGTGACTAATTCTCACATAAATTGGATTAATTTTGATCAAAGTACATTATTTGAATGTTAATTTTTAATTCAACTATATTTACAATTCTTTTGGAATAAGCCCTATACGCATTAAAATTGTTCTGTAAGAAAACTGAAAGAGCAGTTGATGTTTTCAAGAATTATGAAAATGTTTGATGTTTTTTGAGGAGTCTGGTGGAGGTTTTATAACTAACTAGCTCTTATTTTCTTGCTCAGATACTAATATATTGGCATTTTGAATACTGTTCAAACAGAGTAGCCAATATATTAATTTTTTCTAAAGACGATACTTGTTCATACTCCCCACCTTTAAGGGGCAAATTTATAGCTAACTTTCTGTGTGATGAATTGCTTTGGTTTATTTAATTATTGATATACAGAAGAAGTATTCGTTTTCTTCCTTTTAGAGACATTCCAAGTAAATTAAATAATTTCTATAAATATTGAATTGCCCAATTTTGTAATACTTTTTTTGTGAGTTTACTTATAACATAAATATACTTATAAAAAGATGCATAGTTGACCTGAATATTACATATAAAGCCCATTTGCTACAATTTTCAGAGTTTGCAGATTTAATCAGCATTCTGCTATAACATTTTCTATGGAGATTTATAATCAGCAGCAACATAAAATGCTTGGAAGTAAGCATTATTCTTAAAACTGGGCCAAGTAAGGAGAGTTTAAATTGAAATTGTCATGTCTTTAGTGAAAATACAGTCTTCTGAGTCTGATTAGTCCCATTAGAATACAGAGCTGGGGCAAGAGCTACAACCACCTCTTTGGTCATTGGCCAGATTTGTTTTCCAGGTAATATATTTTTTTGATGTAATGTCTTCCTTGCCTGAAAAGGTGCCCCTTCAAGGAGATGTTGTTACTATCTATTTTTAATTATTGCAATCACACCACCATAAAAGACTAAGATAAGAATCATTTTGATAATAATAGAGCCTCAAAAATGAGCTCTTAAATGGCCATAGTCATTCATTACTTGGCATGAGGCTTTCAAATTACTTTATTATACTTTAAAACCAGTGAGGATCATGTTGAAGGAAGAGTAGTAGTATCGTTTTCATTCACCCCTTTGTTAAAAGCTTAACTACCAGCAATTTTTATCATTTGGAAAAAAGATGATTGCACTTACGTGGGGGTCATGGGGGGAATCAAAATGAGCTGACAATTGAAAACTCAAATTAAAGCCTCTGTCCTCACATTCGTGTGCCCCACTCACAGCCTTCCAGTCATCCTACATGACGGCTCCTGGTGCTGCTTGGCTCCCTGTGTGATCCAATGGGTATCTGAAGGCACAAGTTTAAACTCACCAGTGAATGAATCCAATCCAAGGAACTATAAAACCGTCTATGTATCAGAAGAAATCTGGAAGTCTTATGGTAAAAATGTCTTCTTCCAAATCATTTTTGAGACCAGGTGCAGTGGCTCATGCCTGTAATCCTATCACTCTGGGAGGTCGAGGCAGGTAGATTGCTTGAGCTCAGGAGTTTGAGACCAGCTTGAGCAAGAATGAGACCCCATCTCTACTAAAAATAGAAAAATTAGCTAGGTGTTGTGGCAGACAGCTGTGGTCCCAGCTACTCTGGAGGCTGAGGCAAGAGGGTCACTTGAGCCCATGAGTTTGAGGTTGCTGTGAGCTGTGATGCCCCAGCACTACCCAGGATGACTAGCTCAAACAAAACAAAACAAAAATGAAATAATTTTTGAGAGGAAGCCTGCATTGCTCAGTTAGAAACACACAGAACTGGTGTCTTCATTCATAACCAACATCCTCTTCATTCAGAAAGGACAACAAACCGCACACTTCTTCCACTATTTATTGGTAAGGATCATTTTCTAAATTCAGCATTTTCCTTCAAAGCAGCTCAAAGTACCAACTTTATACACACACACACACATATAAAATAAGATCTAACAGAAGAGCAGGACTCAGGGGTATGGCTTTTTGATTTTTCTTAACACTCTCTCACTGGCTAATAAAACTGAAGTGGGAAGGTTGTTCTCCATTTTTGGTTTTGGAAGAATTAAAACTTTCAAGAGTAGAGATTTCAGAGGACGTGGGATATGTGAATGATGATGGGGCGCAGTTTCCAGCCATTTGAGAAGTAGCAGGAGGAAGAATTAGAAGGGCCAGGGCTGCTTTACTGGAACTTGTAGTGTTTGTCCCCTGCCGCAGGTTTCCACAACACGCTGCATTCGGAGCCAGGGGACCAGAGATGTGTGGGACCCTTCCCAGGTGACCACCCAGAGCCACCACCAAGCAGGACAAGATGTTAGAAGAGCAGCGGAAGGGCCAGCCCGGGAGCGGGAGATCACAGTGTGTCCCAGCCCTGGCTGCGGGCCTCTGTCTCAATAGGGAGAATCCACAGGTCTGCGAACAGGGGCGGGAAGAGAGGGGCTCTGCTTACCATCGCTTCCGGTGACCCCTTTTGGGAGTTTGTGCCTCGCATTCCCGTAACTCTCGGTTATGGGAGGTCAGAGGTCTCGGTCCTTAAAGATGAACTATTTCCACCCGAGGACACAGCAAGTGTCCCATTTAATTACAGACCGCTGCTACCTCTTGGACGCTTGAGACACCTGTGCCAAAGAGTCAGGAGGCAAGAAGGGGCCATTGACCCCGAAGGACAGGACAGGAGGGAGGGCTGCTGTCCACACAGGAAGAGAGACGGAGACGTTTGGCAACCAGATGACGCCACTGGGTGGCCCTTGTCTTGCCTTGCTCGGCTTTGAGGTGAGTGGGCAGTGCAGCAGCTACGGCTGGAAAGGAGCATGGGAACCAGGGTCGGGCCAGGCAGGCATGTCCATCCAGGGACTGACCAAGGCAGGGGTGTGAAAGTCCAGCCGTTTCATCACAAAGCCAGTCAGCGCTGCTGGGCCGCACGTGCAGCAGGGTCTGGCTGGCTTAGCTGAGACTTTGCGAGGTCTACACCGCAATTTGGCTTCTCCTGCCCAATTCTACTTTCTTTCTTGCCTGTCTACAGATGTTGATCTCCAGGAAATAGTTCACATGCCAAACTCCATCTCTCTCTTTTTTTTTTTTTTTTTCTGAGACAGGGTCTCTCTCTGTGCCCCAGACTGAAGCACAGTGGCACAGTTATAGCTCACTGTAGCTTCAAACTCCTGGGCTCAAGAATCCTCCCACCTCACCATCCCAGGTCACTGGGACTCCAGATCACACCACCACCACATGTGGCTAATTTTTAAAAATTATTTTGTGTATAGGTGGACAACTCTCTAGTTGTCCAGGCTGGTCTTGAACTCTTAGACTCAAGTGATACTTCTTTGTCCTCTCAAAATTCTGGGATTACAGGTGTGGGTCACCACACCTGCCCTCAAGTCTTACCTCATTGCCTCCTTCTGGACAACCCAACCTGCAACAACTGCCTTTACCAGTGGCATTTTGCCTGTCAGAAATGGGTTTTAAAATCCCTGCTCATGGGTGGCGCCTGTGGCTCAGTGCATAAGGTGCCTGCCCCATATACTGAAGGTGGCAGGTTTGGCCCCTGCCAAACTGTAGCAAAAAATAAACAAGTAAATAAATAAAATGAGGAAGAAAAACATGCTTTAAAAAATAAAAAATAAAATCCCTACTGAAAATTTTAATTTCAAATTTATTTATTTTATTTCAAATTTTTATTTTATTTCAGAATTTTTATTTCTGGTCATCAGACCCTCAGTATAGACTCTCCAAACTTCTGTGAGAATAACCAAGCAGGCAGTGGAAAGAATGAGGATGCACAGCACTGATGAGCAAACTCTCAACTGGGCTAGGAAGTTTCACTGACTGTGAGGCCAGTGAAACAGGATTAAAATATTGAATTGTGGGCAGCGCCTGTGGCTCAAAGGAGTAGGGTGCTGGCCCCATATGCCGGAGGTGGTGGGTTCAAACCCAGCCTTGGCCAAAAACTGCAAAAAAAAAATATATATATATAGAGAGAGAGAGAGAGAGAGAGAGAGGGAGAGGGAGAGGGAGAGGGAGAGAGAGAGAGTTGCTACAATTGAAAAGCCAGCACAGTTTCCCATTTCCTGGGATTGAGTACAGTAAAATATCGATTCAGCTGATGAAAAGGCCAGTGCAGTGCAGTCACAGTGCAGTTTCTGGCTCACTAACATGTCTTACTAGGTTAGGAAATTACTAAATTGCCAAAGTAGGTACAGTACCAAACCCAGCCTTGCACAACTGCTAATCCTGCCTCACAGTTTAAGGAAAGGTACAGGGACCGGGCCACTGGTTCTAGTAGAAGCATGTTATGGAGGGGGATGGGTGTGGTCTCAGATCCCTTCGAGGTTTAATATATACTTTTGACCTCATCCACAGGAAAATGCACACTCTCACCTACCTCTACATAAAACCTAAGTTCATCTGTGACCTGACAAGCGAGTCACGGATCCCTCTGTAAAGTATGCTCGCAACAGAAATTTGATCATTTTAAGTGTAATTTCTCATTAACAGATATTTCTAAAAGCCAATACTGAAGTAAACAATTTTCTGTTAGTTGCTAATTTCCCCTTGGTATTGTTTCCTGGTGCTGCCATTACTTACGGCACGACCTTGGACAGGTCATTTAACCTTTCAGTTTTCTCACTGTAAAATCGGGGAGAAGAGAAGAGTCACTACGCAAGTCATTGAAAAAGCTTTCAACAATGTGGGCTCACAAGTCTCCCCAGGATGTGAGCCACTGCTGTGGTTGGTGGTGGGCTGCATAGCTAGCTATCACTCCTGCTTTGAGCGGATGAAGAATAAAAGGTACTTTTTATTTCTTATAGGACAATTTCAGAGAAAAGTTAAATTTCCTACTTCACTGAAATGTCCCACTATACAGGATGGTGTACAGACAGGTGCAATAGTGCACGGCACAGAGACAGGACTTGGTCACCATAAGCATATAGGGACACAGGTTCTGTGAGCTGTGCCTGCAATTCTGTGAACTGTCTTGACATGAGAACAGAAAGTCCAGATTGAGTGGATTTTGCTTTCCATGATTCAAGTTAAATGATTTTTGCAGTGATCTTGCAAGTATTCTGAAATCAAGGGGAAACTACATATTAGACATTTCCTGAGCCCTTGAAGATTCCTGTAAAGCTTTATAAGAAGTGGCTTCTCTATTTAATATGACTTCTAAGAGGAAGAATCATTAGCTGAATCCTTATATCCTGAGGTAATGTGGAACAACACTACTAAGATACAGAAGATATTTTGACTAAAGAAAATCAGACAGGATCCAGCTGACAAATGGAAAGAGTAAAGATTAGTTATAATATTAACGACATGCACTTTGATTTTAATTATTTTATTTTGTTACTTTCCTTCTGAAAAGGTTGATTATATGTGGCCTGTTTAGAAAAACTTAGAAATAACACAGAACTTTCCAAGGGCTTCAAGATTATCCAGGATCACAGAAAGAAAAAAAAAAGGCAATGAATATTGCACCCATTTTTACCTATAAAGGGGAGTGGAAGAGATAGAATTGCTATAACTGGACTTTCTCCAGACATGCCGAGAGTAAGCCCTACTTTTGCCAAAAATTATGCATAGGTCATTAATCACAACCTAGGAACTGCATCTAACCTGGAAACCAAAAGACCTTTCTGTGGCCATAGCCCAAATGAATTCCAAATTGCATAGAATATTTAATTTTGAATTCCCTATGTGCTTATTAATGAGCCATCTCTGAACATATCCAAAAATAAATGGAATTATTTTAATAATTAATTAAATGCCCATGGTGAGCATTATTTCACCCTACAACATTTTTCTCTTGGAATCAATAGCATAATCACTCTCTCCTCAAATGAGCTGAAGGGATCTCGTGGGACACAAAGGTCTCCTGGCCCTTTGAAAGTATTCTGGCACCAAGAGCCTGAGGGCCCAGAACCACTGCAGGGTCACAGCTGGAAGACACCACATTGCTCCATTCCAGGGACCCACAAGCACCCCGATGCTTTCTGAAGAGTGGTGCCCACCTGTCAGGTTTTCCAAGGATCTCTCAGGAGGACATGCTTACCCAATTCTGGAGACAAAGACAACTGCCAGGCTATAGGGAATTGGTCTCCTCACCTCTATTTCCTACATCTCACAAAAGAGGGGGACTGGATACAGGCAGAGATTTTAACCTTCCGTTAGCAAGTCTGTGTATCCTGTAAGCAGCAGCTTCCTTCTGACACATTTGGTGTGTTTTCTAAGGTTGCATACTTTGGGCTTGCTCCCAAATCATTGTCCAAGATGGTGCCCACACTCTTAAGAATGAATTTTTAAAAAGAGATATAAAATAAGTGACATGGAACATTAAAGTATATATTTTGAAAAGATCTGCTCTATTTTATAGGAGAGCATGGCTTTATTTTATCATCTAACTTCTAGAACTTTCTATAGCTCATTTTATAATCACAAAATATTTTACAATCATCCTAATAAGCAAATCCTCTTAATAATTTGACAAGATTTTTGCACTTGAGCAAACTGCATGTAGAACTAGAGAAAAGTTGTGCCTCTGAGGCTCTCTAGGTGAGTCTGATTTAACTGTGCAGAGATATCTTCAGCGTATCACGTCATCCACAGTTGTCAGAAAGTCCTTCCAAGAATGTTTCTTCATTCCTCAAACTGACTTCCTTTCCAGATCCCTCCAGTAGGCAGTCAGGAGAGAAGATTTCAATATTGCATATTACTCAGCAGGCCGCAGTGGGAGGATCTTTTTTTTTTTTTTTTGAGGCAGAGTCTCACTTTGTTGCCCTGGTAGAGTGGCCTGGTGTCACAACAGCCTCAGCCTCCTGAGTAGCTGGGATTACAGGTGCCTGCCACAATGCCCAGCTAGGTCTCACTCTAACTCAGGTTGGTCCCAAACTGGTGAGCTCAGGCAAACTGCCCAACTTGGCCTACTTCAGCCTCCCAGAGTGCTAGGATTTCAGGCGTGAGCCACCATGCCCAGCCTGTGAGAGGATCTTTTGAGCACAGGAGCTTGAGGCTAGCCTGGGTATCATAGAGAGATTCCATTTTTTTTTTTTTAGTCACACATTTATGGTTTAATATTATCTCCCCAAGAACCTGTAAGCTGAACATCAACTTAGATCTCCATGGGATTTCTGGTTGTTCTGAGTGTCCTGCAGACACTCCTGAGGTTGCAGGATGATTTGCTATGGTCTTTTGATAGACACGAACTGGATCCTCAGGGCAGCTTGCCACACTGATTTATAAGGAGGCACCATGTCTTTTAAGACCAGAAAACACCTAACCCTGCAGCTTGAAAGTGATGAAATGCTCTCACTCCAGACAAGGCTGTGGATTTATGGACCACGCTGTCTGTGCTCAGCATCTTGCCACAGAACGTGCAGTGCAGTGGAACGGGATTCTTCCATCCATCCCAGACAGGCAGAAATGGTTTCTTTCTTCTTTCTGGTTTGCAGTTTCACTACTTTATGTCAGACCAGACTTCAGCCTTGGATGTTTCACAGCCAAGGTTCTTTGGGCAGGAGGATGACAAAAAAGCATTTATTTCAAGTTTCAACTAAGTGTCAGTCTCCTCCCCTCACCCCTGTCAACTGACATTGCATTTTGGGATTCAGTGCTGTTTCAATGAGCTTCACAATCCTCAGCTGTGTTGCTAATATGGGTCAAGATATTGATTCCCCTGGTTTTGGCTGTGAGTGGCTTTTTATGAAAAGCATCAACTCAGCTGTTCAACTCAGCTGAACTACTTTACATGCTCAGAATGTGTTGCTTTTGCTGCTGAGTAGTGAAAATCAGAGAGGATCCTTTACTCATTGCAAGTCTGTTCAGATTACCATTGGGGTTTTGGTTCCATGTTGTTGAGCTGGGAAAATAAAAGGAAAAATGATAACTTTCATCATCACAGGGAACCTGCCTCACTTTACTTCACGCAGAAGCATGCAATTCCTCAAGGACAGATTCTGCCGCGTATCATTTTAATACACATTTTCAGGGGTGGTGCCCACAGACCTTTCCCTGAGTCACTGACTGCCTCATTTACCGCCACTCTCTCTTGTAAGTAGCCAGCTCCTCTGGGAAAATGAGCTGCTGACTTGCTTTGGCTGTGTCTTTTTGATCATCCAAAAATTAGCGATTAGTCAGTGTGCAGAGATCTTGATAAATATAATTTTACAATGTAAACAAAGAAACCAAACCATTCACTTTGGAAATGCAGATTGTAAATTCCCTGTCAGAGATGGCAGGAGTTCACAAGATTCAGCCATGGTGTGGTGTATAACAGAGGGTTCAATAAACATCTCTGTCTCGGACATCACAATCAAGCCGTGAAGTCCTCGTCTCCAGACTGTTGGTATCCTCTGAGTAGCCAGTAACCGTGAACCATTCTTTAGGACTCAAACAAAGTGATAAATTCTTCCAAAACATTAAGTGAGAGTATTACAGCCCTGGACGGTGCAGTTGATGAAATATCTCAAGGCTCTGGGAATTCATTCACTCTGCTTGACTGAACATAGGCCTCAGATCATCAATGACTTCAATAATGTAAATAGTTTCTAGAATGCTGGAGAGGCTCATTTGCATTTGTTATTATGGGGATTGTATGCTTGAATACCAAAAGGTTTATAGTTCCCAATGTGAGGAAAAGCCCAAAGTCCAATCTCAATACTACACACACACACACACACACACACACACCCCCCCACACACACACATTTCAAAACCTAAACAAAGGGAATGACTCACTCCAGTATTTGAATGATGCCACAGGGCCAGATGGCACAGGCTGACAGAGGTATTGTGCATGCCTTCCCTTTACTGAAAATACAGTAGGTACTCCACTTTTGGATAATTACTTTAAAATGACTTTAAAAAATCCTAGCTGCACTATGGTAATATACTGTACTGCACCCCAAATACTGGCAGCCATTTATTGGATATGGCCACATTAAAAACAAAAAGAAAAGGTTTACAGTGTTTATTTCAATTCTCACAAAGCTCCTAACCAGTGGTTCTCAACCTTCCTAATGCCGCAACCCTTTAATACAGTTCCTGTGGGTCATGACCCACTGGTTGAGAACCACTGCTCTAAACACTGGATCTTGTTCTCTCCATTTTATACACAAAAAGGAGAAGTTAAGGCACTTGCCTGAAAGGACACATAGCTAACACGTACACAGTCGTATTTTAAACAAAGAAGGGTCTGGGCCCAAAGACAAGACTAGATGCTGTCTTCGTGCTGTTTCATGTGGGAGTGAATGGCCAGTAGCCATATCTGACTGCCGAGCACTTCAGTGAGACACTGTCTGTCAAGTGAAATGTGCTGTCAGTATAAAATGCACATCAGATTTCAAAGACTTAGTGTGAAAAATAAAGAATGTGTAATATCCCGATAATTTTATATATTGGTTATATGGTGAAATGGTAATACTTTTTTTCTTTCTAAAATGTGGCTGCAGAAAATTTTCAAGTACATAGATGCCTCTTACTATGTTTCTAATGGACAGAGCTATGCAAATCTGTATACCATTCTAAAATAACTCCAACTTTTATAAATAAATATAGTTTGGACCTAAGAACTTATTTTGTTCTTCTTCAAAAAAGCCTGTGGATGACTTGGTGCTCGTAGCACAGTGGTTATGGTACCAGCCACATACACCAAGGCTGGTGGGTTCGAACCTGGCCTGGGCCAGCTAAACAACAATGATAATTGCAATAAAAAATAGCCGGGTGTTGTGACAGATGCCTGTAGTCCCAGCTACATGGAAGGCTGAGGCATGTATTATGAATTGCTTAAGCCCAAGAGTTTGAGGTTGCTGTGAGCTGTGATGCCACGGACTTCCACTGCACTCTACTGAGGGCAATATAATGAGACTCTGTCTCACAAAAAAAGCTTGTGGTTGAAAATGAAGAGTGAGAAGAATGATAGGCCAGTTTTACAAATTACAAATGCACTGTTTGTGAGACAAGGATGAAATACAGTTTGTCCTTTTACCTTTCTTATTTAAGACTGTAGTGTAATTGCTTTTTGTTGCCTTAATTTTCTTCAAGTGTTCACAGTTTGTGTTTGTTTGTTTGGGTAGGCCAAAAACAAACACAGGAATGCAGGAAAGAAGTCTTCTATACAAGGACGATGTCTTCTTCTTCAAGGTCTTCTTTGTAATTCATTCATTCACTTAAAAATAAGCGTGATGCATGGAGCCTTTCAGAAATCCTTGAAAAACAAGGCAGGAGAAATATAGCAGATGCTACAACACTGCATCAAGCGTGGAAATCTGCATTTCTCAACTTTCAGGAGTATGAAATTAAGGATATTACACTTTATTAACACATCCCTCTGATGATTATCATTGTACATGTGAGTAATAGTTGAAAATGGAGTTGTGACATTACATTACTTGACAATCCCAGGAGGTCCACTCTTTTTGGACCAATTCCTGGTGTCCCTTTATTGCCATCAGTGCCTGCACCACATACCATCATTTCAAAGCATCAGAGCTGGCACAATCAGAACTCATGGCAGATTTTTCAGACCAGATGTCCAAATCAGCTCAATAAATTATTCCTTCAAGCCCTTACTGACACCAGTGGGGAGATAGCAATTAAGATGGACAGGACACTTTCCTCTTGTTTATTCTAAGTTGGCCATCTTGTCTTCAGAAATAGTTTTGATGGAAGACCGGAAGATGGCCGACTGGTAGCAACCCTGGTCAGAGGCTCCTGAGCAAAGGAAGAAAAACTGGTTGGAATCAGAATCTATGAAGCCAAAGACAGGGAGCTGAGCCCAGAAAGAAGTTCGGCAAGCTATAAATCCAAGGAAGATCATTTAAGAACATAAAATACAAGTACAAAGTGGGCCCCAGAACTGCTTACTAGACCCGCGCCCCTTCCGCGGGTGGCGGGCGGCCGCAGAGAAGCCCCCTGTGCCAGGCAGTCACAGAAGTACTTGCTTAGCGCACTCCTGCCGGTGGCGGCAGACGAGTCCCCCACTCCGGGAGGGCCTAGAACTGCTTGCTAGAGCCGCGCACCCCACAGGCGGCAGAGAAGAACCCCGCCCCAGGGCTCTGGGCAGATCCAGAACTGATTGCTAGAGTTGCAAGCTTCCCGCAGGTGGCGGGTCACTGGAGTGGAGTTCCCCTGCTCTGGGCAGCCACAGAAGTACTTGCTAGAGCTTAGCGCACCCCCGCCGGTGGTGGCAGACAAGTCCCCCACTCTGGGAGGGCCTAGAACTGCTTGCTAGAACCGCGCACCCCATGGGTGGCAGAGAAGAACCCCGCCCCAGGGCTCTGGGCAGGTCCAGAACTGGTTGCTAGAGCTGCAAGCTTCCCACAGGCGGCGGGTGGCTGGAGTGGAGTTACCCTGCTCTGGGCAGCCACAGAAGTACTTGCAAGAGCCTAGCGCACCCCTGCAGGTGGCTGCAGACAAGTCTCCCACTCTGGGAGGGCTCAGAACTGCTTGCTAGAGCCGTGTGCTCCACGGGTGTCCTACAGGCAGTGGCGGAGGAGTTCTCTGTTCCAGGCAGTCTCAAACAGCCTTCTAGAGACATGCACACCACACAGGGGCCAGCGGAGGAGTTCCTTACTCTAGGCACCTGTGCTGGGTGGGCCCAGAATTCCTTGCTAGAGCCAGGCGCACCCTGCAGGAGGCGATGGAGGAGTCTAGCGCTCTGGGTGGGCCAAGAACTGTCTATTAGAGCCACGTGTGTCCCACAGACAGAGGTGGAGGAGTTCCCCACTCTGGCTCCCAGGCTGGGAGGGAATAGATCAGCTTGCTAGTGCCGCACATGTCCAACAGGCCATGGTGAAGGAGTCCTCCACTCCCCCCAGCTACTCTGGTGGGGCCGAAAAAAGACTGATCTGATCGCTTGCGTACCCTACATTACCGCTGCCATTCCCCCACCCCCCGACTGCTCCAGGGTGCTGAACTAGGACTGATCCGGCTACTGCCAGTCTCCTGCCCACTGGTTTCCCCAGTAGGCTGAACGAGGTCTAATCCGGCCACTCACATTCCCGTGCAGCTGCTGCCGTTCCACTGCACCCCAGTTGACCCGGCACCCGAGAACTGGGAGTAGACAACAGACACGCTCTGCCTCTCTCTCGCAGGACAACTAGAAGAGGCCACCAACTGAACAGTTCTGATAAGGTCTCCAAACAAGGTAAACTCAGAATGGGGCAGAATCAGCGGAAAAACTCTGGCAACTCGAATAACCTGAATAGATCAACTCCCCCAAGGAAAAATGGGGCAGACGTAATTGAAGACCCCATCCACAAGCAAATGGCTGAAATGTCAGAAATCAAGTTCAGAACATGGATAGCAAATAAGATTAACAGAATGGAAGAAAGGAAGGAAGAAGAAGTTCAAGAAATGATTCAAAAGATCTCTCAAGAAGTTATTCAAAACATCTCTCAAGAAATTACCCAAAAGATATCTCAAGAAGTCATTCAAAAGACGTATCAAGAACTCAACGATTTCAAAGATAAAATGATCAAAGATTTTGAAACACTGAGACAAGAGGTTGCAGCCCTCAAGGATCTGAAAGACATAGTGGAATCCCTCCGTAACAGAGTGGAACATGCAGAAAAAAGGATCTCTGATTCTGAAGACAAAGCTTTTGAAGAAGCCCAGGAATGTAAAGATCAAAAGAAATGGAGAGTAAAAACGGATCTCACTCTCAGAGAGCTCTCAGATAATTTGAAGAAAACTAATATTCGCCTTCTAGGAATCCCTGAAGGTGATGAAGTTGCTTCACAAAACACAGAGGCTCTTCTTCATGAAATTATGAAAGAAGAGAACTTTCCAGACATGCCAAGAGATTCTGAAATTCAGAAAGCAGATAGTTTCAGAACCCCAGCACGACTCAACCCAAACAAGACATCCCCCAACACATCATAATTAACTTCACCAAAGTTAAGATGAAAGAGAAAATT
>NW_003852466.1:1991471-2009643 GCF_000181295.1 Otolemur garnettii
ATCCATGTAAACATGTAAGAGGTAAAGTCTCTATGTTTCTTTAATGCTGCATAATATTCCATGGTATACATATACCACAATTTATTGATCCATTCACAGGTCGATGGGCACTTGGGCTTCTTCCATGACTTAGCAGTTATGAATTGGGCTGCATCAAACATTCTGGTGCAAATATCTTTGTTGTAAAGTGATTTTTGGTCTTCTAGATATATGCCTAGTAGAGGAATTGTAGGATCAAATGGCAGGTGATCCCTAAGTGATCCCTAAGTGATCTCCAAACATCTTTCCAAAAGGAATGTATTAGTTTACATTCCCACCAGCAGTGCAATGGTGTTCCCTTTTCTCCACATCCACGCCAACATCTCTGGTTTTGGAACTTTGTGATGTGGGCTAATCTTACTGGAGTTAGATGATATCTCAAAGTTGTTTCAATTTGCATTTCTCTGATGATTAAGGATGATGAGCATTTTTTCATGTATCTGTAGTCCATGTGCCTGTCTTCTTCAGGGTTTCTCTAAGAATAGAAATAGCTGAAGATGTTAACAAATGGGAAAACATACCATGCTCATGGCTGGGAAGAATCAACATTGTTAAAATGTCAATACTGCCCAGAGCAATATACAATTTTAATGCAATCCCTATTAAAGCTCCACTGTCATACTTTAAAGATCTCAAAAAAAAGAAAATAATACTTCATTTTATATGGAATGAGAAAAAAACCTCTAATAGCCAAGACATTACTCAGAAATAAAAACAAAGCAGGAGGAATTACACTACCAGACCTCAGGCTATACTATAAATTGATAGTGATCAAAACAGCATGGTACTGGCACAAAAACAGAGAGGTAGATGTATGGAACAGACAAGGGATGAACCAAGGGATGAACCCAGCTACTTATCGTTATTTGATCTTTGATAAGCCAATTAAAAACATTGAGTGGGGAAAAGATTCCCTATTTAAAAAATGGTGCTGGGTGAACTGGCTGGCAACCTGTAGAAGACTGAAACTGGACCCACACCTTTCACCACTAACAAAAATAGATTCTCACTGGATTAAAGATTTAAACTTAAGACATGAAACTGTAAAAAAACCCAGAAGAAAGTGCAGGGAAGACTCTTGAAGAAATCGGCCTGGGAGAATATTTTTTGAGAAGGACCCTCCCCCTCCCTGGGCAATTGAAGCAGCATCAAAAATACACTACTGGGACCTGATCAAACTAAAAGGCTTTGGCACAGCCAAGAACACAGTAAGTAAAGAAAGCAAACAGTCCTCAGAATAGGAGAAGATATGTGCAAGTTATGTCTCCAACAAAGGTTTAATAACCAGAATCCACAGAGTACTCAAATACATTAGCAAGAAAAGAACAAGTGATCCCATCTCAGGGTGGGCTAGGGACTTGAAGAGAAACTTCCATCATTGCTTTTAATACAAGACAAGTTTGGGTTTTTCTATTTTTATGATGCATTTGTTACATGGTATGTTGTTTATTGTTGTTGATCAAATGACTTAACTTTATTTCAAATTCAGCTTCAGGATCCAAGTGTAAGACCCTTACAACAATGGAGTCTCAAATTTTCACAGTGTGGGTATTTGTTCTTTACCAACAAGTAAACTGGATGAGGCAAACCAAGCCAAATCACCCGCTTACCACCATGGGCTAGTCGCAAATTGCTAGGTGACTCTCAAAGTCTATTCCTAATAATTATCTAACTGCTAAATAGAAAAAGCTATTTAGTTACATAATTTTTCTCTCTTATATACAACCCTTTTGTCACAGGGAAGGTTGAACTAATGGTTCCACTGAAGCAGAAAAGACATTTATAAACAACCTGGAGTTTGTACCACTGCTTTGATTCTCCCTTTAATTATTTTCCAAGGAAAAGATAGGTCACATTATTTTTCTATATGCAACACATTGTTTGCTCTCCATTTGTATCCTGGGAGCACTCTTATCTGTTTTCCTTCTTAACTTCTCGGCAGGAGACAAAATACCATTCAAATAGCTTTCTTGTCTTGGAATCTGGCAGAATGCCTTTGAGTCCCATCTAAGAAAAAGTGCCTCTTACAAACAGCTGTTTGCAAATATTTAGATACTTCAAATTGGCTTTCTCTTTTACCTGATAATTTTGTATGTGTGTGTGTGGTTTTTTAATTAAGCAGAGATGCAAAAGGCAATTTACTAAAACACACATCCCATGGAAAAATTTATAGTACTTTTGTCAGGAGAATGCTGTCATCCAAAAAACACAACAGCACAATATTAAAATGAATGACATTTACAGTATAGGTGTGATGAACACCCACCTGGGAGAGGCACAGAGGTTAAAACACATCATGATCTATAAAAAGCAGAAGCAGTCTTAAGTTTTTATTGTTTATGTGACCCAGAAAAATCTGGTAAACATGAGGTTGAGTTTCTCACCTTGTATATGTAAACTCTAAGATGTTCAGACCCAGGCAAATCAACAACACCCTTTGATCATCTCACTCTAGGAAAGCTCACTAGAAAATACCATTTTCAAATATTAACCAAAATGGCTTTAACTATGCACTCAACCTAGGAATCAAAGTGTCTTCCTTGAACCAAAATGGGAGACACTTCTCCTTCTTCTGTTTATTTCTTCCTCTTCTCCCCCTCATCTGGTACTAAAGCAATTTTTTTTTTTTTTTTTTTTTTTTTTGCAGTTTTGGCCAGGGCTGGGTTTGAACCCTCCACCTCTGGCATATGGGGCTGGTGCCCTACCCTTTTGAGCCACAGGCGCCACCTGGTACCGAAGCAATTTTTAACAAGGATAGATATAGTGAGTTTTTCCAGGTATATGCTCTTAGCATTATGATATAAAAATTTTTTATAATTCTTACATAACTACCATGTACTGCAGTAAATAAATTAGAATAATTAAATGATATGACCTTACTTCAAAATAGGTATATAATAACATGATTTCATGAAACTGTACTAGTTATAGCACCTGCTGATTTCTTTCCCAAACCTTAAGGCTAATAAATATATATTTTTAGTATATGTGCAGCCAAACTGAGCACATAAATATACATTTTTAAATTTGAAAGCAAAATAATTTTTGAGATTATCAGAACTATCTGTTCATAGTTATGTATCTCAGTAACATGATTGAAAGACTGGATTATCTCTTATAGGGGTACAGGTGAATCTTTCTAAGAGTAGAATGTGAATGTTTTAAAGCAATAACTGAGAAAATGACATGAAGGCTGTGTTGAGCAGTTTGATGGAAGTATTTCAGATTGCATGTGAAAACCCTACACTGTACCCCAGAAGTGCATTAATGTACATAGTTACCATTCAATGAAAAAAAAAAAAAGACTGGATTATCTCTACATAAAGGTAATGACTATTAAGTTATTAAAATGGTGGGGTTTTAAAGGGGCTGATGAATTAATAGTAAAGTGATAACAATATTTTAGAGGGATCACAGAATGGGAGATAGCTCAAGATTTCTGAGGTCCAAACCCTCATTCTGCTGCTTACTTGGATGGCATGTAACCTCTCTGGGCCTCTGATTCCTCATTTGTTAAGTGAGGATCATAGAGTACCTACATCATGGGGTTGTTGTGAATATCACATGTGTGAATGTATGTAATGAGCTTTGAACAATATACGTGTATGGTAGATGTAAAAGGGCTCAGAATGTATTAGCTGTGGTTATTTGTAAACCTGGTAGTAAAGTGCAAATAATTGGAAAGTTCCTAAAACTTGATGGCCATGCGTCTGTTCAAATCTGACATTAATACATCTGTAGTCTCAGGGATGTTTTGTTTCCACTGAAAAGTTGACCAAATGCAGAATTGTGATACATAATTAGTATCCACAGACATGCAGAGTGCAAGATGGAACCAACACTGGGGAAAAGGCCAAAAAAACGGGGGTCTGAGTTAGCCTGTAATATAATATTTTTTAATCACTTCAACGTGGACCCATATAGATTATTAAGTTGAATATCCGATGTATATCAATGTTCTAGAAAATTTAGAAAATATAATTGTAATTTTTTCTAGACACTTTTTTCTTAGTTTTTGTTTGGTCAGACATGAAGAAAACAATTTTATTGAAGAGATGTGACCATAATAAATGAAAGACAAAAATGTTCATTGATTAACTTAGACAGCAAATAAGAATTTGAAGGTAATCAAAGTAAAATCATCAAAGCACTTCCTTCCACAATATAAGAAGGAGTCTCTAGATCCCAGTTTAATTTTTCTTGTCATGTATAATATCCATATGCAATTAAAGAGGACATTTTTCTAGTGTTTGCTTTTGTGTACAAACTTTTCTGCACTTTAAATGTCATCAATTAAATTGCTAGCCAATTAAGTCACTAGCCTCAAAGCAAACATACATTTGCCTTAAATTTAACAAAGATTTAGATTTAAAATAATGAACCACATACGTAACAATTAAGTATAAAAGAGAGATTTATATTTATTTTATTAATGAATCTGGCTAGATAATGATTTCTCTGAAGGAAATTTTCTATTAATGGCAAAACCATTTTCTAAGTATGATGGATCTCACACTTTATCGAGTAAGAAAAATTTTAATCATGAATGTTTTAAGCCATTCATAGCTAAGTAGTGTTTATGTAAATCACTTTAGATTTTTCAGGAGTCAGGATGGTGGGAAAATATTTATTTATTTATTTTTATTTTAGATTAATATCAGGGTACAAAAAATCAGTTTACAGTGTTTGCATTTGTTAGGTTAAGCCTCTGTCGTAGTTGTGTCCCACACCCAGGAGGTGTGCTGTGCCCTCATACTGTGCCCATCAGGTGGGGGCACACCAGTCCTCCTTCCTCCCCTCTCCCCTCTCCTTCCTACCCCTACTTGAATTGAATTGAGGTTTTTCTTCTATGTGGGTGTGTATTAGTTCGTCTACTGACTTCACATTAGTATTGAGTACATTGAATACTTGCTTTTCCATTCTTGTGATACTTTACTAAGAAGAATGTGTTTCAGCTCCATCCAGGTTAATACAAAAGATATAAAGCCTCCATCTTTGTTTATGGCTGTAAAGAACTCAATGTTGCAACTCTGGAAATCAGATTCTCTTCCCATCCCAGGATTTTTACTGTTTGTTGTTTGTGAGTTTTGTGAAAGTCTGAAAATCTGAGGTCTGTAGTCTTTGTGGTGTGTTTGGCCCTGCAGTCTCTGTCTGGTTAGTGTATTTGCTAGCTAATGATTAGGTGAACATTTTCTTTGCTTCCTGGAACCAGTAACTCCCCATCTTTGCTGAGGGGCTCCGTGCGTGTGTGTTGAGGGGCTCCGTGAGTGTGTGTTGAGGGGCTCCGTGCGTGTGTGTTGAGGGGCTCCGTGAGTGTGTGTTGAGGGGCTCCGTGCGTGTGTGTTGAGGGGCTCCGTGAGTGTGTGTTGGGACGTGCCTTCAGCCCTCACCCAGGCAGTTTGCAACTCTGCCTTGGCATTTCCTCTTGCTTGTACAGGGACTCAAGGTTAACCCAAGGTGCGAGCTTAGTGCTGTCTCTGGTCTTCCTGGGCATGCGTGTGTAACACTGGGCATGTGCACAGCCCTACACGTGCATGTGGCCTTCTAGATTTTCAGGAATATTTTGCAGACTTTCAAAGTCACCTATAGACCTATCCCAGCTTTCTCATTATCATTTTCCTCAGGCCTTTGTTTGCTTCAACTGTTATCTTCTGCTTCAGGCAGCCATAATATTCAATTGCCTTTAATTATTTTCAACAAATGTCCAGGAGAGAAAGGCTGTTTGTAATGAGTGAGCTCTGAGTCAGGTCAAATCAAGGTAACCTTGCAAGTGGGATACTCAAGGAAAACACCAGTCGGGTCAAGTACAGACCATGTTCTGGGAATGGGGCTGTGGGAACTCCAGCAATCCCATTTTGCCTCCTGCAGTAGCTAGTAGGCTGCTGGGTGTCACCATCTTTTCTGGCTATTAGTTTTTGAGATTACCTCAGCCTTCAGGAGGGCAGGATGAGAGCAGAACAAGTTAAAAGGCTACAAATCTTACTTTTCTGGGTGAATTGTAGCTGTGTTAATTGAATAAATGCTCCCTAGATTGCCCTAAGCTTTGGTTAATTTCCAGAGTTCAGAAAAAGTTGATTTTGGTCACTTTTGTCAGTATTCTAATTTCTTTTACAGAAGAGAGAATTTTGTGGAGGTTCTTACCCCACTTTTTCTGCTGATTCCTCAGCATCTTTGGTTGTGACTGAAAGAAGACCTAGTCTGGTCTCCCAGCACATCAATAAGCAAAATCCCTTCTAAATCTTCCTCTTCTCAGTTTAAAAGTCTCCTTTTAAATTGCTCAACCATATTGGAAAATGTTCTCATTTTGTCGGTCTTTCTTTTACTGTCTTTTATGCCACTTAACGCCAGAACACAAGAGTACCACTCCCTGCAACCTGGCTCCCTCCTGCTGTTTGCTCACAATACCCTTCCTCTTAGGTCTCTGCCCTCCCAGGTTCTTGGGAGGTTCTTGGCTGTGCCTCTTGCTGCAATTCACCAGCCTGGGGAAGAAATATTTCCAGACAGTGTATCTCAAAACCCCCTCTGCTTCAGCTGCTTCTGCAGTTTTTAGCTTTATTTCACTCTCCCTCTTTCTTATTCCTCTTGGTTGCTTTTAAAGGCTTTCACACTGGAGTCTGCAGAGCTTAAGATATGGGGACAAAGAATGGGAGGAAATGCCAGGGGGGCTGCTTCCAGCCTCCTCACTCCTCAGCTCTTGTCTATTTTCTTTGTTTAAAGTCTTATGCTCCTCAAGAGACTTCTTTTTAATGAAGTACTCTCTGATAAAAGGTGGGGGGTGTCTGAAAATTACTTCCCTCAGGAAAACAAGTGCACTGTCGCCACATATGAGACTGATAGAATACAGAGCCTAATAAAGTTGAAGGAGAATCTTTTATAAAACAATCCCTACTTCATACGACTAATTTAAAACTACTGGATTCTGTAGAATTGCACACACCAAAGTTAAGTCTTTTATAGATGAGGAAAGTAAAGCCCAGGTAAATAATGGTGTACTGGAGCGGGATGCCGTCTCAGCGGGCTGTGGGCAGGGATAGGTCCTGAACACAGAGTACGTTTTTCAGCCATGGAGGTTCTTAGTGTGGGAAGGCGTGATGCTCCGGGCAGCCTGGGGCCCTTCCCGCCTGAGCCCACCACAGGTGTGAGCTGTTCTCCTGTGTGCTCTACTCCTCATGCCTTCTGAGTTTATTTTCCTTTGAGTTTAAATGGCAGCAAATCTTGCAAGTACTTGTTTTAGTCAGCAGTGCCTACCTGCCCTGTTTCAACATATCTTAGTTTAAATATCTAGTTCAAAAGTCTTTTGGCTCACCATGACCTACAATCTGCCACCATCCAGCCCTCCTAGTCAGTTACCAATCTTGGGTTCAGTAAATTGAAGACATAGGGCTTGGGTTCCCAGTACAATCACGGCCACCCAGGCCTGCCCCTTCACAAGTAAGCCAAATGGAGACGACAAAGCATGTCTGCAATAGCATCCTTCCACATGCTCTTAAAACTCAGTAAATAGGAGGTCCAGGGTTCCATAAATCTATTGGAAACAGCTGGTACATGGGACCGTCTGCAGATGAATATCCTAGTATATTAGTAAGGGTTCTCCAGAGAAACAGAATCAATAGGGTTCTTATTCTCCTTATAATTAGTTTTTAATAAAACACATAATTACAAGGAATTGCTCATGCTTTGATGAAGATTGGTAAGTACAAATCTTGCAGCGTGGGCTAACAGGTTGGAGACCCAGGAGAACTGATGGTGCAGAGAAATCCAAAGGCAGCCTGCTGGAGAATTCCCTGTCACTCAGGGAAGCAGGTCTGTCTGTTCTGTGCAGGCTTTCAGCTGACTGGATGAGGACCACCCACATTATGGAGGATGATATGCTTACTCAGAGTTCACCAATTTATACACTAATCTCATCCAAAACGCCCGCCACATTGATGCATAAAATTAATCATCACGCCTACTTTCTAGTCTCATATCCCAAACAGCTTCAGTTGCCACACAGTGACGGTGGCTCCACAGTCCTCCTCAGTGACACATTCCAATCCACTTCTCACTCAGCCCAAATCACACTTGCTTTTTCTCACTCAAATGTTATGAACCTTCACGTCTATAGTACTGTCATGCAGAACAAAGAGATTGACATTAAAAACAAAAAGGAAATTTTAAGTTGTGACTTACTCAGAGCAAAGTGATTGTGTCACCATTCTTCATAGAATCTCCTTGATGAAAGACCTTTTGGGCTTTTGGCAGTTAATTAACCAGTATCATAGTTTGACCAGTGGATAAGTGATTGCTTCAACATGGTTCAGTACATTCCGAGGACTGGATGTTCCTTGATTACTCACTGACTTTCACACAGGGAAATTCAATAGTAAGCTGATTTCTAACCAATGTGACCATATAGTCAGATTCCTCCCAAGGAATGCCTCATCCCCCTCTCTCCTCTTCCCCCTGGAAAACCAAAATGACCTATTCGCCATCAGTGGTATCTCAGCCATTAAAATTAAAGAATGCCACAAGACTTCATCCACAGAAATGCGGTACAGACAACTGACTTGTGACTAGCAAAGTTTTTGAAGTATATGGGTCTATTATATAAGTGCTAAGTGTTGTTTGTGTCATTGTGAAGAGATTGTGAGTCACACAGTTTAGTATACCCTGGCCATAAAGGCAACAATGTTAGCACCAATAAGAGGTAAATGTCATATAATGTAAGTTGGGAAAAACTCACCTACTTGTGACATCATAACTAGAGAGGTGTATTTTAACATATATGGTTTACTGTTAACATCTGGACACACTACCCCTTCCACCCTGGCAGGTAACCTAAGGCTAATTTTCTTTTTTGATATGTAAATTATCTATTGGTCACTTATTAATAAAACCCCCCACAGCTTTCAAGATAGCAGCTTCATTTTAGGACTTCTAGACAGAGCTGTGTTGATCCATCCCATAATGCTGGAGGGCATCAGAATATTTTAAATTATACCAAGGAAAGAATGTGACATAGAATTCATTTTTGATGCCGTGTCTTATTCAATGGCTGATACTCTATAGTGCCATCATCAAATTGGGTTGAGCAGGGTATAGGGGAACAATTTTGATGCCGTGTCTTATTCAATGGCTGATACTCTATAGTGCCATCATCAAATTGGGTTGAGCAGGGTATAGGGGAACAATTTTTAAACTAAAATATTTTGAAAGCTCTTCTGTTTGTGCAGTTGGCTGACGTGGCTTCCACTCAAGCAGGTGCATGTGATGGAAGTCTGGAGATCACGATGCCTGAAGCATCATAAACCCAGAGGGACATAAGCAGCTGGTTATGTGTGTGCAACACCATTTTCCACCTTTGCTTTTGACAATCCTGTTAAGTTAGACCCTAACTTTAGTGCTTTTTAATATTGCCTCAAAAATTGCTTTTATGTCACATTCATGTATTGTACAGTGAGGAACATCTTAAGAAATAAATTACGAGCAGGTTGAAAGAAAGTCCTTTGAGGAAGTTAGAATCACATTGAATCTAGTGGAGCCCACATTCTTTATTCCTCTATGTTATTCAGTTCTGTTATATTAGCTAAGCTGTGTTTCAAGAGCTTGAACATGTTGCCCTCTCTCCATTGACAGATGTTGCTTCAGGTCACCAGGCATATTGCTAATAGGCATTATTCTCTCTCCTACTCCCATTATTCAATTACTGAATCTAAAACAATCAGTATTTGGTTTGGTTCAGTGGTAGCTGTTGAGCTTATACAACAAGACCTTCAGCTAGATATATACCAAGTTAAATAAGACTTAGTTTTTATTTTCAGGAATTCCCAAGCTGATGTCAGGAAAAGACTCATTAGAAATATTTGTCACATGACCTGGAGCTGCTGCCATAGATAGGAGCACAGGGAACCATTGTGCAGAGGATGGAACCTAAAGTCACATAGATTGAAAGGAACCTAATGACTCATCCCATTCTGAGTTTTGTGCTTCACAACTTGAGTTGTTCGTGGTCACGGCATCCATTTAATTGGTCACGACCAAAATTAAAAATAAAAAAACCCGGTAAAAATAAAACTAGAAAACTTTTGCCGCTAATCTCACCTTTCTCCAATCCATTCTTTACTATCTCTCAGAAATATAAATATAATTCTATTTCCCTGATTAAGCCCTTCTGGGTCTTCCACAGCTTACCTGAAAAGGTCTCACTTTCTCCTTCTGGCATTTTCCCATTCCCTGATTTCCACTTTTCCAACACCATGACCCCCGTTACCCACCTTTACTGTCCCAATGCTCAGCTGTACTCAGACTCTATGCAATTGCCCGTCCCCTTTGCCTAATCACCTTATAAGACCCTGTTCAGGAGTCTTCCCCTCTGTGCAGTCTTTTTTTATCTCCCACAAAGGGTCTATCCCAACCTTCTTTATCCTATCACTACAGTTCACTTGTTCTTTTTATTGCAGTGATGAGTAATTTTTTGCAATTATTTATTTATATATCCAACTCCATACCTAGCCACTAAGCATCTTGACAACAAAGAAAATAGCTTATTCCATTTTATTTGCATGGCATATAGAAAGTACTAAAAAAGAAACTTGTAATGAATAAACAAATAAATTACTCTTTTTTTTCTCTGTTCTAGCTATTAATTCAGTATCTGGACATTATTTATTTAAAGAATCCACTCCACTTCTAGTCTACATATCTTGAGGGCAGAGACTATGCCTTAAATATTTTTATTTGCCTAGTGTATAAAATAAGTGAATAAGAAAATAGGTGAGTTAATCTGGGAAACTTACTTTTAATAATATTTTATAATAGTAACAACCACCAAATTTTCCTGAAGAGAAGACCCTTACTACAACATAAATACTGCATTACTTGCTAAAGGTATACCAAGAATGTTGCATGGTGAACATTATCAACTCAGGTGATTTGCAAGAATGATAATCACTCTTTTTTTCCTCACAAAACTGTAATAGATGATCTGGAAGAGAGGTACTACACACACTAGAAGAAACTAACAAATGAACTTAAGTGGGACTTTGGGTCACAGAGATTCTTGCAAAATGACTTGTATTTGACCATGCTGTTGCTCTTGGTATGGTTTGGGGACGATCCAGAGATTTCAGTCCCAGGAAGGTGGCCCATAAAGAGGCTTACAGTGCTGCAAGTGGCCCTGATTGGACAGAGATCTCCAGAGCAGCACATGCTCTTGGAAAGACTTCTTGGCCCTCACCCATTCTTATCCCCACAACATATGAAGGATGCCCTTCAAGTCCAAGGCTCCCAGGTTCCTATCTTCACATAGCTCCAATGCAAGGAAGGCATTGCCTCTAAGAACTAGACATCCATCAACAAACACCCTAAGAACCAGCTTCTCTATTTCCAGTTCATTTTAATTAACACTCTATTCTAGTAGTTCACTGCCCCCATCTAGGCCTCCACCCCTCCTGCAGCCCATCACATCAGTATGTGCCCATTTCATGCATTACCTAGCTTTGAGTCTACAGTTCATCACTACCGTAGGTCCCTTTCATGCATGAGGAATGATCCTCAATTCCCTGGATCATGCATGGGTCAGTAAACTGAGGATTAAACAGCCCATTGCCTGTTTTTATAAGTAATGTTTTATTGGAACCCAGCCATGCCATTGGTTTTTGTATTGTGTAGGGATACTTTTACACTAATATGACAAGTTGAGTAGTTATGATAGAGACTGTATGGCCTAGAAAGCAAGCCTAAAATATTTACTATCTGGGCCTTTGCAGGAAATGTTTGCTAACCTGTGTCCAAGACCCTCTCTCCACCTTACCCAGCTTGGAAGAACTCTAACTTTTCATTTATTCCTTGTGGACCCAGAGAAGTGGAACAGGCTGAACAAAACCCCACACCTAAGCTGAGGATGCCCATTTAAATTTATGACCACAATTTTCAAGTAAGTCTTCAGCACTGCCCCCAAATTTTACTTTAATTTCCTAGCCAATTATTTTTTCTCCCAGATATCTTACCTTTTCCTCAAAACTCCAATTACCTCTTTTCTCTTCTCACTCTGAGAGGACAAAATGACAGGTATTAGGAAAAGAACTATCCTGTTACCCACCAGCAAATCTACCAACCTCTTGACATCTCTGTCCATTTTTTTTTTTTTTTTTTTTTTTTGCGTGTATGTGTTCCTTCCTCTTACATTGCTTAAAGTATGTCTACTCTTAGCTGAGACCAACCAATTGACTTGTGGAATTGGATCCTGTATTCTTCAGAGAAACAGAACTAATAAGACACATACATAGGTACAGATAAGGGGATTTATTAGGGGAACTGGCTCATACAATTATGAAGACTAGGAAATCCTGTGATAAGCCGTCTATAAGCTGGAGAGCCATGGAAACTCATAGCAGGGCTCAGTCCAAGTGTGAAAGCTTCAGGACCAGAAAAGTAAATGTTGTTCAAGGCCAAAGACTTAAGAATCTGGGAGCTTCTGATGCAGGTTGTAGAGTCCAAAGGCCAGAGAGCCTAGAGATCTAATGTTCAAGGGCAGAAGAAGAAGAGTGTCCCAGGTTCTCTGGAGAGAAAGAAAAAAATTACTTTTCCCCTGCCTTTGAAAAAAGACCTTCAGCTGATGTATGGTGCTCATGCACATTGGATTCACTGATTCAAATCTACTACAGAAGCACCCACACAGACACACCCTAAAATAATGCTGTAGCAGTGTTGGAACAATACAGATAAGATTAACATGGTCCCTGGAAAAAAAATAAGTAAAATAAATAAAAACAACGCTTTGCCAGTGATCTGGGTATCTCTTAATCCAGTCAAGGTGACACCTAAAATTAATCATCATAAACCTTGTCTACTTTCACCTATTCAGGGACTTTTGATCTTATTATTTACTCTCTTTTTTGTTTCTTCACTTTATCCTTCTCTCCTAGACTATGATCATCAACAAATATGCTATGATAATTCCCATAAAAAATAAAAATGCTCTCGCAAGAATCCTTGTTTCTTTCGGCCACTGCCTGAGTCCATGTTGGCTTGTGGCCAACCACTTAGGGAGTGTTATCTGTGTGGATTCTTCATGCGTCCTTGTCTGAGTTCTGTCTTCAACCTGCTTCACTCTGGCTCTACTCATGCCTCCTGACTGAAACAAGCTCCCAAGGTCATTGTAGTCAACCTGTCAGGAGCACACAACACAGGGATCACTTTTCCTCCTGAATCACTTTCTTCTTGTGGCTTTCCAAGCATTGTAACCTCCTGGCATTCCTCCTATCCTCCTGTTCTGCCTCAGTCTTCACTGCTGGCTCCTCCTCCCCTCAGTGAAATTATAGAAGGCCTCAGAGCTCAGTGCTCAGTCCTCAGACCCCTTCTTTATCTGTGCTCACCTCCTAGAGGGACTTTCCCCATCCCCTGCGATTAAATACCAGCTGTATTCTCATGTTCAACAACTTCATATTTCCAGCCCAAAGTACTTCTGTGAACTCTATGTCTACTTCTCTGATAGGCATCTTGAACCTGACAAGGTCATATGAGGTTCCTCTTAACATATGCTTCTTCCCCAGTCTTCCCTGTTTCCATAAATAGTAACTCTAGTCTTCTGGTTACAATCCTTCAAGCATCCTTGCCCCTACTACTCATGTCTCTTCTAACATCCAGCCCATGAGCAAACCTTCTCAGCTCTTCTTTTGAATTATAGCCAAGCTGACATCTTGATACTTCAGCCTTTACCTCCTGCCTAATCTCCACCATCATCTCCGGCCTGGTCATCTTTGTTTCTACTCTTGACCCTGGTTTCTCTCTTTCCCTCCTCATGCCACATATAGTTTTATTTTCATAGAAACCGTAGGATTTTATTTTAAATATAAATCTGCTTGTGTCATTTATAAGCTGTAATCTTCCCAGTGGCTTTACATCATGCTGAGACCAGAACCCAGGTTTGTTCGTATGACCAAGAACACCCTTCATGATCTGGCTTTGGTCTTTCTGAATTCGTCTTAATGTCAGCCTTCCTTGCTCATCTTAGCCTCATCAGCTTTTACATTGCTCCTTTTATATCAAGTTTCTTCCCCTCTCATGGCTTTCATTCTCTTTGTTTCCTTCACTTGAGATGCTCCATCTGAGACCTGAGGCTTGTACATTGCCACAGTCAGCAAAAGTTCAAATGTTACCTTCTCAGGAGACTCTTCCCTGATAGCCTCTCTCTTTCCAAGCCATCCTCCTTCCCCCTGCTCTGCTTTGTTTTTCTTCACAACGTTTATCATGGTGATCATAGAACCACACACTATTTTATTATTTTTTGTCTAGGCTTTCCCCTAGAATGTAAACCCTATGAGGTCAGTGTCTTTGTCTAATTCACCCCTATCTCCTGGGGCCTAAAATATAGCGGGGTGACAGTAACCATTTTTTTAATGAATGAATAAATGCATTTATGTCAAAAGTTATGTCCTGATAGTCATTTTAAGAAGAATAAAATTCTGCACACTTAAGCTTCACAAGAAGAAATGATTCCACTCCATGAAAAGCTGAAAGGTAGATTTTAATAAGACTTATGAGAATCTATTAAAGATCCATTGAATCTTTACATTTCACTTGTATTTTGGCTTCCCCTTTGAGGATGTTATGATGGGTCAGAAACCCTTCCCTTTATTATATCTGCAGGTACCAGGAGACTCGGCCAGGGTTTCTGTTAGGAAGATGAAATAACTGCACCAGGTAAAGCAGTGGGGTATGATGGCCACTGGGATGCATCTGGCTACCAGAGGGGAAATTTAATTTCTCTAATTATCCCAAGTCTACATGGTGATCATGCATACTAACAATGTGTTACTTATCTAAGAACTCATATTTTCTTTCAAACATCCCTAAGGCAGTAAAAATCCCCATAGAACTGCTAAGTCCCATGAACTTCCAATTCATAGAGGTAGTTTCTCTTCATCAAAACCCTGCACAGGCCATGCCTCACCCTAGAAAACGCAGAAATTCTAAATACCCTTCATTTCTGATAGACACATAACTATATTTAATCAAAAATGATGTACACCCATAGTTTCAGTATTAATATGGTAAAATGAGCCTTTAATAAATACTTGTTGAACTATTATAAAGAAAAAAATGACATATTCATATGGGAGAAGAAAAAACTAACCATTTGAAGAAAAGCCTATGCTCATTATGCACATTAAAGAATTTACTTTCGGGCGGCTCCTGTGGCTCCAAAAGGGTAGGGTGCTGGTCCCATATGCTGGAGGAGGCGGGTTCAAACCCAGCCCTGCCCCCCCACCAAATAATTTACTTTCAAAATACAGTCAAAGTGCCCACGCATGCACTTGGTTTATCTCATATTCCTATACTGTAGGCTGCCTACAGCATTTTTCCCTACACAGACATTTTTCATGACCATAATTCTGATTTATAAACAATCTTACTACTTGGAGTGTCACAGAGACAGCCAGAATAACCTCAATAGGAAATGAACTCCAGTTCTGATTTTATCCCAACAGGAAAGAAGATATGTTTATAATTTCCCAGTAGGAAATCATATCTATTTCTCTGCTTAGCTTGACAAGATGATGGTATATTTTTTCTCTCTCCACTAACTTAATATCAAAATAATGGTAACTCAGAGTTAAATAAACAGAAATAGACTTCTAATGTCAATCAAAATATATGCTAATCTCCCTTCTGTTGTCAGTTTTGTGGAACTCAAGTTCATTACTCAAAGCATTTATAATTTTCTTTCCTCATTGTCAAAATCAAAGAGAAAAAATTCCAGGCCACAATTTCTTTCCTATCATTTCATTTAGTTATATTCTTATAATTTTTCCCCAATTGTCTTCATCTAACTGACCCCTCCAGAGTTAGCTATGTAATGAAATAGGTGATGTGTTGCTTCAATTTACCTGAAAATGTGGACATAAATCTATTTATACAAAAACAATTCCTTAAATCAAATTTACAGACTCAGAAACCCGCTGTTTCAATTTCAGAGAGGTAGGTTCATTAATTTTCCTCAGAAATACATTCTGTTGCTAAGTTGAAAAAAATAATCTAGACGATTAATGATTCAGTGTTGTTTTTCCCTTAGCAACATAAAGTGGGCTTTGTTAGAAGAAGCCTGATTTCCAGAGAATAGCTCTCTTTTAGTGATGGGTATCACCAAGTGTACTGTATTGAAGAGACTCCTTCAAGAGGCTTTTATCATACACAATGCAACACAGAGACTCTCCTGGGGAGAGTTACTGGATAAAGAAAGGACCTGCAAATTGGTGCCCAAGGCTGGTCTGAGCACATTTAGCATATCCACGGATTCTTAACCTGAAAACTCTTTTCATCCTGGGTAGGTGGCCATATGGTTTGGGGCATGGGACTGAAATTTTAAAATGGTGGTGGTGTCGAGGGATCTCTGCTTAGATACTTGCATTTCACCTAGGACATTTATTTAGTGGACACAGATAAAGTAGTTGACAAACTCTATGTTCCTAGATCCCATAGGAAATGGGCAAAGAGTGAAGGGAGAGAGTTGGTATCAATTACATGTCTTTATATAATTGCATTTGTCTCTGTCTAGCTTTCGTCTATCTATTTACCTATTAAAGAGAGTGCATGCTCATAAGATTCATTTATTACTGAAATAATTCTACAGAATACACTATAATAGAAAAAAAATTTGCATGCCAGACTTGCACTTCTTAAATGTATAGCCCTGCAATTAAGTTAGATATGACTTTGGTGCTTAAAGTCTAGGCAAACCTTTTGTGTTTTTAGCTTTGATACTGAAAATATTTTTGGAAGAGAAGGTACAGATTCAATTGTTCTTTATGTCTAAATGTTTTCCTGTTTTTACTGTGTTCTTACGTAAGCTCCTTGTTATAGTCTTTTACTCTACACCAGGTCAGAAAGCCTGAGGTGGGTAGGAGAGGTCTAAAGTCTACCCACTCTGCAGTGACTGCCACAGCCAGGAGCTATAGCCAGGATTTAAGTTCAAGGCTACAGTAAGATCTTCTGGACTCTTAGATGTAGACAGCTTCTTAAAAAGGCCAGCCTAATAGTAACAAGATGGCCTAGAAGAGTCAGTAGAATAGTGTCTTCCTATCAGGTTCCACAAATCTACAGTGAATATGGAGACTACCAACCACAAATAATACCTATTTTTAAATACCTAAATAAGACATTTCTTATTTAAATAGCATCTTTTCTTAACCCGAGAGTATAGATTTGTCATCACTTTTAATCATTTTCCTTTTGATTCTCTGAATATTGACATATCGAGGCCAATAATAGGGTCTATTGGTTAAAAAACACCTGTTGTGTGTGCAAGTCTTTTATATGTTTCTTGCTACAGGTAGAAAAAAGAGAAAATTAAATCAGCCCTTTGTTGCTAGGTTAACTAGTCTGAGAGAGATCTCTCAGGGAAATCTGACAAACAAAAAGAACTATTGTAAAATTATGACCCTCATCAGCTGATTAGCAATTCCCTGAGACTCCCTGTGAAGGAATGTTGACAGTCCTGGCTTTGCTGTCCTGGGGGCAGTGTTTCTAGGACTACTGCTATTCGAACATGGTCCACATTCACAGGTGACAAAAATTAAATAACAAGTTCATTTAGCTTTGGCACATTAACATGCTATGGCAAAACTACTGTGAATTAAAACAAACTAATTTGGGTTTTCTAGGTAAGCTTTGTTGTTTAGCATGTTTTTAATCAGGAAAAAGAATCACCAAGGTAGTAAGGTGGAAAACACAAGTGTAAAAGTAATGCTCAGAATGTTGTTGTTGTTGTTTTTCCTCCACAGAATTTTTTTTTAATTAAATCATAGCTGTGTACATTAATGCAGTCATTGGGTACAGTGTGCTGATTTTATATATAATTTGAAATATTTTCACCAAACTAGTTAACATATCCTTCATGGCATTTTCTTAGTTACTGTGTCAAGATATTTATATTCTACATTTAGAAAGATTCACATGTACCCTTGTAAGATGGACCATTGGTGGGGTCCCACCAATCACCCTCCTCCACTCATCCTCCCCCATATCCTTCCCTCCCTCTTCCCCTTCCCCATATTCTTGGGCCATAATTGGGCTATAGCTTTCATAAGAAAGCTATAAATTAGTTTCATAGTAGGGCTGAGTACATTGGATACTTTTTCTTCCATTCTTG
>NW_003852466.1:2009663-2012213 GCF_000181295.1 Otolemur garnettii
TATTCCATGGTATACATATACCACAATTTATTGATCCATTCCTGGATTGATGGGCACTTGGGCTTCTTCCATGATTTACCAATTATGAATTGGGCTGCAATAAACATTCTGGTACAAATATCTTTGTTGTATTGTGATTTTGGTCTTCTGGTATATACCTAGTAGAGGAATTGCAGGTTCAAATGGCAGACCTAGTGTTCTCCAAACATCTTTCCAAAAGGGAGGTATTAGTTTGCCTTCCCACCAGCAGTGTAGAAGTGTTCCCCTTTCTTCACACCCATGCCACCATCTCTGGTTTGGGGATTTTGTGATGTGGGCTAATCTTACTGGAGTTAGATGATATGTCAAAGTAGTTTTGATTTGCATTTCTCTGATGATTAAGGATGGTGAGCATTTTTTCCTATGTCTGTAGGCTGTACACCTGTCTTCTTCAGAGAAGCTTCTCTTTAAGTCCCTTGCCCACCCTGAGATGGGATCATTTGTTCTTTTATTGCTAACACATTTGAGTTCTCTGTGGATTCTTGTTATTAAACCTTTGTCAGAGACATAACCTGCAAATACTTCTCTCATTCTGAGGGCTGTCTGCTTGCTTTACTTACTGTGTTGTTGGCTGTGCAGAAGCTTTTTAGTTTAATCAGGTCACAGTAGTGTATTTTTGATGTTGCTTCAATTGCCTGAGGGGTTCTCCTCATAAAATTTTCACCCAGGCCGATTTCTTCAAGAGTTTTCAATACTTTCTTCTAGTATTTTTATAGTTTCATGTCTTAAATTTAAATCTTTAATACAGTGAGAGTCTATCTTAGTTAGTGGTGAAAGATGCGGGTCCAGTTTCAATATCCTACAGGTTTCCAGCCAGTTCGCCCAGCACCATTTGTTAAATAGGGAATCTTTTCCCCACTCAATGTTTTTAATTGGCTTGTCAAAGATCAGATAACGGTAAGTAGCTGGGTTCATCTCTTGGTTCTCTATTCTGTTCCATGTATCTACCCTCTGTTTTTGTGCCAGTACCATGTTGTTTTGATCACTACCAATTTATAGTATAGCCTGAGGTCTGGTAGCATGATTCCTCCTGCTTTGTTTTTATTTCTGAGTAATGGCTTGGCTATTCGAGGTTTTTTCTGATTCCATATAAACTGAAGTATTATTTTTTTGAGATCTTTAAAGTATGACAGTGGAGCTTTAATGGAGATTGCATTAAAATTATATATTACTTTGGGTAGTATGGACATTTTAACAATGTTGATTCTTCCCAGCCATGAACATGGTATGTTTTTCCATTTGTTAACATTTTCAATGATTTCTTTTCTTAGAGTTTCATAGTTCACTTCATAGAGATCTTTCATGTCCCTGCTTAGGTAAACTCCCAAATATTCCATCTTCTTTGACACTACTGTGAACGGAATAGAGTCCTTGACTATTTTTTGACCTTGACTATTTTTGGTGTACATAAAGGCTACCAATTTATGAGTGTTGATTTTGTAGCCTGAGACACTGCTGTATTCCTTGATCACTTCTAAGAGTTTTGTAGTAGAATCCCTGGTGTTTTGCAGATATACAATCATATCATTTGTGAAGAGTGAAAGTTTGATCTCTTCTGACCCTATATGGATACCCTTGATTGCCTTTTCTTCCCTAATTGCGATAGCTAAAACTTCCATTACAAGATTAAAGAGCAGTGGAGACAATGGGTAACCTTGCCTGGTTCCTGATCTGGGTGGAAATGATTTTAATTTAACTCCATTCAGTGCAATATTGGCTATAGGTTTTCTGTAGATGGCCTCTATTGGTTTAAGAAATGTCCCTTCTATACCAATGTTCTTAAGTGTTCTGATCTTGAAAGGGTGCTGGATATTATCAAAACCTTTTTCTGCATCAATTGAAAGAATTGTATGGTCTTTGTTTTTTAATTTATTCATGTGATAAATTATATTTATGGATTTATGTATGTTGAACCAGCCTTGGGACCCTGGGATAAAACCTACTTGGTCATGGTGTATAATTTTTTTGATGTATTGCTAGATTCTGTTTGTTAGGATTTTGTTGAATATTTTCACATCAATATTCATTAGTGATATTGGTCTATAATTTTCTTTTCTTTTTGGGTTTTGTCCTGGTTTGGGAATCAAGGTGATGTTTGCTTCATAGAAGCATAGTGTTGCATAGTGTTCCTTCTTTTTCTATATTTTGGAAAAGGTTAAGTAATATAGGTACTAGTTCCTCTTTACGGTTTGGTAGAATTCTGATGTGAAGCCATCTGGTTCCAGGCTTTTCTTTTTAGGGAGATTTTCTATAGTTGATGCTATTTCAGAACTTGATATCAGTCTGTTCAACATTTCCATTCATTCTGACTAAGTCTTGGAAAGTGGTGTGCTTGCAAGTATTGGTCGATTTCCTTCAGATGTTCATATTTCTGAGAATAAAGTTTCTTATAATATTCATTAAGGATTTTTTGAATTTCTAAGGAGTCTGTTGTTATTTTGTCTTTACCATTTCTGATTGATGAAATTAGAGATTTTACTCTTTTTTTCTTTTTTCTTTTTTCTTTTTTTT
>NW_003852466.1:2012621-2020236 GCF_000181295.1 Otolemur garnettii
TTGTTTTCAATTTCATTAAATTCTGTTTTAATTTTGGTTATTTCTTTTCTTCTGCTGGGTTTGGTATTGGAATGTTCTTCCTTTTCCAGTTGCTTGAGATGTCCCATTAAGTTGTTAACTTCCTCTCTTTCCATTCTCTTGAGGGAGGCTTTCAATGCTATAAATTTACCTCTTAGGACTGCCTTAGCAGTATCCCAGAGGTTCTGATAATTCATGTCTTCATTATTGTTTTGTTCCAAAAATTTGGTACTTTCCTTCTTAATCTCATCGCTGACCCACCTATCATTCAGCATAAGGTTATTTAGCTTCCCTGTTTTTGTATGAGTCTGCAGATTCCTGTTGTTACTGAGTGCAACTTTTATTGCATGATGGTCTGAGAAGATGTGAGGAATCGTTTCTATTCTTTTAAATTTGCTGAGTTTAGACTTGTGACTTAAGATGTGATCGATTTTGGAGGATGTTCTGTGGGCTGAGGAGAAAAATGTGTATTCAGTTTTGTTAGGATGAAATGTTCTATAGATGTCTGTTAAATCCAAATGTTGGATGGTTAAGTTTAAATCTAAAATTTCTTTGCTCAGCTTCTTAATGGAGGAGCTATCCAACAGTGCCAAAGGAGTATTGAAATCTCTGACTATGATGTAGCTAGAAGAAATCAAGTTGCTCATGCCTGTTAGAGTGTCTCTTATAAATTGAGGTGCATTCTGGTTGGGTGCATAAATATTAATAATTGAAATTTCATTATATTGAGCCTTAACAAATATGAAGTGACCATCCTTATCCTTGCTTACTTTTGTTGGTTTAAAGCCTATTGTATCTGAGAATAAAATTGCAACACCTGCTTTTCTCTGCTTTCCATTTGCCTGGAATATAGATGATGATCCCTTCACCCTGAGTCTATATTTATCATTTAAAATAATATGAGATTCTAATATGCAGCAGATATCTGGCCTGAGTTTTTGTATCCAGTCAGCCAACCTGTGCCTCTTTAGAGGAAATTTAAGCCATGCACATTAATTGAGAATATTGAGAAGCCTGTTAAAATTTTGGGTGTTGAGTTTTTTGAAAGTCCACTGGTAATTTTTAATCCTTTCACCACTATGGAAGTTAGAATTTGATCAAAAGTTTCTGAGTGAGTTTATCTTTGCAGTGGAGGATTGCTGGCCATTAAAGAGTATAGGTCTGAGAATATCCTGGAGGGCTGGTTTGGTTATGGCAAATTTCTTCAACATGTGAATGTCATTAAAGTATTTAATTTCTCCATCATAAATGAAACTCAGTTTAGCTGGATACAGGATCCTGGGTTAAAAATTATTTTGTTTTAGGAGATTAAAATTTGATGACCACCCTCTTCTAGCTTGAAACATTTCAGTAGAGAGATCTGCAGTCATCCTAATATTCTTCCCTTTGTAGGCTATGGTTTTCTTACATCTGGATGCTTTTAGAATTATCTCTTTCATATTAACTTTAGTGAAGTTAATTATGTTGTGCCTGGGGGATGTCTTATTCGGGTTGAGTCGTGCTGGGGTTCTGAAACTGTCTGATATCTGAATTTCAGAATCTCTTGGCATATCTTGAAAGTTCTCTTTCATGATTTTATGAAGAAGAGCCTCTGTGTTTTGTGAAGCAACTTCGCTGCCTTCAGGCATTTGTATAAGGCGAAAATTAGTTTTCTTCAAATTATCCCAGAGCTCTCTGAGAGAATGATCCATTTTTGCTTGCCATTTCTCTTCCTCTTTGAGCACTTGAGCATGTTTAAAAGTTTTGTCTTCAATGTCAGAGATCCTTTCTTCTGCCTGCTCCATTCTGTTACCAAGGGATTCTACCATATTTTTCATATCTTTGAGGGCTGCAAGCTCTTGCCTCACTGTATCAAAATCTTTGGTCATTTTATCTTTGCAGTTGTTGAATTCTTGAGACATCTTTTGAATAATTCCTCAAAATTCTGATTCCCTCATTTCCTCCATTCTGTTGATCTTATTTGCAATCCAGAATCTGAACTCAATTTCTGACATCTCAGCCATCTGTTTATGGATGGGATCTTCAGTTGCATCTTCCATATCCTTCCTTGGGGGGGTTGATCTACTCTGGTTATTTATGTTATCGAGTTTTTCCACTGATTCCACCCCATGCTTAATTTACATTGTTTGGCTAGATGAGCAGTAAGGAGAAGTTGGTTTGGAGGCTCCAGGAGTAGTGATTAACTAGCCCTTTGCCCAAAGGCTGGGACTGGTGTCTGTACCTTTTCTCCTACAGCTTTGTTAAGGACCCATGCAGTGCTATGGCCTGAGAAACTGGGGCCTCTTTGGTTTGATGGGGCTAAGTCGCTCTGTCTTGTTTTTAGCTGGTCTCTGTTCTACCCTAGTAAATCAGTTACTCCGGGTTGAAGTCTCAGCTGTGGAGAAATACCAGCAATTAAGTCACCTTGCCCCCATCGGGCAACAATTGGAAAAGGAAAATCACACCTTCCCACAACCACACACCCAGGGTACCACTTGGATAGACCTTGGGTGATTGGCCCAGTTCAAGAGGTCCACATCAATTGTCCTAGTCAGCACTGGTCTCAGGTGTGGGAGTTCAAAAGGTCTTTGGCAACTAGATAGCAGGGGTCTGCTGGCAGCTCAGGTATGACTGGTTCCGGTTCTCTGTGAGGTAAGAAGGACCAACCTAGCAAATAAATTAGTCTGGGAAGGTTGATGCCTCCTTCCTCACCTTGCACCTCTGTCACACCCAGTCACTAGTGACCCCACAGAACTGTGACCCATTTCCTTCCAGTGAGCAGAAGCCCCAGGGGTTTGTGCCTGCCTGAGTCAGAGGGAGATCTATGTCTCCTCAGAGAGGCTGCCACTCTCTGCCACTATCTTGCAGGGGGACATGAGGCCTGACAACCTTGGGTGCTTAATGGAGGCTGGGACGGTTCACTCAGTTCTAGCCCTGCCCCAGTTTGATGTTGCTGGCAGAACAGGACAGCTTCGCAGAATTTGTTTCTGTCCCGGCTATATTCCCCTGCAGATCAGATGCTGCTTGAGGTGACAGAAACCACAACTCAGTTCCAGTCAGTGGCAAACAGTTAGAGCTCACACTGCACTGTCAGTTCCAGCCTCTGCCTGCCCACCTTTGTCTCAGCTATGATCCCCTGAGGGCCGGGTGTGTCTTAGCCTCAGTGAAACAGTCCTCTGGCTCAGCTTTGCCCTGGAAGTCTGCTGGCTCTGTACACGTGTATTCTAGTCCCTGTGCTCCCTTTACTCACGTCCCAGATCCATCTGCCAGGGGCTGCCTGGCTTCCTCTGGTTGCCCAGAGAGACAGGGCATGTCTGTCTGGGATATCCCCAGTGGCATGAGCCTTATTGTTCCTGCCACAGCTGCTGTTCTGTACCTGGGGGCACTGTCCCCTGCTATTGTATGGTTCCCTCTCAGCTAACCGTCCTCTCCTTACTCCCATGCCACAGAATCAGCACAGCCGAGCAAGGGCCCTTTCCCTGCCCACACCCCTCGAGAAAATGCCCAAGAATTTGGACTCTATGGGGGACAGGCTTCCAGACCTTGGGGTGAGAGTGGAGGGGAGTGCTGGGAGTTCAGAGTTGCAGGTATATAGTTTTATATAGTTTTATGCCTGGTAGGAGAGTGCCATGCCATGATAGTATGGGTAGGAGGTCCAGTTTTTAGAGGTCTCTCCCATAGGATGGAATGGGAGGACATTTGAACTCTGCTTGCTTGTTTGTATGGAGTTTACTGTGAGCTCTTCTCATGGGGAAGGGGACTCCTGTCTCTTTGGGGTTGGATTTAGTACCTTTTGTTTGTATCTTAGGGATCGCAGCTCACCTCAGCAGGGTCAATGTTTGTTCTTCAGCCTTCTCTCTTGGCTCAGCTCCAAACCATCAGCTTACTTGCTAAACTTCTCTCTTTTAACTCTCCTTCTGGACAGGAGCCTCTGTCGAAAGCTGGCTGCAGTCCATCATCTTGCCTCTGCCTCTAATGCTCAGAATGTTAAAAGAGCAAAGTAAGTCTGTGAATGTACAATTAATTTAGGAAAAAAACAGTTTCTGGAAAATTGAAACTTTATTGCTTACAACCCAGAAATGTAGAATAAAGTTTGTATTTTCTAATAAACAGCAGTGTCTAAACTGATTGTTTTTGTTTTCATTTTTGTTCTGTTCAAATGCATGATTACTAAGTGGAATTTTCCCAGAGAAGTACTAGTTTAAAAAATTCTTTTAGCTATAGTTAATGGTCAGGCAGTTCCCAGAAAGTTGTTTTTCACAATGAATGCTAATATGGTGTTGTCACTCGTAAGAGTTTAATTTTTAAAAAAGAGCCTGCCTGCTACTATTATTGAAATATTATAATATTATACAATATACAAATGAAGTGATAGATACCATCTGTGTAATATTTAACAGTGAGCTTTGGGAGCAGGGGCTGGGGCTTGGGTTTTCCTGATTTGTAGTGTTTACCTATATCTTTTGTGTAAATATACATACCTAAAGTAGTCACTGTTTATACTAAAGACCTATTTAAAGATATAGTCTTTCAATAGGCACCATCTGTCACCTACAACTGTATCAAATAGTTTCCGTGCTCGCACATCATCCTCTTTCCATCACATCTGACCACCTGGGCTCCTGCGCCAGCTGGTCCTGCCACACCAAAGTGCACACCTTCCTGGTGAGCAGCTCATGTGCTCTGCCTTCATACTCTTGGTCCTGCTGTTACCTTGACAACAATCATCTTCCTCTTCCTTAACTTCCCCACCCCACCTTCCAAGGAGGTGATAGCAAGTGAAGGGAATGAGCAGCAAGGTCCAAGTCCTTTGTAGCATTTAATGTTGATGCACAACCCAGTCTTCACCCCTCATATTTGCTGAAGCATGTTTTCTGTTCTTTCCAAAGATAATCAACAGTGCTTTGGGGGGGTAAAATGGTATTTTTACAAATAATGCACTTTATCTTTCTAAAATGAAACCAGATTAAAAGAAAGTGATTTATTACCTCAGAATATCCCTAAGTACAGCAATTTATAATCTTAGATTAATATAAACCACTCCACATGATGTATTTTATCTATGTTTTAATGGTTCAATCATTACATTTATTTTGCCAGTACAGTGATTTTTAACCACTAGGCTGAGGCACACTGGGGTGCAATGAGAAGATCTGAGGTGTGCTGCGAAAATTTTTAAAGATCATTAAGTAAATTACTTTTGAAAGAAGTTCAAATATTATTTTTTTTAACTTTTTTTGATCAACATAATTTAAGTGAGCCACAGAAGTTTAACTATAGATTCAAGTGAGCCATGAGATAAGAGAGGTTGAAAAACACTGTCCAGCAGCTTCATAATAGATACTATAAAATAGGGAAAGCCATCACTAAGATACAGACCTAAATATTCAAAGGTAAGTTTCCTTTGAATTAGAGGACAGAACAAAATTCAAGAGGCCTTTGTTCTTGACTTTTGTACAATCAGGAGACTCAATAGCAAAGTAAAACCAAACATAAATTATTTTTGAAACAAATGGATTACTAACAAATATGTAATCACTTTACTTATATAATTAATTCCCATATTTCTAGAGTGATTTAAGAAAAGTTAAATCAATTATATTAATTCCACTTATAATTATTTAGTAGGCTTGGGGAGACAAGTTTTATTCTCAGTGTTTTTTTTTCCTGTGACTTCCTTTATAAGAAATAGGAATTTTAATAATTCCAGGAGTAAGTATAAATCTGAACTTTGAAGAGGTCAACTGCAGTTCAGGATTTGGAAGATAAAATGTTTAAATGAGCCTGGAGCTTACTATAACACATGTGCTTCTTCCATTATTCTTTGCAATAATACCTCAGAGCAAATAAAACCAGCTGTGTAAATGAAAAATTCAAATTAGATACCAGAGAATCTAGTCACAAATCCATTCTATCCCTTCTGTTACTGAGTGGGAACTCTCACTAAAACTTCATGAGGACCTAAAGTCAGAACATCTCTGATTAAAGACAAAAACTCACGTGACTGAGGTACCTAGGCAGAGAGACAATCATTAGCGACATGTAGGTGAGTAGATAGAGGGGTATGTGTCTTATATTCTATATGTAGAGTTTATCAACAGTTCATTAAAAATTGGCCTGAGAATTCTAGTGGATGTTTACTAGCTAAGTCACAAGTTTTGCTCATTAATTCCAGCTACATAATCTGCCTAGAGCAAATAATCTTAGATTGGTCCTGCAGTTTTAGAATGATATTTTCCTTTGAAGCACATGCTGTTTGAGGGATTAGTCCATGTTATCTCTGAGCAAGTCTGTACATAAAGTCACTCTTTGAAAGTGGAAGACCTCTGAGGCAGGTGGATTGCTTGAGCTCACAGTTTTGAGACCAGCCTGAGCCAGAGTGAGACCCACATCTCTACTAAAAATAGAAAAACTGAGGCAAGTGGATTGCTTGAACCCAAGAGTTGGAGGTTACTGTGAGCTATGATGTCCCAGTACTCTAGGGTGACAGCTTGAGATTCTGTCTCAAAAAATAAATAAAAAGTGGAAAACCTGTCTTGTTAGATGTGGGTTACCCAGATGTTGCCGTCTTTCAACATTGGCTCTAGAGCAGCAGCTGTCTACTTTCAGCCAGGTTTTCTACCCCTGCCAATGTCTGGAACCATTGATAGGCCCCCTATGGCACCATTTCTGTGCTCTGCCATACGACAAATCCCTTATCATCTGATACTCCATTGCCAAGTCCTTAAACTCTCCTTGGGCCCAGCAGCACATGTAAACTGCTGTTCAAATGGTCCTCTGTTCCCAAAGGCAGAGCCTCACTACAGAAACTCTTGGGTTGGAACTGCTTTTTTAGCCGCTGTGTCTTGGTTGCTTGCCCTTCCTGTTTACCAAGTTCCATCAGCACAATGTCATCAACTGTGTTCTGCAGAAAGTCAGAGCTCAAGGTCACTGGAAGTGTTATTTTCAAAAGCATTACACAGGTTACCCAGAAAACAGTGTCTAATATTTGCCACATATAATGGCATGTCTTTCTTTTTAAGCTGGTATCATCTCACTATATGTATAGTGAGAATTATGGAGACATTATACTATTTTCTTTTTATCTTCTCATGCCATTCAATATTCTGTTAAAAAATAATGTTAACTTGATGTATAATATTCCATCAAATGATGACATGATATTCTTTCAATTATTGTCTTATTATTTGGATACTAAGATTTTAAAAATCTTTTGCTCTTATAAATAATACTGTGATAAACCTTTTGATTGTAATGTGGTTTTCATCTTTATTTCCTTAAAATAAATTCCTAGACACGGAATGACTGAACTAGAGCATAAAGATGTTTAGGGGGCTGGATTCATACTAACAAATTGTTCTGAAGAAGTAGAGTACTGATTTGTATCAAACCAACTGTGTTTTAGAGGGTTCATTCTCTACACTCTGGCCAGCACTGATATTGGTATACTTTTGACTTTTGTAAATTTAAATGTTAACATTTCTTTTTATTATTGTTCAAATATCTGTTTATTTTGTTGTTATGTAAAAACAAACATTTTCATGTGCTTATCAAACATAACTATTTCCTATTTTTTCCAAATCCCCCAGAGAATAGCTAGCATATTCTGTATTATTCC
>NW_003852466.1:2020408-2046788 GCF_000181295.1 Otolemur garnettii
TATTTTTTTGTTGCAGTTGTCATTATTGTTTAGCTGTCCCAGGTTGGGCTCAAACCCGCCATCCTCAGTGTATGTGGCTGGCACTGTAACCACTGTGCTACTAGTGCTGAGCCTTATTCCATGTTTTTGTAGGTATTAAATCCTTCTCATCTTTAACTTGGCACCATCACCTTTATGACTTAAGACTCTAACCTATTACTGTGTTTTCAGCAGAAATAAGACTTACTCCTTTTTATGTGATAAAATATTCAAGATACTCATTGATAACTACTCTGAAAACTGTTCCATTGTCCCAACCCTGCAAGATGACTCCCAGTGCCATTATCCCCTCTTCTCTCCTCTCGTATGTCCAGCCTGACAGCGTCTGTCTGGTTTGAGGTGCCCAGGAAAGTCACGGCGGAACCATTCTGGGGATGTGAGAGTTGTGAACAGACAGGTAATAATACCAATGCTTTTCATTTGGGGATCTAGAACTTAAGTGAACCTACAGACCTAATGTTTAACTAACCAAATTTTAACTATTTCTTTATTCTTCTCCAAACTGTCTTCAATTTTTTGATATTTCTCTTCAGTTACAGAAATGAAAGTTGAATGGTGCTGCATGCAGCAATGTGGACAAATCTCACATAGTGTTGAGTAAAAGCGGCTAGTTCAAAAAGCCCCCATACTGCATTTAAAGTCATGTGTCCCCTAACAATGGGGACATGTTCTGAGAAACAAATTGCGAGGTGATTTCATCATGCAAACATCCTGGAGTGCATGAACCTAGGTGGTCCAGCCTCCTGCACACCTAGGTTATGTGGTATAACCCATTGCTCCCAGCTGCAAACTCATATAGCTTGTTGCACGACTAAATACTGTAAGCAGTTGTTACAGTGGTTAAGTATTTGTGTATCTAAACGTTAAAAAGTACAGTAAAAATACAGTACTATTATCTTATGAGACCACCCTCCTCCATAGTATAGGTGACTTATTGTTGGCTCAAATATCATTATGTGGAACATAGTTGTATACATGTAGACAATGCTCCACTTACATGAAGTTCAAGAGCAGCAAAACTAATCTATAGTAATAGAGGTAAAAATAGTGGTTATCTCTGGCAGGGGGAATATTGGCAAGAAGGAGCTGAGAAAGCCTTCTGGGATGTTGGAAATGTCTTACTTTTTGACCTGGGGAGGTGGTGGGTTCATCCATAGAGTATACATATATTAAATCCATCAAGTGAGATTTGTGTACTTTACTGTGTGTATTACATACCTCAATAGAAATTTAATTAAAATGGCATAGTGTGTTCTAATATGAGTCTTCTGTTAAGTGAGTACTAAAGAATTTTGTGGGGTTTTTTTTCTATTTTGGATGCCTATGTTATGACAACGTTTATATAACTACATAATCTTAAATTACTTTTGTATTACTTCCATTCTGGGGTTATTATCTCCTTCTGGTTGAAGTTCAAGAAAGATCAATTCTGACTAGATTCTTTAGGAGCATAAGGATAAAGGCCTACATAGTAAAATTTTCTGTAGATTTCTTTTATACCAATAAAAGCAAATACATTACAGTAAATCTCACATTACATATATGTAAATATGTACAGTATATATACATGGGTATAGGTACATATACACCTAGGTGCATATGTATACATATACATGTACATACACATATACATAATATGTATATTTCCATTTGTTAGATTAGTTTAGCATTAATATTTTCTAATATGGAAATGCCAGATAAATGCAATTTAATATTAATTATGCTAAATGTTAATACAATTTATAGGCTCTATAAGTTCACCAAATAATTTATGAAGTAAGCTGTCTCAAGTGCAAGAAAGCAAGACTAAGAATTTTCATATCTGTAACAATAACTACCTGATTTTGGGTTTTTAAGAACTCTGTATTTTTTAAAATATCTTTCTTACCTACTATATATGTAATATCCTACCACCCTTCAACAAAATAAATGGTGGTAATCTTTTATTTATATCTTATTTATTTTGGCTAGCGAGAAAATACTGCATATTAATTCTTTTATCAGAAAAGAAATTCCAGCCCACATCAATACAGAGCTGGTACACCAGAAAAGCAACTCACTTAAAACATAAGAAACAATTTAAAGGAATCACTCTGAAAATTTTATTTTTTCCACACGTAGCTACAGAGACCATATTTCTGATTATAGTTCCCAGGTTTGGATGTAACTAACACATTGAAATATCTGATACTGTTTATAGAACTGTAGACTATTATTACATATTCTTCTTGGAATTCTTCCTGTGAGCAAATCCCACAAGCCATTTGGGAAAATTTAATTTTTTTTCTTCCAAGACATATTTGAAAATTGTCAATTTCAAAATGCTTGCGAGGGGACCTGTTAGAAGGCATTTAAATATGTCAGGTATTAAGTAAGCCGATGGGAAATTGTTCCGAGATTATCTTTATTGCTTCACATGTCTAAGTATAAACCTTTTCCTCCGTAGCCCTCATTAAATCCCAAATTAATCTATAAATGTAATGGAATTCTAATCAGAATCCCTTTGGGGATTTTTGGAAACTGGAAAGGAATTCTAAAGTTCACTTAAAATAATACATCCTCAAGAAGTGTAAGGTGGAAACTTGCCCTGTCAGACGCTGAAATGTAAAGCTGTGGTTACTAGTCTCCTATTGAAAGCTTGCTCTGGTCAACTGCACCAGCAGGCCACCGTGAGTCCCAGTAATGGGCCACATCTTGGTTGGACAAGCGGTCACTTAGGGACAGGTTGGTGCATCTCTGGACAGGAAGCAATTTGTCCCCAGCGGAATACACCTGGGTATTGTGGATTTGAATTTGCTTTGATTCTGCTGGTAGCACTGTCATGGTCTGCAGAAGGCTTTATTCTGCATCATGGTGTGTGCCAGGCACTGTTCCAGGTATTGGCAATAGAGTAAAGACTGCTGCTGGGCTGAAGCTTAAATTCTACTGGGAGAGGCAAATAATGACCAAGTATACTAATAAAAAATATGATTTTATGTAGTGATAAATGTTATGAAGAAAATAAATGGATTATGCAACAGAAAACAAATTGGTATGTAAATGTGAAAGTTAAGGGAGATTCTTAGGAAAGTTCCCATTTTGGCTGAAAGCTGAATGATGAAGTCAGAGAGGGCAGATCTGGCAAAGAGAACTTCAGGAATGGCAAACATCAGTGTGAGACACGGGAGTGGACATGAGTTGGGCGTCAAGAGGACAGAGAAAGGCCATGAGGAGAACCATGGGGTGGATGGACAATGTGCTATGACATCTGAGACCTAGAAAGGGTCCAGGACATGTAGAATGTAATGTACTGTGGTTTGAAAAGAAATCAGCATAGGTTGTAGCCATTGGAAGGTGTGATCTGAGACAAAATGAAACAAAGACACCCAGCCTTCTGGAGGGTGTCAGAATCCCAGGAGGGCTTCCTACAGCCCAGATTACTCAGCAGGCCCCACCCCAGAGTTTCTAATTCCGTATTTCAGAAGTTGCATTTCTAGCAGTTTCTCAGTGACGCTGTTGTTGCTGATCCAGGAGCCACACTCTGAGAACCACTGGTGACAGAATGACACACCATAGCAACTTCTACGAGAGTGGTAGCTGTAGAGGTGAAGAGGAGAAAACAGGTGCGTTACACGCTTTGCAGGAATAGTCAATAGACCTTACATAGTGGTGTGAGGTGGGGACAGTGAAGAGAGGAATGGAGTCGAGAGGGGATGGTTGTGTGATCACTGGGAAAGGGAGAGTGGGTGGGGGGTGCGTGTTGGGAAGTTACATCAAGGATTTGGTGCTTGCTGTTTATTTCATTCTTGGTTTTAAGTTATACAAGTAAAGATAACAAGCAGAGTGAGTTTTACACATCTCCAACTCAGGTCAGATGCTGGAGCTGAAGGAGCAGATCTGAACATTCTCCGTATAGAGATGAGACCGAATGAGAACAGAGAAAAAAATACAGCAGGGAGAGAAACCAGCCCCACAGAGATCTCTGAAGCACGCCATTACTTTTAGAGTTCTGGCAAAATAGAGCAAAGGCAACTGGGAAGGCGTGGCCAACAGAGCAGGCTGGACTGCCTAAGAGCCGGAAGTCGTGCATTGCAGGTGAGGAGGAGATGACTCTGGGAGGAGGGACAGGAGGGAGTCACTCGCCGCTGCCTCTGGAGATACGGAGGCCACTGGCCATCCTCAAGGGTAGTTGCTGTGACCTGAAAGTGTCAGAACCTTAACTGTGGTGGGTTGAGAGGTGACAGAGACGAGAGAAAGCAGACGCAGAGAATGCAGGCCGTTTATCAGCGACACGGGGCTGGGGTGGACAGAGATAGCCAGGGTAGCTGCAGGAGGGGACCAACCCATCAAGGGCAGGGGCCTGTTTCTCCGGTGGCTCTTACCCTGAGGACTCCATGACGTTAGGTATGCCCCACCTCTGCCGCCCGGTGGGAGCAGCTGCCTGGCCAGGAGCCGGGACAGTCCCCAGCCTGCAGCCAGAGCGCGCAGAGTGCACCAGCGCCGCCCAGTCTTCCTTACTTCCTGCCAGGAAATATGCTCATTCCTTCTGCCAACCAAGAAGTCACTTTATTTGGTTGTCATTATTGTCAAACAGATTGGAAAGCCAAAGGAAGAAATAGATTTGTTTTCCAATTTAAATGAGAGGAGAAAATACTGGGTGTCCTGAAAATCGTGCCTGGAGTCACCATACTTAGAAGGGAAAATAGGAAATCGTAACTAAATGTACCTTTAATAATAACCAAATATTAATTACGGACCTTTACAAAATATTTACAAAATATTCTCTCTGTAAAATTTTGTGATGAATATTTTATTTTGTGAATAAAGGTACATTTTGCATCAATTTCCCACTTCCTCTATGTCTGGAGACTTGATGGGTGGCCCTTGCAGAATCCACAGGTATTACCAAAAGGAAGAGGCAAAGCCCATCAACGTGCCCACAGGCAGCCAGTTTTGGACCCAGTGGGCAAACTTGTTTTTTTTTTTTTTTCTCTTTGAGACAGAGCCTCAAGCTGTCCCCCTGGGTAGAGTGCCGTGGCATTACAGCTCACAGCAACCTCCAACTCCTGGGCTCAAGCGAGTCTCCTGCCTCAGCCTCCCACGTAGCTGGGACCACAGGCACCCGCCACAACGCCTGGCTATTTTTTTGGTTGCAGCCATCATTGTTGTTTGGCGGGTCCGGGCTGGGGATTCGAACCCGCCACCTTAGGTGTACGTGGCTGGTGCCTTAGCCGGTTGAGCCACAGGCGCCGAGCCGCAAACTTGTTTTAATACACAGTACAATAGGAACATTTTAGTAGCCTAGAGGAAAACAAAATTCCTTTATAATTGGGTAGAAAAGGTTGGCATAAAATTCTTTCTACTTTTCCATCCCAAGGAGTAAATTATTTTTTAAAAGGCCCCATCATGCCTTACTTCTTGACGCTTCCGTAATTTGTGATTTCATTAATCTGTGTGCAGAATGTAAGCATCTAATCAAGGTGGCAAGAATTATGCACTTTAATTTAAAACATTCCAATACTCAATTTGGGATTCAAGATTAACCAAATGGCTTGGGATTCGATGTTTTAATAAGTTCCACATTTTTACACATCAGCCATCTGCTTATGCAGCAAATTGAAAATCCTTAGACTATGCATATATCAAATATTCATGGAAATGGAATAGAAATATATTCTTTAGAAAAAAAATTTATATTTGTAAATATGCTACAAAACACAAATCTACTGCATTTTGTTAGATCTGTGTCTGTTAAGGGTACACTGAGTGCTGTTTGGTATAAACTAAAATAAAATCTACAGCCCCATGCCAAATGAATGGAACCCCTTTTGGCCAAGGAAACCCCAGAAAAACCTCAAACCTGAATTCCTATCTGCTAAAGGAAGGGAGGTGTTATACTCCTTCCCTTTGGGAGTTTAGATACAACAACTGACCAGTGTTAATGTTAAAACAGAGATCACAAGACTGACAAAACAGACATTTCATAACAATAAGATATTAAATAATTTATCAGGACCTAAGGTTATGGAAGGGAAAAGTTAAACCACACCTCAGGCCATCAACTTACCCAACAGATAGCTTGAGTTTATCTGTTGCAGTTTGCCTCTGATTAACAGACTTCCTGATGGTAGCTTAAAATATTTCAAGCCTTAAGTTTAAACAAAGCTTTATTTCTTTAACCAATTACAAATCGAGGGATCTTTGAACCTTCCTACAATCTGTAAGCCCCCACTGAAGATGTCCCACTTTGGGGGGCCAAGCCAACATATTATATACCTTTTATGTATTGATTTATGGTTTTACCTGTAATTCCTATCTCCATGAATATATAAAACCAAGCTGTAACGCTGCCACATCGGCTATATTGTCTCAGGACCTCTCAAGACTGTGTTCCCTGGGCCACAGTCATACATGTTTGGCTCAGAATAAACCTCTTTAAATTATTTTACAGAGTTTGTTTTGTTGTTGTTAACAATTCCACATTACTTTGTTCTAGATGTAACCTATGTATGCCGATGATTTTGACTGATCAAATGTCAAATGTCATCTGTCTTCTTGGGAAGCCACCAGGAATGTGTGTGTGTGGGCTCATTTATTGCTAAATATAATTTTTATTCATGAGCTTCCTTGCTCTTTCTTATTCTCTTGCTTTAGATACTTGCGTGTGACTGGTTCTGAAGTTCAGCTTTGATAATCATGCAAAAATTCAAATGTCCGTTTAAACCTCTAGCATCTGCAAAAACCTGGCAAGGATCTTTTGAGAACAGCCTTTCTTAAAGTTTTTCTGGCACCCAGCTTCCTTTCATACTGGCAGTCGTGGGCAGTGTCTTTCTAGTAGCATTCTTCGCCTCTGCTTTGAGCCCTGGCAGTAAAGGAGAGAGGTACTGAGTAAACATCCACTTTTTGAGAGAAAAAAGGAGGAATGCATTTTGGCCATTAGCTTTATGTGAGATCAGTGAGTGTCCAAGGATTAAGTGCTATCTATGGCCATTTCAGACTTGAGACACTTCATCAGTAAAATCGGAGGGATGTTACTTCTTTGAAGATGCTACTTTTATTATTAATAAATTCAACCCTTTAGACTACAAGGTATTTTCCAGCTCATACATATCACTGTATACTGATCTAATTTGTGTATTCATTTAGCTAGTTGATTCTAGTCTGCTACTAGATGCTGGGCACTGGGTAAGCATCAGGGCACCATTCATGGAAAATGTGCATAAATAGACAACTCAAGAACGAGCTTCTTGTCTTGGGGACGCCTTTCTTTCTCTTTCTACTGAGTCAGCTGCCTTTTTCTATATTTCATAGCACAAGATTTATTGGTTAACTATTATTTATTGAACATTTTATTATTTAGGTATTGCTGTAAAACAATTAGAATTATATATACAACAATGCATACAATGCAACAATTAGAATTATACATACAACAATTTAGGTATTGCTGTAAAACAATTAGAATTATACATACAGCAATAAGGATTTATTTCTTATTCTCATGTTTGCCAGTTAGGCAGGTGTGGGCAGATCCAGGCTGGCTCTGCTGTGCTTGGTTCTCAACTGTGAAATGGGTACAGATCTGCTCCATTGGTATCTCATCTTCCTCAGGCCCTGGGATAACCAAGGATTGTCTAATGGCTCTGGCAGAAGCACAGGAGGGTCAAGCAGAAACATGGGATGGTCCTGCTGCCAGAGGCTGTGAATTGGCCCCGAGTCTTCATTCCTTCAGTCCAGCCAGTCACATGGCTTGTGCACTATCATCTGTGAACTATCCATCACATGCACCTACTATGTGACAGCCACTTGCAAGTCTCTATTCCTTCTATCTTTCTCCCCACCAAACAAGCAAGCACCGTATGTTAAATTAAGGACAATGCAGGTAGGAATTAAGTATCTAGACTCTGAAATCAGAGGATCTGTGAATTTCAGCTTTCTGAGTTATTAAATCTAAAATCTTGGACAAGTTTTTAATCCTCTCTGAGCCCCAATACATACAACCATACGTTGAAAGTGACAATAAAGTACGTACAGTAGAGGGTTCTTATGGGGGAATAAACAGACAGTGAGTGTAAATTGGTTAATTCAGAGTCTGGTGCAATGCAAATGCCCAATAAACGAACACCACCACCATTGTCATCAGGCATCCCACACGGCCAAGGAAGAGCAGCTTTTCTTTGGAGGTCTTGGGGAATACCCAGGGTAAGTTCTATTAGCATCTATTTGATTGGATTAAGTAAGTTTGTTGACCCCATCTGTCTTCCCAGCTTAACTGTAAGCTCTTCAAGGATGATATTCAGCCCTCCCTAGCTGAAGGCACATAGCTGGCACTCAGAACACATAGAGAATAAACCACTGAAATCCATTTCTGTGTTGCTGTCTCCACTCACTGCTGTTGTAACTAGTCTTGGTGAAGGATCAGTTGGTATTTTGTTTGCCATTGTTGTTTTCATTTGCAATCTGTTGCAGACCAGTGTTTTTTCATCTTTGTTCTGTTCATTGAAATGAATCCACTGCTCACATGCTTGAATGTTGAGGCCATGTCAAATTGCCATAAACATTTCTAAATGTTTACTTGGTATTTCTGCACTTATCTCTTTGTGAACGAGTAACCGTCTGTTTGTAGACCAGCACCTCTTCTCAGGCCCCTCTTTGAATGGCACTGCTGCACATTTTGCTCATTTCATGGGCTTAACTCTTATTTTATAGTCTCGTGGAAAATCCTTGCCACGTAAAGCATGCAGATAAGCAGGCATGTCCTCCTGTGAGGCTTCCAGATACTTATAGCCAAGGTGGAAACCATCACTTATTTTATTGATGGTTCCCTCTCATGCTATGTGATACTATATATCACCTGCTCTTTCTCTGCAGCCTGAACTTCCTGTATGACACAACAGAAATAGCTAAGGGTGCAGGTATCCGGGAGTCTTGATTTTGCCACCTCTAAAGAAGCCTTCAGCCTGAGGTTCAGGGGTCCTCTGAGAATGGTTCGAGCCCTGGTATCTTTCCAACATAGGACCAGAACAACAGTCACCAGAAAAAGAATTTGGCCTCAGCCAGAGATTTTGTGAGTACCTTGATAGAAGTTTCCAGGACTGTCCATAAAATTCACTGGGAACCCAGACAAGAGCTACTGCCTAAATATCAAGTATGCTCAGCTCTCAAGTAGCTCACTGCATGACCCAAGTGTCTCTTCCCAGCTGCCATGTTAGCACAGCTTTTCTTAACTAGCCTAGGCGTGGGGCATGATCCAGGCCCTTCAAGGAATGGGAGCTCAAGGGCTGGGAGTTCAGACCCAGCAGAGGGAGAATGTGGTGAGATCTTCCAGATCCTTTCAGCTCTCTGTGCTTTATGCATCCATTCAAATCAGAAGTGTGTTTCCAGTGCCATGATCTGAGCTCTAATTCTCTTCTACCTGTCTGTATCACCCTTGATAGGGAACATTCCAGACATTCCAAACCTTCCTGAGCTAGCATCTTTTAAACAAACAAACAAACACAACAACCTTTAAAGTATGGAGCTTCTGCCAAAGATTTCAGTCCTCAAATTCTAAAAGGGTACAAAGAGAGTTCAAATGCCTTAGCTCTTGGGCCACCTTTTCCATGTTGTTATCTTCCACTGAAATTCAAACACCCTGATAGGTAGTGGGGCCGAATGACCAGAGCTTCTGTGTGTAAGTCCCTTATTTTCCATTCCTTGCATTTGCTGGCAGGCCCCCTTCCATCTCCACCAGCACAAAGTCTGCTAGTCCTATGCCCTTCCCGATTCATGTCCTACATAAAACCTTACTGAAATACCCAGTGTTTGTAGAATAAAGGAAATTGAGCCAAACTCTCTTTCCTTTCTAGGATGGGGGCGGGTCATTTGTCATTTTGTTGTTTAGTATAACCAATAAAGACTTAGATTTCTAAAGTCCTAGGGGATTTTTACATAATGAGGGTTTTTGATTTTCTGAGGTTTGGGGGAGTAAAGAAATGGCTTTGAAAATTATGGTTCAAAGATATGATTAAATGAATGAGTGAAAAAGTAATAGATTTTGAGCTTGTATATGAGGTGGGGCTGGAGGCGGCTCTGGGAGTTTTATTTCACTTTCTATTACAACTGGAAGGTGTTTACCTAATGGAATATGATTTCTACTTTCTTTGTTACTGTCTCAAATCTAAGTTACTGTAGTCATTTCACCAGAACATCTGATTCTGAAAGAAATTGCTTCCCTTAAAACTTTCATAGCAAGTTTCCAGATCATAGAAAATGAAAGGTCGCCAAGTCTATGAAATAAAAGTATAGACAGAAAGATCCACTTTCTAGAATCACTGAAGCAGAGGAAAGTGTGGAGAGATAGATCCACCTTTCATCATTTACAGATAAGGACCCAAGGATACAGAGGATCCCTTCTCTGTGGCCCCAGGGTGACTGGTGGAGGAGGCAGGCCTGGAGCGTGAGCCTGCAGACTTTCTCCATTCATTCTTTACAAGGTCTCCCTCTCATCACTGTGGGTTTGAGACCCTGGGAGAGGCAGCAGGAGAAGGGGGGAGACCTGAGCCAAAGCCGGATGGAAGTCCTGGCTCGAGGCCTGACACCTTCTTGCACTGATTGTTGGCTGAGTCACTTAATTTCATTGAATATGCTTCCTCATTTATAATATGGGAGTGAGCCCTTCCTCTGTCACAGGGATCCTATGTCACTGGTGTTGTCAGGAGAATCCAGTGAAAGTCTCTGCTCCTTTCCCATTCCAATTTCTGTTTCACGTACGCCCCACCCCCAGCCCAGAGATGCTCTCTCCTCTTTCCTGCCTCACCCCAGGAGTTACCTGATGTTGGGTTTTCCCAACATCACCGAAGTGAACGTGGGTCCAGTGATTTCAGTGGTCCACCAGGGTTCTTCGCCATAAGCTTCCTTATTTGTCACTTTCTAATGAACAAGTAAGTTGGGGGTGGGGATTCTTTGAGGCTCCTCAAACATACATTCATAAGTTTTAGCAACAATTGATGACACTTTTGACTCATAATTGACTCAGTTATGATGTTGGTGCCAAATGGTGAACTTCTAACCCTGTCCTTCTTTGAACATTCATTAGTTGCCTGAACAGAACTCTGATGATATAAGAGTAAGACAAACACTTGCCTCAAGGAATTTATAAGGTTTATTTATTCTTTCAAGAAATACTTATTTTGAACTCTCAGCTGTGTCCCAGGAATGGTGCTTAAGCACCACAGATGTGAAGGATAGAAAGATTTCAGAGTTCCTCTCTCAACAAACCAACACACCAGCAAATCTTTAAAACTGTACAATACCTGCCCAAAGTTTCATAGGATCACATGACTAGGGTGTCAGGGAAGGCTGTCTAGTCACCATAAATGGTGTTTAATTGAGATTTGAAGAAGGAGCAGGCATCTGATATTGGTCAGGCTGGGGCCGGAAAGCACATTCCCGGCAAAGGGACCCACAAGTGGAGGCTGAGAACAGCAGCTTTGAAGGCAGCTGCATGTCGCTTCTCACTCAGGTGCCTCCCCTCAGAGGGCTTCCCTTCAGCACCTCTCCTGCCACCCACTTCTGCTGGTCCTCGTGAAGAACTGAAGGCCACTCTGTAGGAATTTCTGTCACCAGGGAGAGAGGGTTCACCTTTGGTGAATTAGGCCTTTCTGGAGGGAAACACAGGTTGAACTCGAGCTCCTCATCCCAGATAAGCTCCATCAGAGAAATGTGCTTGCATCTTGGAAGGAGGGACAAAAATAGGAAAAAAGAAAGCTTTCTCTTGTATCAGATTTTGAATTCCATATCCCATGGATTTGACTCTGGGCACTCAGGCCTTGAGGTAACAAGGTGGACTGTGGATGCATAAGCAAAATCACACCTGGGTCCTGCAGCCATGCACCAGGATGAGTCCCACAATTTCTCTCTCAAGGCTGTTTCGAGGCTTACATGTGAATACACCTGAAGCATCCTCAGCTCAGTGCCCATACCTGACTAACAGCACCCACGCACTAACGGCTGGTTCCCATTGCTACCTTATGTTTTTTTTTTTTTTTCTCATTTAGAGACAGGGTATAATTTCATGATTAAAGCTGATATAATGTAACATATGACTTTTAAGATAATAGAGTGGGGCAGAACAGGGAAAAACACTAGTATACATAACCAAGCATTGTATAATATACTTTATTTAAATGTAGCATTCATTAAAATAGCTCTTTCATGTAGTTTTACATCATATAGAAAGAAAACTAATATGTAGTTTCATATAACTATATGTTAATATATTTTTTCACCTCTGCTTTATTTTCAAGAAAATATTTTAAGAGCAAGAGCTCAAATGTAGGTTCAGATAACGATTTTTATCTGTATTTTATCAAATATAACAATAAAAGAGAAGCTTATTTCTAATTGCTAATAATTATTGTTGGGCTTCTCATAACTACAGATATATGAAAAATTTTCCATGTAGATAAGTCACAACTTTATCAGACACATATGACAACAGTCAATGTGATAATAAGTGGGACCCAACCCAGTACAAAGGATGCTTTGCATATTCACAGCTAAGAAGGCTGAGGATTTCTGAAATGATCGCAGTCGTATGATATTACTATAAGGACATATGCTGAAACTCATACATCAAAATGAGGCTTACTCTCAGAGTAGTTATTGTGGGAGAGGATATACTCATTTTCACAGAGGTGTTGTTTCTTAAAATATTCTGAAGTACTGTTTTCAGAATGTTTCCCAAGATACATTTTGAAAAATGGCATGAGAATGATCAATGTATCATTTACTCTATAATTATATTTTATCCTAAAATAAAAATGAAGTTTGATCACTCATATAATTCTCCTTCTGTCAGATCCAAGTTCTAAACCAGATTTCAAAAGGGATCCAGTTTCTAAATATGAGGATGGGAAATATCCAGAGGGAAATGTATCCCACTTCAGGTCTGTGCACTCCTCAGGTTCAAATGCATACCCCAAGGAGAACAAGCCTGGTCCCAGGACAAGGGCTAGACAAGGTCATGGTGCAGCTGAGCTTTGACTCCTGGGGGAAAGCATGAGTCAGGTTAAATAGCCTGTGGGAGCAGAACCCAGCACAGGAAATAATTCCATCTAGGATTTATTGAAAGCTCAAAATAAGTCTCCAAGCCACAAACAAATGCAGGTCTGACTCCAAAGACAATTGCTGTAGGCACCCCTGGCTTCCTGGCTCCTGCTGCACATAGCCTTAGAAGTAGAATTTTCCATGGGGTTTGGAAGGCTTTCGAAGTACTGAACTGTACTGCAACACTTCATTCATTCATTCAGCCATTCATTGTTATTTATTATTCTTTCACTTATTAGGAGGCAAGCATGGTGCTAGGTTATAATCATCTGACTTATATATAACTCACACTTGTGCACAGAGGATATTACAGTAAGTCCCCAAGTTACAAACACCCCACTGACTTACAACTTGTATTTAGGAATGGAGGCTATTACAGTTAGGGGTAAATGTACCTGTTTCAATGTACATTCAAATTCAACTTAAGAACAAATCTACCTATCTCATTTGTAACCTGGGGACTACAGTGAGGAAGATTAAGCTCTGTCTGTGAGTTCATAGTGCAAAGGGAGGATAGATAAGAATTAGTCATGTCTTCACTATATGAATCAGGAGAAATTATAATATTTTCTTTTCATCTTCTCAGTTGTTTTTTTTTTTTTCAGTTTTTCAGTTTTATGGATCACTTGAGTGATGAAAATCAACAAATTTAGCCAGGCGTAGTGTCTCACCCCTGTAATCCCAGCAACTCTGAGAGGCTGACACAGGTGGATTGCTTGAGCTCAGGAGTTCGGGACCAGCTTGGGCCAAAGCTAGACCCTGTCTTTAAAAATAGCTGGGCATTGTAGGGGCCTCCTGTAGTCCCAGCTTCTTGGGGAGTCTGACATAAGAGAATCACTTGAGCCAAAGAGTTTGAGATTGCTGTGAGCTATGAGGCCACAGCACTCTACTGAGGGCAAAAAGTGAGACTCTGTCTCAAAAAAAAGAGAAAGAAAGAAAAGAAATTTCTGTTTCAAAGTGCTTATAGCTTACAGGGGAAAGTTCACCTCCTAGCAGTGGGCGCCCCTGACATGGAGCAGCTAAGGGGGATCCTTGGCCCTTGCCCAGCGCCCTCAGCCTAGGTCTTTCTTAATAGCTCTGAAGCTGACCCGCTTCTTCCGGCCTTGCTGCAGTGCTCTAATGAAATCTTTGTTTGAACAAAATTTCTAAGGAGAACATGAATCTAAGAAATTGGCTCCCACTTTGTGTACTTATTAACTCCCTTAAACTAGCAAATTTTCTGAAAGACACTATACGTAGGGCTTCAGTCTTTTTCCTGAAAGCAACAGAAAACCCAATTCAAACTGACTGATTAAAAAAGAGGGAGAGTTGTTTTTCTAGTTTTGTTTTTGTTTTGCTTACAGAACTGAAAGGCGGATGGGCGTGACCTCACTCTGCCTGGCCCGGCAGCTCCAGCTCACCTCCCTGGCTTGTTCCCTTAGAACTTCTCCCCCACTTCTCACAGGAGGGCCCCCGACAGGAGCATGCAGCCAGGAGATAGGAGACTCTGTAATGGGCCCTGCCTGAGTCCCAGGCGGACCCTCAGCCAGGGTTGGTTCTGCTGAGAGCTGGACAGGGTGGGGGTAGGGGCCATGGGCACTGCACGGGCAAAGCCAGCAATGTCCACAAACCTAGTTTCTGAGGACTTAGAGAAATACGTGAAATTAATATGGGTAAAAATAGGTGGTTTATATTAAGAAATTTCTCATAGGAAGTGGAACAGACATAGTTCAGGAGAAAAGGGCACCCACACACAGGCCTTGGCTCGCATCCCCCTTTCACAGCCCGGGTGTACAGAGCCAGGGCGAGGAGCCTGGTGTTCCCGGCAAGGTGCTCCCCTTCTGCCGAGTAGCCTCTAGTGTGGTCACAGATCCAGCCAGCGACACTGCTGCTTGTCAAAATATTTAGGTATTCATTTTGAGAGAGAATAGCTGTCAGAGGTTAACCTGCTTTGAGCACCAGCAAATAAAAACACAAAATCAAAACCAAAAATCTAGGCCGGGATCGCTCCTTGAACTGGTTAGACTTTTAGAAAGTTCTAGAATTGTCCTTGGCTGGCTCCCTCCCCTACTTCTGCCCTAAACTTTCTGGGAGGAAGTTACATCCCTGTTTACCTTGTTAGTTATCTTGCCTGAGAACAAAAAATTTCCCCTGTGTTCTGTGGAGAGCACCTGTGGTGTGTCCTGGTCAGCTGTGTTTCCTAGGGAGTTGCCACCTCACCCAGAGGTCACTGCTGGTAGAGAGTCAACAAGCTGTGTGGTACACACCGTGTGCTGTTTGGAGAGACAGGCCTGTGTTTCTGCTGGTCTGTGACTGAGCAGTGCGCCGGAAGCCATGGGGTGATGTACATGCAACCTTGTGTTTTATCTACGGGAACATCCATTTTATCTGCAAGGTCTCAGGATGGAAGTGAAATCAGCGTGCTTAAAATACCAGCTCTGGCGGGGTAAGAAGTTGCAAACAAGGCCCCGATCTGGACAGAAGCATCCACATAGAAAACATAACCCCTTTTGGTTTCAACACTTCAAAATTTTCTAAGTAGTTCACTTTAAAATACCTCTAGAATTTCATTTAATCCTGCTTGATGTTGGATGATCATGTAGCTCCTCAGCCTTCCTGGGCCTGGAGCAGGAGACGTGCAAGTGAAGGACTTTGGTGCAACAATAAAGTTGTTTGCAGTGAGTCTCTACTCTTGACCTGTTTTTCAGCAAACTATGGACTAAATGTCCCCCCAATTCATTATGTTGAAGCCCTAGCCCCCAGCATAATACCTTTGGGAGTATTCAGATTCAGATAAGGTCATTGCTATTGCCCAGCCCAGTCCATTGCCTGCTGCTCAACAGGAAGCCGATACACCCAGACAGCCTGTGTCACAGGGGAGGACAGTTTACTATTGCCAGGGCCCTGTGGGGTTATGGAGGAATTTCTCAAATCAGTCTCTTTGAGAATTTGACAGGAAGGGGTTTTGAGGATAGTCAGGTGGGCAAAGGGCTAAGTGGGTCTGCAGATTGACTGGGTGGTGTAGAATAATATGGGTGTAGAAATTGTCTTGTGCTGAGTCAGTTTTGGGGGTGGGGTCACAAGGCCAGTTGAGTCAGCGCCCCCGTATGGGCCACTGTTCTGGACGTCAGCTGTCCACCAGAATGCAGGGCCTTAGTTCAGTTCTTTCCTCCTTCCAGAAGCTCTGGTGCTTTTTACTTCTTCTGTATCCTTTCTAACTTCTACTACAAATCCCATCTTACCACTGATTTGTGGTTTGTGGGTTCATTCTTTGAATCCCTGAGACCAAAGACCTACAGAAGAGCGAAATTCCGGTATCAGAAGCAGTGAGGAAAGCTCAGACTCCTTATGACCATCAGCTGCATGACTCCTGAGCGGTAAGCGATTATAGGAAAGCAAGCTAGGGAGACACTGGCTGTTTTATATAGATACACAGAGGGCATCTTTCTTAGGAAAGGATTAAATTTGTAATATTCAAGTCACATTTGACTTCTGCAATTATAAGAGGTCCTTCATTATAAGAGGTCCTAAGAGGTGACTTGTATTCATCTTTTGTTAATGTTATATATTGAGTATTACAATTTTAATTCAGTTGTTTCCTTTCTTAAAATTTGTATACGTTTTTGTGGCACACTCTGTAGGCGTGAATCTGTTATTTATATTATATAAACTCTGCCTATACCTTGCAGGGTTCAGGTCCTTACCACAGTTCCCACCTATGACCTTTGTTAACTTTACAAAGGGTAGTTGAATCATTAGGGTGGGGACCTTGTGATGAGATTAGTGGCCTCATAAGAAGAGCTACAAGAGACACTTGTGGACAGTGAGAAGGTGGTCATTTGTAGGCCAGAAAGAGAGTCCTTCCCAGAACGTGACCCATGCTGGCCTCTTGGTCTTGGACTCCTTAGTCTAAGAACTATGAGTTATAAACATCTGTCAGTTAAGCCTCCCAGTCTGTGGCATTTTGATACAGGAGCCTGTGCTAAGACATTAACTTTTTCTGTTTTAAGTTCAGTATCATAAAATAATTTTGTAAAACTAAGCCCTGAATTAGTATGAACAGATCAAACACTTATCTACTGGTATGATGTGCAGCATGGTTTTTAGCCCATAGAAAGTTGTGATAAACAATGAGTTTCAGAAAAAGTTTTCTTTCAATAAGTCAAGCTCAAAACAGTAAGTGCTCAGGGAAAGTTCTCTCCTCCTGGTTACCTTGTCCTGTGCTAAGGGCACTAATATTCTTATTCCTGTGAGAGTGAGGCACAGTGAAACTGTATTTGCTTTAAATAGATTGAACCTCAGGCATCCACACTGCAAGGGAAAAGAATGGGCAGTTCTGAGCATGGATTATCTATGTTGGTCTTTAATTAATGACACACATCTACAGGTCTCTATACCCCATCTGAAACAAAATGATTTTTAGGACTACAGTTAATTTTTATAGGTTTTAAAAAAACCCCAGAAAGTCTTATAAAGTAAATTCATGTTAAAGTTAATGCTAAGGCAGTGTGTAAGCAAAGTGGGTTTCCCAGGTGAAGCCACGGAGTGAACATTTAGATGGGCGGGTTCTCCCACTGGCTCCTCAGTGGGAAAAGTTAAATTGAATAATGCAAGATTTAAAGTACAATTTCTGACAATTTAAAAACAAGTGCTGGGCCATACATGATTTATTTTATAGTAAATAATCATCACAAACATACACAGGAGGCAGGAAGCAGAGGCTGGGAAAGAAGGCAGCTGACTTGGTTTTGTAGGATTTGAACTCAAAACTGGGGGAGAGGAAGGAGCCCAGCTCCAGATATTCAGTATTCTCTCCCCTCTAACTCATCTGACTTCTTTGCCCTGGGCTGACAGTAATTCTTATTTAAATGAGTACGAGGGAGAAGTTCTGTGGCTAATCATTCCCTAAAGCTCAGGCCCCCTTTATGGTGAGAATATATTTGGGTGAGCAATGGAAACACCGTCCCACGAAATCAAAGAGTCCAGAGACCTAAGGGAAGATAGGCAGACCCAACATGCGCCACCCTGCGTGGGCATTTAACCTTGACCAAAAAAAAAAAGTTAATAATCTGCACAATTGGGAAGGCGGCAACAGCATTTCCACTTCCCAGATGATAAAACAGGCTCAGGAAATGTGAGTGAGTCGCTGAAAGCTCATAGCAGGGAAAGAAGGAACTGGGAATCAAACCCTCACCCTCTGTGCTGCTCTCTGGCAGGGGTGGGGCGTGGGGGTAGGGGATGAGAGGTGGGGGCATCGGATGAGGGACGCCTCTGCTGCTTCTCAGGAGTCCACAGCAGGGGTGAGCCCTGAAGAGACAGGGGTTTCAAATTCTCAGGAATTCCTCAGCTTTTGCAGCTGGCTCGGTTCCTAATGTTTCTGTCTCTGGAGACTCCACCCAGAGGGTCCCATCCCAGAAATGTTTTGTTCATTTCTGTTGTCTTTGTTCTCCTGGTAGGTTTGGGGCTGGCACTTTTCTTCAACTGGAGCTTAGGTAGGGCAATTAGCTCTTCAGAAAGCCCACCCAGGACACAACCAAAGTAGAACAACTTTATACATATAGTGCATGTGTGTATGTGTATATGTGTAACTGTGTACACACTATATAGTGCATGTATGTATGTCATATGTACACGTATAAAGTATATGCACACTATATATAGTGCATGTGTGTATGTGCATATGTGTAACTGTGTACACACTATATAATGCATGTGTGTACATCATGTACACGTATAAAGTATATGCACACTCTGTGTATGTGCATATGTGTAACTGCGTACATACTATACAGTGCATGTATGTTATATGTATACATATAAAGTATATGCACACTATATATAGTGCATGTATGTATGTCATATGTACACGTATAAAGTATATGCACACTCTATGTAGTGCATGTATTTATGTATAAAGTATGAGCACTCTATATATATATGTCTATGTATGTATGGTACACGTTATTACTTTAATATAAAAATATGAAGACTATGTTTACTTGAAATCATATATCATTGCTTTTACTATTTATGTTTTTGTTACATAAATGATGTTCTTTTTAAAAATTATGTTTTATTAAATCATAACTTTGTACATTGATGTATTTATGGGGTTCAAGGTACTGCTTCAATATATAATGTGAAATGTTTACATTGAACTAACACATCCATCACAATTCTACTCATTTCTTGATAGTTTGAAATGTACCATTGTATCATGCACATTAGGTGAGCCCCCTCCCCCAATACTCTCCCTCCTCCCATATTCTCCCTCTCCTCCCCCCTCTCTCCTCTTCCCTTCTATTTTCTGGACTATAGTTATGTTTTGCCATTTGTATGAGTATGTAGGTGATTATATATTGATTTCATAGTAGTATTGAGGACATTGGATACTTTTTTCCCATTCTTGAGATACTTTACTAAGAAGACTATGTTCCAGCTCCATCCAGGTAAACATAAAAGATGTGAAGTCTCCATCCTTTTTTATGGCTGCATAGTATTCCACGGTGTACATATACCACAATTTATTGATCCATTCATGGGTCGATGGGCACTTGGGCTGTTTCCATGTCTTGGCTGTTATGAATTGGGCTGCAAAAAGCATTCTGGTGCAAATGTCTTTGTTGTAAAATAATTTTTGATCATCTGGGTATATACTTTGTTGAGGAATTGCAGGATCAAACGGTAGGTCTACTTTTAGTTCCTTGAGTGTATAAATGATATTCTTTAAACAAAAATAAAATTAAGACTAGTTAACAGGGGCAAACTGGTAATAACGGCAGGCCTAACTACACAAGTGACATACGTCAGGAGAACACATGTTTATATCATGCTCTGTCGTCTGACCACAGCAGTGTATTTTGACTGTCTTTTCTTTCTTGGGTATGTTAAAGTTGCAGGCTGGGTTAGGTGCATTTGGGACATGGCAGTCAGTGACAAGGGCAGGCCATGCAGCCTGCCTCCCTGCCACTGCTCCAGCTCCTCAGCTCACTTCTGGGATCTTTAGAGAACGCAGTCCCCGAGTGGGGACAAGTATGCTTCCTGACTCAGACATTTAGGAAACAGTTTGCACTAAAACTGCCTCTCAGAGATGAAAGGCTCTGATGAAGACCCCAGGGAACACCCTCCAGTTCATCTCACCTGGGTTGGAGTTGCCCCTACATGGCATTTGATTAGGGAGCGGTCTGTTCTTTTTTCTCTTAGAGTTACAAGTAGTCAGCAGCCTCTACTGATCAGCCTCCATGCCATTTATGTGACATGCCTTTACCTGGTTGCTTTTTCCAGATATTTGCCAGAATCCTCCCTCACCCACTGTCTTTACTCACAAGGCCTGCACAAGGCCACTTCCAATCTCTTCTCCTGGTTATTGTTTTTCCTAAGTGTGTGTCATCATCTAACATTCTATCTGTCTCATTCATTCAGGCTATTGCCTCTCTTCCTCGTCTCTACAAGAAGCCCAGTCCTCCCAGTGGGTGCAGGTGGCCCTTCTGTCACATGTATCTGTATCCTTAGGGCCTCCAGCAGCGCCTGGCTGGCACATCACAGCAACTCAGAGAAGAGAGTTGGAGATGGCTGCATGGGGACACCCACCTGTGTATGTGTTTGGGAAGCCTGGGAAAGAACAGGACATAATGGGGGGTCACCCCACTAAACTTTCCTGGTCTCTCTACCGATTAGGAATCCTAAAGTGATCCTAGTTCTCTCTATCCAACATCTGTTCAGCAAACATTAAGCACTTAAACCCAACACTGACATGGAAAAAAGAACGTCTGGTTTCAGGAGGTAACCTTGTAGTGGGATAAAAAGAGGGAAGTTGAACTGAGCTACATCACAAATGCAGCTGTCCTGACTTCTCACCAGGCAAGACACTGGCTCTCTACTGTTTTCTTTCCTTCAAAATCTGAACGTGTGAAAAAAGCAACACAATCACTAGGAAAAGAGAGTTAAGAGAAAATACAAGCTCAGTAAAAGAAGATGTTTCACATTTCTTTCCCAGCTTGGAATTAGCTTTACTATCTGCTGGTCTGTGTAGCATTTCAAATCCCCCTGAAAAGATTAAAAAAAAAAACCCCAAGATTTTAATTTTAGAAATAACTGTAGTGTAATTTGATCCTCAGCACATTTGTCTGGAATAAATTCCTTAAGAAATCTAACATGTGTGTATATATGAGCACAGGAGAAAGTACAGAAATTCATTTCAATCCATTAAACTAGATTTAAAAGGCATCAGGTGGTGAATTAAATGCTGAAAACATTTGGCGGACCTGAAACACTATCCAGATCTCAATTCACAGATTCTTTAAAGTAAGGAATTCTCAGCAGATGGAAGGAAGTCCATAAACTCAGAGCAACGGGTCTTTCGGGAAGTGAATTTAGATCAGATGCTTCGATATGGACATGCTCTGAGAAATTCAAATACGTGGCTGAAACACATCAAGCCTTTGTCCAGACCGAGTGGAGTGATTTTGCTATAGCCACAGACATTAGCCCCAAATTCCTAAATCACGTGCAGCTGTCAGCTCGTTGGAAGAAAACAGGAAACACTGTTCGTGAAAGAACCACATGCCCGTGAAGTTAATAAATGAATGTTTCATTGTTTTCCACCAAAATAAATTGCCCAGTAGCTCAAGTCCTTAAAATGGCCTAGAACTCAATAGAAGACAGCGATAATGATGGAAACATTTGGAGGCCCGTCTGCCGGAGCTGGGTTTGTGAGACACCTAAATAACTCACCTGGCTGCCGTTCTCCATCTATTATAAAAAGGAAGAGACAACCACAAAAGATGTTGCATGCCTAGAAATCCTCGAAAGCATCAGACTTATTTACACTTAGAAAAAGCAAACCATGCTAAGTCAAGCAGCCTAGGAGGTGCTGTAATGAGAGTTTCTCCTCCTGTTTTCCCTTCTTCCAGTTGAACTTCCATATGTCATCAATTATGAGCCACCACGGTTTTCTCCAGCTGAGGGAGCAATTGCCTTCACGCATGGCTGGCTTCCCCTCAGGGAGCAGTTTCCAGAGAGCAGGACGTGACCCTGTGGCTGAGAGGTCAGTGTGCACTGGAAAGGCTGGAATGGGAGGGGGTTCTAAACCAGATTTGCTTTAAAGACGGCCTTCCAGGAGGGCTTCAGTGGTGACTATGCCGTGGCACTACCTTTAGGATATATTTTCACAGATTATAGCATAAGCCTTTGGACTTTGGCAAAGAAAAACATGCCACTCGTTGTCCTTTGGGACAAAGATGAGGGCGTCCAGCTCCAAGCCATGACTTGCAGTCCTGGATCAGTGTCCCACCCGGCCCCCAGCAGAGCTGACCTGGGTCTGGGCTGTGGTGCACAGCAGACAGGGCTTCCCCTTCCTTCTAAGGCATTTGCACAAGAAATGAGAAATCCTTGGTTGTCCGATCTCTCTGTAAAGAGGAGTCCATGCTCTGGGCTCCTATTACCTTAAACACACTGTGGGGTTCATTTTCCAAGAGCAAGGACGAGAGAAACACTTCAGTAGCAAGCCTGGTTCCCACCTGTACTACAGGCTGTGAGGAAGAGAGGCAGGAGAGGCAGGACGAGCTGGCGAGGGCTGCAGTGCCATGTGGGATTCAGACAAGGAGTCTGGTTTGGATCCATTCATTCATTCCCATGAGACATACTCTTCAACTTGTATCAGGCGCTGCCGTAGGCATGGTGGGGGGTTTAAAGGTGACCAAAATAGACGATACCTTAATGCAGGCATCCTCAAACTATGGCCTGTGGGCCACATATGGCCCGCCTAGGACATTTATCCGGCCTGCTGGGTGTTTTTGCTGCCGTTGCCTGTCCTGCTTAGCAGCCGACTCATCCTAGGGCCTGCAGTCTGGCCTCCAATGGTCTGAGGGACAGTGAACTGGCCCCCTGTTTTAAAAGTTTGAGGACCCATGCCTTAATGAACAAGATAACTTCAGATTGCAAAGTGCCAGGAAGGATATTGGCAGAGGGTGTGATGACGCGAGAATCTCCTTACACAGGTGGCAGGCAGGGCGCCTTGAGATGTGTCAGCCGAAATAAAATCTAAGATAACAAGTCATCAGCAGCAAGATCAAATGCTGGGCCCTGGGGGACAGTGAGAAGAATCTGTGGGTTCCACAAACAGAGAAGGAGGCTGCCCAAGAGGGGTTTAGGGAGAGAGAAGAGGCCCATGGGTGAGGAGCTTGGGGGTGAGGAGACACCCACAGGGTCTTGCCAGCCGAGCTGTGGCATTTTTTTATGGTCTTATAACTGCAGTGGAAACCACCAAAAGGTTTTCAGCAGAGGAATGATACCATGTGACTTCCGCTTTACACAGATCACTTTTGGTTGCTTTCTGGGAATAAACTGAGGGAAGCAAGATCAGAGTGGGGACAGTCCAGGCATCAGTGGCCAGGTGGGCTGGGGCATTGGTCATGGACAGAGGTTGCAATGTGATTCCAATCTGCTGAGCTTATCACAGCAGGCAAGGTGTGATAAATGTGTGTGTGTTTTAATTCTGAAAAGAAGACTCCAAAAGCTTAGACCCTGTAATTCTGATTTTAAAATGCATGAAAGTATTTTCAATTATTGGCCATCTGTAGTAGTCTGATTTCCAGTGACTAACTTTGAAAGTTGACTAATTATATGGGACGGTACGGACTTTGGAATTTTAACATGGTTAAGAATCATGTGGGGCACTTGTGAAAAGGCACATTCCTGATCCCTACTCTCTAAAATTCCTCTCCTGATGGGACAGTGTGGAATTCTCCTTTATCTGCCCCTCTTATTATCAGATTGGGGGCACTTTAACTGGGGCCATAGTCAGGACAGGACAGGTGATGCTGAAGTCAGAAACAAGCCCCAGGCCCTCAGTGGCTTACAAAGACAAAGTTTATCCCCTAGGTTGGTACGTTCATGCTAGCACAGCTGTGGTGAAAGCTTTTGTTCACAGGCTCTCATGCAGGATCCTAATGAGGCTTTGCCCTCTGGGACTTTGCTAGTTGCCAGGTCAGGAGGGACAACTGTACACTGGCTCCTCCCTGCTGTAACATGTCCCTGCTCATGGCTCCTTGGCCACCCTTGATATTATGCCATGCACAAGTACAATCCTATGAGCAGGAGAGAGGAAGGAAAATTAGAATGACTGGCTACTGGGAGGCAGAGGGATCAGGCCCAGGAAAACAGTCCTGACCACTTAAGGTCACTGAGTATTTATGGATGGTAGAGTTAACAAAATAATATTAAAATAGTAGTGCTATAATATAAAAATAGCAATGCAAACTTGCTATCTTTCTCAGAGAAATTTCTTCATCTTTATTAAGTGTATCTTCTACAATTAAAATGAAAATAGTTCATGTGTATTAACAGAAAACCTTCCAAAGTTTAAATCTGATACATGATTGACCCAAGGCACATTGTGTAGAAATAATAGAGCATATGTTAATCAAACTGCTCCTACCTGGCATGATGGAATTGTTAACTCGGCACGGTCCCTACGGTCCCAGGTCGGGGCTCCTTCATGAGGTCAGGCCAGTATAGTCCTCGGCTCCAGCCCTGTGTAAGTTCTCACCTCATCTGTCTGGATCTGTTTTCTCCTCCGTACAAGATGGAGAGGGAGAGTTGATCACTAATTGTCTCTCTCAGAATTCAGAAGCTTCAGTCCTGATGTGATCAAATATGACTTACTTTTGAGTCACTCCCTATATGGAAGAATCACGGATGAGGCCGTGTACCAGTCTTTTTAACCTTCTGAGAAATGTTCTGCAATGCAGCTTATGGGAAAAGAGCAAAAATAGCTCCCACCGTATGAGATATTAAAAATTTATTTTCATATGCATAGAATGGATCTTAGGATGTTTTATTAATCTGGGTTTATGTTTCACTTTTTCCACTTATTGGATGTGTGCCTTTGAGAAGTAGCTTAATCCTCAGATTCCTATCAGTAAGATGGATTTTAATTTACTTCTAAAGTTTGTGGGAGAATAAACTGAGATGATGTGACAAAGGGCTTAGCATAGCATCTAAGACACCCTGAAGGTTGTTTCATGAATACTGAGTGGAGCATTCAACTAGTGATATCGTTATTTTTATCCTCACAGCTTTGTACATTGGCGTGCACCTGGTACCCTTCGATTCTTTCAGCTTCTGTCAATCTGAATGTTTAACAAGACTCCACTTTGGGTGATTCCTCTCATTCAGAGAAAAATCCTTTCATAGACTTTATTACCTTCCTCAACTAATTCTGCTTCAGGCAGTGAATGAAATGCCATTCAGGGAAGTGCTTCATGGTCCCCAAGGGGCCATATCTGTTGTCCTACTTGCGTCTCTTGACTTTTCATATTCCTCATACCTCATCCCAATGTCCCCCAACATCTGCGTTGTCACGAAGCTCCGAAGCCAAGGGCACACATACCTAGATGGCATTCCCATCATTTAATGTGCAAGGGAATAGAGGCAAACATTGGGACTCATGGGCCACTGGTACTGGTGGAAGAGCTTCCCAAGGGCTGCTGGAGCCCCATCTCCCTCTGGCCAAAGCCCAAAGGCACGACCTGAGCACACAGGGGAAACTCTCCTGAAGGTGACGAGTGCAGGAGCCTGGCGCTCTTCTCAGGGCAGCTCTTGGACAGCACTGCAGAAACTGACAGAACTCTGTTACTGTAGTTTACAGAGCTAAGTGGACAAGTCAGTCAGATTGGGCATTTTCAGAACGGTGGTGAGAGTGGCCTTCCCTCTGAGTCAAGAGTCCCTCCAGTTCATCCGGAGTGCTATTAACCTTTTTATTCCCTCTGGGCAGAACAAACCAGCTGCAGCACCCTCAAGGATGGGAAAGTAGAGTGATGCTGATTCACCAAATAGTCAAAACGTGTTTCCTGATTGTTGAATTGTGGCCAAGCATTTTCCTCTCTCCTCAAAGTCCTTGATCCAAAAAGACAGGATGCAACTTTAAAATGTGGCATACTCCAAACTGACAATTCTAATGGCCTGGTCTCTTTGAACTTGGTGGGTTATATGTTAGAGTGGAAGAGCTAAAGTCTTTCTAAATTTATGGATTATTATTCAGGTAAGAATGAACTTGCTAAAATTTTGACTGCTTGGGAACTATTTATATATGCTGGCAGCAGATAAAATTATCAAGATGAATTTAAGGGCCCATCAGTTTTTAAACACAACACAGTCTGTCTCCCGCTGTCTTGATTGAACTGGGCTGTTGGGAGGGCAGAGCTGGAATCAAAGTGAGTTCAAGTTTCATCTAGAGCTGGAATCAAAGTGAGTTCAAGTTTCATCTAGAGCTGGAATCAAAGTGAGTTCAAGT
>NW_003852466.1:2046808-2057035 GCF_000181295.1 Otolemur garnettii
ATCAAAGTGAGTTCAAGTTTCATCTAGAGCTGGAATCAAAGTGAGTTCAAGTTTCATCTAGAGCTGGAATCAAAGTGAGTTCAAGTTTCATCTAGCCACTTAATTCCTCTGGGATCTTGGTTAAGGTGTTTAGTCTCCATGGCACTGAAGTTCTTCACCTCTTAAGTGGGTTTGGCACAGGACTTAAATGTGATTCTAACCCCCCGCCCCCCCCCCGACACTTTTATTAAGCATCTAGTTGTGTGGCTCACAACTCTGGGGCCATGGTTCATGTAATGGTCCCTGAAGATTTGTATGTTTACTACGACAGGGTTTTTTTTTTTTTTTCCTGACAGGAAATCAGGAAGGCACACCTCTTTACAGTTCACACAAAGGCACCCTTTAGGCTGGCAAAGGCTGGGTCCATGGCTGTGACAGAAATTACAATCTAATGGGAAAAATCTAATGGCATTAAACATAGAAACTCAAACAAATCTCTCCAGTTGACAGTTGTGTTTCATCTGGAAAGAGCATCTGTGAGATCCAGGACAGAGGAGAAGCATTCTGTATGGAAGGCAGAGCTCTGCACCTCAGCAGCAGGGATAGTCTTAAGGTAAGTCCGCAAGTCCCTTCACATTCCTCCCCTTAAAATCCAGGAGCCCCACTTCCTCCCTGTGAGTACGACCCACTTCTAATGACCTGACTGTGATGGAGGTGGGTAATTCAGGACACAGGACTGTCCAGTGTAGTGGCTTCCTCCATGCTCTCTTGCTGGTCCACTCCCCCTGGCAGAAACCAGGTACCATGTTTTAAGAACTCCCACGGAACCCTAGGGAGAGGCCCATGTTGTAAAAAACTGGAGCCTCTTGCTGACACCAGGAAAGCAACCTTGGAAGTGGGTCCTCCAGCTCTAGTCAAGCCCTGGCTGCTATCTTGTCTGCAGCCTCATGAAACCTCCTGGGCCAGAACCACGTGGCTAAGCTATCCTAGGATTCCTGATCCACAGAAACTGAGTGTTTAATGTTTTGAGTGGCTGAAGTCAGAGACAGTTTATTACACAATATATCACTAATGCAGTGGTACAAGGTTCCCAATGGATACTTCCCTTTGGATGAGGGGGAGGGGCCTGGGCTGGGTGATCTACCTGAGAGGTAGATGGCAAATTCCCTGTATTAAGAAGTTAGGATTTATCTTACTAATCTCCTGTTCAACCCAGGAGATACTTTTACACAGTAGAGCAACGTGATCAGAATTGACTATGTTATCTTTGGCAGGGATAGGGGAGAGGCTGGTCAGGTTCCTAACTTCCATAAACAACAGTACAACAGGAAAGAGATGGTGAGAGCCTGAATAAAGGCAATGGTAGAGGGTGGACTGTGGTGGTTTTCATAAATAAATAGCTATTTTCCAGGGCCATCTAGTGCACTCATGGTTCAGTGAGATTTGTATAGGAAGAAAAAGTGTGAACATGTGACACCCTATCTTCTTACACACATGTGCACTCACCCACACATGATACTTCCACTAGCTAGAGTAAGCTCTTCACAAGAACCATCTCTCAAGATTTAATATTAAGCATATGAAATGTCCTTTATAGAAACTATAATTCAAGAACAAAAAGTATCGAGTTCCCATCTTCCATTGGAACCAAGAGTCCTCCATTTGTCCACTGTACAGATAAGGCTACAGAGGATTAGAGTGAATTATTGTGTGATGATTTACAGTCTTGCTGAACACAGATCACAGATAGTATTGAAATACTGGAAGATTCAAACATAATCTGTGATAAAAATGGCAAAATCAGTGATATTAGCTGAGAAGTGCTTATCTCCGCCCCAAATGGCTTTCTTAGAAAAATAACATCTATTTTCAGTATTTCAGTAGCACCAGAAAAAGGTAGCTATGTCAATGCTAAGGCATGTATGTTTTAAAATGCCACATTTCTACAAAATTGTGAGGAAATAAAACTTTACATTTTTTAAAATAAAATTTTTCTTTTTTACAATAAGAACTCATTTTTATTCTACTATCTTGAATGCATTACATCATCACTACTCACAGCTGCATTCCAAAGTGTTTCTTCTGGGAAGTAGGGTCCTAGTTCAACTAATATGAAAAAGTACCAGGAAGAATTCAAAACTAGGAAAGAGTCAAGGAAACAAATTTGCTTTTATAAACAGTAATAGTTGAGACGCTATCGTATCATCTGTTTCTGAAAATTACTTTTTTAAAATAATGCTTTCTTTTATATTTGCATATTATAAAAAACTTTGGAAGAAACATTCATCTTCAAATAACTTGACTGAATACTCATTGAACACTTAATGTCCAAGTTCGTAGGAGACAGGACATGTCCACTAAGAGGAATGCCATTTCTCTTAAGATACATGTGAAAACACAAGTTCCTCAAGGGAGAGATTGTATTGTTGATCAGGCCAGGCCAGTCCCTACAACTGATGCCTATAAAAGAGAGTCACTCACCAAGTGGCATGATGATGAGGGATGTAGGGGTGGGCCAGTGTATGGACACCTGCTGGGGCATTGATGCTGGGCTGAAATAAACCCAAGGCTACTCATTTGAAAGGCATGCCTCCACAGTAAGAACTCATAAATATTTACCACCAAAAGTGTTGTGGAAGATGTGAAAAATACCAATGTTTAAGACAAGACAAAAATAACAGAAGTGTGAAATAAGTAAACAAACAGCAGTGTATTTTAGGAAACCTGATGTAACTTTTATAGCAGAAGTACACTGCTGTAGCTATGATTAAGAATACTACTGTTCAGAATAATTGGGAAATGGTGAAAATAACTTAATGAAATAACGTCTCTTCAGGACTATGAAAAATCTGCTTCTCACTTACACTCTAGAGTTAAACTTTTGTGGAGGGAGGACAGGGAAGGAAGGACAAAGAGAAACCACCACCATTAGTGCCTGCACCAGAGTGATTTATTAGCATAACTTCTGCTTTTGTTTTCTTAGATTCGTAACAACTGAAGTATGTACAAAGTCTTACAGCATTTACACCGTAAAAAGTTTCCTATTAGCTGATGGAGTCTAAGGTAGTGCTGCTGGGAATTTCAGGGTATGGCAACCAGGCAGACCAACTGCAGGCCTGTGCCCCTATGGCCACACCATGCCATCAGATGGTTAACAGCTGATCCAACCTTCTGGAAGACAGGTTATGGGGAAGGGGGAACAGTTGATAGGCAGCACTAGAAACCAGGGGGTGGAAAAGCTACATAGTGTCACGCTTCTACAGTTTCTTAGAGTTGTTAAGAAAGACCCACAGCCTGAGAGAATGACATATTCAAGACAACAGAATCACGCTGCTCAGATAGGTTCACGTTCCCTCTGGAACGGGAGGCCTTACTGATATGGCTGGTATTTCCGATTTTTGCTCGTGTCTTCAGATAGCTCAAACCTGCACAAGGCCTACCCTCTTCCCCAAATAGAACAACAACGAGAGGGAGAGACAAAGAGCATGAAATTAGTAGTTCTTGACTCAGGAAACAAACAAAACAAAACAAACCCACAACTTTTTTCTTATAAGGTATTCAGTATCTGTTTTAGGGTGGCCATTCTTGTTAACAGGTTAATGCTAGAAATTTCTGAATTATCCCAAATCAGAACATCAACCCCTCCCCCCAAAACACCCAACTTCCTAGATTTAACCATCCTTCATTGTTATCTGGTCTTCTCTTCTGAGGATATCACACAGAACTGCCATTATTTACACACTGACTTGGACACAAAACGTTGCACTGTTACCCAACGATTGCTTCAGTAAGGGGCAAGAGAATTTCAACATGTAAACAATAAACGTCAGGCTCACTACTTTATTCCACAGAAAACCCAGCCTGGTTCTGTGCTGTTCCGTCAGTTGCTCTCTGTTTTGGTAGCAGATCCCGTTTATTCTCCCACTGTTACGGTTTCACAGGTCGGCAAAGTGGCTTTTTATTTCAAAAAGATTCTGCTCTCAACTTAAAAGCCAGTTGATAAAACTTTTAATTAAGACACAATAGCGCGGGATATAAAAACAAGAATCACATAAATATTTAAGGTGTATATACCGTTTTTGTGTAAACAGTTTTGCTTAAAGGCAAGCCCAAATTAGATTCTGGCTGTTAACTTTTGGCAGATGACGCGTATTCACAGCCAGGATCTGCAGCGATGGTGACGCGGAAGCCAGGTCAGTCCCCAGGTTGACAGGCATGCAACTCGAAAACATTGCACAACGAGCAACACAAAGAGTGAGAAGCTCACAACACCTCAAGGAGACCTCACAACCCTCACAACTGCGTATGCACAGACAGGAGACCCACCCCCTCTTCTCTCCACCACCGTGTCTCTTACACGTGGGAGACCTTCTGTGACTCTTTAGCTTGTTTGATGCTATATAACCACTTGATGATTCTAGCATTTCTTTCGATGGCGGAAATGCCATATGGCACCCGGTCATTGGCACTGTCATCATTTCTAAGGTCACTGTTACTGTCCTGAGACTGTTCACAGTCTGAGCTGATCATGCTTGCGCTGCGGAAGTTGAGCGAGATGATGTCGGAATTAGCCCTTGCAAAGTTTTCCATCCCCAGGTTTTCCAGCTCTTCCGGGTCCAGTCCGCAGTAGTTGAAGAACCTCTCCACGTCTGCGTCCACTCGGAAATACCTGTCACTCAAGTCTGATTTGGACCGCTGGAGGGAGGGCCTCCGGCTGACTCCACAGGCGGGTTCCAGCGGCTCGGCCTCGGGGGACTTCGTGGTGGTGAGGGCTGCGATTTTGGGCTTGGGCGGCAGGGGCGGGGCGGAGCTACTGCAGGGGATGGCCTTGAGGGGCTTCACGCTGGTCACTTTGCGGATGTCCGAGGAGCTGTGCGACACGTGGAGGAAGGACTCGGCCGACGGCTCCAGCAGCCGCCTGCCCACGTGGGAGCCGCTCTCCTGGGGGCTGCCGCGGCCCTGCGTGGGGTAGACCTTGAGCGACTCGGCGAACGAGTGCCGGTGCAGGTCAGGCCCGTCGGGCCTGGGCGGCGGCCAGTTTCGGGGGCCGTGCTTGTGGCCCGAGCCCGCGCTGGAGCCCTCGGAGCTGTTGAGGATGTTCTTGAGGATCTCCAGCTTGAGCGTCTCCCTCTGCACGCCGCCCTCGGGCTTGGCGTGGTTGCCGAACACCCGGAGGGTGGGGCTGCCCAGCGCGCGCTTGGCGGCCGGGCACACGGGCGGCTTGGCCAGCACGGCCGGCTTCACGGGTTCCTGCTTGGCGTTGATCACCTCCTGGCTCTTCACGTACTTGGCCTTGTCGGCCTCCAGCCGCTCCACCGCGCTCAGCCTCTTGGGGTTGGGCTCGGCCTGCCGGCGGAAGTAGTCGGGCCCCTTGGTCAGGATGCGCAGCGGCACGGCCGAGGTGAACGTGCCCGCGGGGCTGACCGGCTTCACCATGCCGCCCGTCTGCAGGCTCTCCGTGGGCATGGCGGGCGGTCTCTCCCCGGCGGCCGTGGTGGCTGCTCTGCTGGGCGCCTGCGGACGGCCTCGAGAGACACATGTACCCGGAGCGGGGCCGGAGGCGGGTAAGGGTCGCGGGGTCAGCAGCAGCGGCGGCGCCTCATCTCGCAGCTCATTAACCGCCACGGGGCGCCGATGCACTTTCCTCCCCCTTTCCGGGCCGCCCCTGCACAGAAAGGCCACACGCCGCAAGTTCTTTAATCTGCTTCGCTGCCTCCTTTCTCCTCCCTATAGGACGTGGGAGTCTCCTCCTGGTCTTTGTGCTCAACTGCAGGCAGGGCTGAAAGAGAGAACAGCCAACCGCGGGTTAGGGGGGCGGTGACATCACGGCTCCGGCAACAGCGGCGCCCGCCGCGCCCACCCCGCACCCCCATCCGGCACCCCCGCACCCCGCGCGCCCGCCCCGCACCCTGTGACCCCGTCGCCCGCCCCAGACCCTGTGCCCGCCCTGCCCCGCCGCCCCCGGGTCGCTGCTCCGCGCCCCGCCGCCCTGCAGCGCTCCCCTCCGTTGGGCACCCCCCTAACCCCGCCCCCGGCCCGCGGCCACGCCGGCGCGGAGCGTGGGACACCGAGCGGGCTGAGGTTTCCCACCCGCGAACTCTCCAGCTGCCTCCCATTGGTGAGATCTGCCTCCCGAACACGCCCTCAGCGTTAACTCAGATCAAACCCCAGGAAACTCAACGTAGAAATGAGGGTCTTGCCCAGCCGAGCTGGCTCCCCAGCTCGTTCAGTGTGGCCAGTTCCTAAGAATTCCGTTATGTGCCTCTATCTGCAATGTCCTGAATTATAATGTTTCTTTTACCGTAAAGCAAAACTTCTGACCCTTGCTCCCAATCTCTAAGAGGTATTGGGGAGAGTCACTTCTTTAACGCCTTAAACCTGAAAAGATGGGCAAAAAATGGGATTGACAACAAAGCTTCTAAAAAGTTACAAAAGAAAAGGTCAGTATGTTTCGCTTATCATACTTTGGCCAACAGACGTATTTAAACACACTTTCTCTTGAAAATGAAGAATGTATGAAGTTCATCCACTAAACACAAGTTTATTTTTAATAGTTAAAAAAACTAGAATTGCTTTTAGACTACCCCGCAAAATAGATAATTATACTATTCAGGAGTCCTCAAACTATGGTCTGCGGGCCACATGCGGCCTCCTAGGACATTTATTCCCCCCGCCGGGTGTTTTTGCCACTGCTGCCGCCTGTCCTGCTTAGCAGCCAACTGGTCCTGGGGCCCCGGGCCTTAGTCCGACCCTCCCACGGTCTGAGGGACAGTGAACTGGCCCCCTGTTTAAAAAGTCTGAGGACCCCTAAATGCTCCATAATTTTCCACACTTAATCAGCAGATAAGTCAAAAGTTTTGTTGTGGTAAATATATTCCCAAATCCCCTCATGATGCTGTGAATAAAATCTTAAAATGTCAATTATACTTAAAATTATGTTACAGGAAACTTGAGTACGAATTAAATTTTCATGGGGCTTATACTCAACTTTCTGCCCAACTTGACTACCAAAGTAACCACACCCTCCCCACTATAATTAGACATTTATCAATACTCCCAACATAATTCTACAAGCAGTCTGGAGATTTCACGTGCCACATAATGTAACATTTACCCCTGGGGCCCTTGGAAACAACTCCCCTTGCCAGTTACTCCAGGCAAAGGACATTTACAAATGCACACCATTCCAAAGCTACTGGTAAATGCCCTTATCAGCATCTTGCTATAGCTAGGAATGTTAAGAGAGTAATGTATTCAAACTAATATGTCCTGTAACTAATTTACAAAATAAAGTGAGATCATCTGCTCTCATGGTAAGAAAATGAAGACAGGAGAATAAAGGCTGATACTTCCTCTTTATAATCCTCTGAAGCTCTTCACGTCTAAAAATACCTGCACAACCCATCAGCATATATTGTTAGAGACAATTGTAGTAATCTGCAAAAGGATTTGCTCTAATGAAAATATTTTCTATGCAAAATGTGAAAAAGCCCAAGGCAATTCATACGTAATTTTCTTTAATTGTGCGGTTCTATTTTGATACTTTACTTAAAAAAAAAAAAACAAACTACCTCCTTCCATGAAGATGAAATTAAAGTGATGAAACTGAACATATTTTGAATAAAATGCCCAAAGGGCATCCTGATGCCTCTGTCTGCAGAGCTCCTAGATCTGGTCATGCTCCACGTCTCACCTCCTTTGGAATTTTTTTAACTTGCATTGGGAAATGCAAGTTAAAAACCCTCAATTGCATTCCCACACGGGAGCAGGTAGCACAGCCTGAGCTTGGATGCAACTCTACGGATCACATCCAGGGCTCTGGGGTTAGGGCTGACTCCAGGATAGGTCATGCTTCTCCTGAGCATGACATCATGTCTCCACTGATAACCTCTAGTGCTTCCAAACTGCTAGAAGTTTCAAGGGCCGAAGTGGAAAGCACCTAGTGTGTGGTGGGAGACAGGTTGTGTCCTTCATCCTGGGGCATGAGTTGGTTGGATGAAATTTTTATAATCCCTTTCCACTATTTCCAGTTTCAAAACGGCATACCGGAATACTAGTGAATGACAGAACTTGTGTATGTTCCAGCACTGTTCTTAGGACAATGCATGCTTTTTAAAACAATTTCAAAATATTAAGGGGGTACAAGTGTTTTAGGTTACATGAATGCTGTTGTAATACTTGAGTCTCGGCTACAGGGGGGACTGCCACCCAACAGTGTTCACTGTACACATTAGCTAGGGTTCTGCCTGTCCTCTTCTTCTCCATCCTACTGATTTCCACTCAGTTTTACTTCCTTCTGTGTATATGTGGGAAAAACTCTTTTAAACACTGGGCTAGGTAAAAGAGTTTACCTTTTACCTTCTACCTAGCCGAGCGTTTAAAAGAGTTTATGACTATGATCCCAATGACAATCATGGAACAACAAAAATCATATATGGGATATGGTTAAACTAAAAAGTTTCTGCACAGCTAAGGAAACAATCAACAGAGCAAATAATTTACAGAACAGGAGAAAATATTCACAAGCTACATATCTGATAAAGGGCTAACATCCAGAATTCACAAAGAACTCAAGCACATTAGCAAGAAGAAAAATGAACAACCTCATTAAAAAATGGGCAAAAGACCTGTCCTGAAGCTCCTCAAAAAAAGACACAAATGGCCAATATATGAAAAAAAGTACAATGTCATTAATAGAGGGAAATGCAAGTTAAAACCACAATGAGATGAAAAAGTCCAAAAGCAACAGGACAAGCTCTGTGAATGAGGAACTGCAGTTTTCCTGTGACACCCCCCGGCATTAAAGCTCATACGGATCTGAGCTTCTCTTCTAACCATCTTTTCTCTTCTAGTTCCATCATACCAGGACCAGAACCCTAAGCTGGCTGTCCTCACTGGCTGTGGCCTTCCTGCATGCCCGCCTGTCTGTTAAGGTGGGTACGGTTTGCAACACTAAATACAAATCCTTACTCTCAACTCAAGGTTAAGGCATGCCAGTCTTTGAGGAGCACCTTGTCTTCTTTGCCACACTGTTTATCCTTGAGGCAGGACAGCTTGTCCAGCACTTGAACAAGCAATTTCTAATCTTTAATTAAAGACAGTATGAAAGCTTATGTCAGAAATAGCAATTATTTCTAACTTTCTCATACTTCATTTCCTTTTTGTTTCTATACCTTTGCCCTCATTCTCTGCCCTTCCCAGTTTCCCTAATAATTTTCAACCTAGTGACAGTCTTTTAAGATGACCATGGTTAGAGTTCATAGTTTTGACAGGAACTCTGGGAAACAAACAAACAAATAAACATCATCTTATTGGAAAACTCAAAAGCAACAGAAAAAGCTGTAGAAACTGGGCACTCTAGGACAACAAGGCAGACTCAAAGTTTACTATCTCTTTTAGCCAACAAAACTAAACCTACTTCAAAACAATGAAGGTGGCTTAGGCTGCTCTTTCTCATGATCCTTAAGCCTGTGCCTTTTTTATTTTTGATGTGCAAACAAAAGAACAGACGGGTAGAGTTCTAGAGAAACGCTCTGCCTCTGCAGGGCAGGCCAGGTACCTCCAACCATGGTAAAAGAGATACCTGGTAACTACAGCTCAGCGTTGTAAAAGGAAAAGTCTAAGACAGTCTATTCAGGTGAACACTGGGGCACATGGCACTCTACTGGCTGTGGCCTTGCTGCTGATGAACTGGACACTGCCCTCCAGTTAGGCTGGGCACTGATGTGATAGTCAGGCCAACAGCTGGGCTGGGAGGGGCTCTGTGTTGTTTCAGAAAGGGAAGGAAAATTAGATCTCTGCTTTGTAAAGTTTTATGAACTAAAGTAATTATACAATCTGTCGGACCTTTGACTTAAGGCTCAGGAGGGGAACACTGCTATTCACAAACCATTCTGGCTACCTCCTTTAACATCCATTTGAAAATTTCATGAGGGGATTAAAAAGGATTGTGAAAAAGAAACTTGGTTATAAAATGGCCTGCTCGCATCGGGCAGGAGTGAACTCAAAAGGACCCTGGACTGGGGGTGACTGTGGGATAGAGGAATGGGGTTGGGGCTGGCAGAGGTCACTCATTATTTGTGTGTGAGGCCTGTTTGGGGAGGAGCCTCTGTGTTTGGGGAGGAGCCTCTTGTGTTTGGGGAGGAGCCTCTTGTGTTTGGGGAGGAGCCTGTGTTTGGGGAGGAGCCTCTTGTTTGGGGAGGAGCCTCTGTGTTTGGGGAGGAGCCTCTGTGGGGAGGAGCCTCTTGT
>NW_003852466.1:2057108-2066196 GCF_000181295.1 Otolemur garnettii
GCCTCTGTGTTTGGGGAGGAGCCTCTTGTTTGGGGAGGAGCCTGTGTTTGGGGAGGAGCCTCTGTGTTTGGGGAGGAGCCTCTTGTTTGGGGAGGAGCCTCTGTTGCACAGAGCCAGCCGGGGGATGAGGGACACATGGATTAGGAGCAGAAATGGCATCTCCCACCACAAACTGTAGTGGTGCTTTTCAAACCTCAGTGTGGTTATGCATCCCCTGGGGGGATTTTAAATGCAATCTAAATCAGCAAAACTGGGGTGAAGTACTGGATTCTGCATTTCTCAGCAGATCTCAGATGATACTGTTATCTCTGAGGAACAAGGAGACAGGAGGCCAGCCCACTCTTGTAGGAGCCAGCATCCTATTAGAAGCTAAATGCCTCCAGCACAGAGGAAAGGGGCCAAAGTTTCTTGTCTTTAACTAAATTAAGGAAGTCTGGGCTTTTTAGGCACAGAAATAGCAATCTCAGAAAATTCCAAGTCTTGAAAACCAAGTTGGCCTGAATCTTTCTAGTTTCCAACCTGTTGGTGGCTTGTAGGGGCAGTAGGTGATATGTAGCACTGGGGAGACCAGCACACTGGGTCTAAGAATGTTTGCAACCCTGGAGGTGATTAGACACAGAAAATAAACCTCATGCAGTTTATTTGGAAAAGTGCTAAAGCCAGAACTCTTGTAATCCAGGCAATTCATGCCTCCACGCCTTTGAGTTCAGGCAGATGACAGGGAGTGCAGGGCTGGGGAAAGGGACCCCCAGCTAAGGCCAGCCATGGGGACTGCAGCTAAGTGTTGACACAGCCAAAAATGCAGAGCTCTGCAAAACGCTCCTGACTGTGAAGTTCAATACTATGCATTAGAGAACACACTAGGCCAAATATGGCCTGCTGTTTCGCTACTTCTCCTTTAAATAGAGCTTCTGCTAATTAAGGGGGAAAGGATAGTTAAAGGCTAATTAGTCTTCAATTTTAAGTGGGAAAAGAAGCACTGGAGTTAGAGCAGGGACCCTGGGAATTAAATAGCACCTGGATTCACCAAGAGCCGTTTCTAAGTGTGTGAGATCAGTCACTTCTCCTGTGCTTTGGAGCAGGAAAGAGTGATACGGGAACAAAGAGCAAGCCTGACTAACTCAACCCTAAGTCACCGAACATCTCAGTGTCCTGATGTTCTTATCTTTAAAAATGAATGTGTCGGATCTGGTGAGCTAGAAAATGCCTTCAGCTCAAACTTGTTTAGAGGCAAATAGCAAGAGAAGAAATTTGCCTTTGAGGTAAACAAGAGTTCTAGAAGAACTGATTCCGCTGTGTATCCTAACATGCCGGATCACAAAACTCTTACAACATGTGTAAAACCGTTTTCTGGAACACTGCTTTGTAATTTCTTTGGTAACAGTTATTTGTGTGGACTGACCATAAGTATAAGTGTCCAACTTGCCCGGCGATCACACTCGCATCTGTATTCCTGGTTTTCCCCAGGTAGGAACAGAGTGCATCCTCCTCACTGAAGTCAGACTGCTGTTTCACATGACACTGTTGACGTTCGTATTCTTCACAAATTTAAGAGAAATGAACTAAAAATATGAGTACTTACTAAATCAGGCTGTGTTCAATTAGTACTTAGTGACTGAGCTATTACACATAAAATATAAAGAAAAAAGTCATAATTTAAAGATTATAAAATACATTTGATGAATAATAATTGCAAAGGCAAATGTAGCAAGGACTTAAAGGCAGAGGAAGGGGGAAGAGGGGATGGATTCAAACAAAGGCCAAAGAGGTGAGGGCAGCCGAGGGCAGCTGGCGTCAGCCCTTTACTGAGTTCATGGCGCTTTGAGAAACTTAAAAAAACATACACTGGCTGGTACAAGTTCCGGGAACAGTGGTCAGAGGCTTACGGGGGGTGAAGGAAGGGCAGATGGACTGTGGATTTTATGCAAAGAGTAGTGAGGTAATTAGGCAGTAGTGACAGGGTCACTACCTGCCACAATGGGGGGACAGGACAAAATAGGAGTGAGTGTGATGCAGAAAGGTGAGTGAAGCTGTCCTGGGAGGGGATGACCCAGGCACAGCGACACCCAATAGGGCACTGGGTATGGGTCGGAAGCCTGGCTCTGATCCCTGCTATGTGGCCTTGGGCAGGTCACTTCATTCTCCTGTGCCGAGTTTTCCCATCTGGAAAGGGGATATAATAACAGTCCTTACTTCCACAAGGCTTTTTGAGTGGGATAAATAAGAGCACGCAGACACTTTCACTCACATAGACCTTATCAGAAGGGTGTCCTTGGGACCGAGGGGCTGCAGTTTCAAGAGATATTTTAAAAGGTGCACTGGGCGGAACCTGGAGACAGACAGGACAGGGAGAACAAGGAGGCGTATGTGGAGGCTGATTCATTCTGGGTTCTCAGGGGACTGCCAGGCGGTTTGTGGGAAGTTATGTACTCTCCACTCTCATCCCCACTGCCTTCCTCCTCTGCACCTGAGCCGCCGTGAGCCAAAGTGGACTGCAGCAGCCCCTTCCCACCAGCTGTGCCCATTCATTCACACATCCCTCCTTTCCTCCTCCGCCTGAGATGTCTTCAATCAACAGGGTTTCATGAAACACGCTGGACCCTTACTACGTATCACAAATTGTTAATAATAATATGGTTGTCGCAAAAAGTATATTTAAAAGCAAAATGTACTTAGAAATTGTGCCTCATTTCTGCATGTTAAAGGAAGCAATGCTATTTATTCTTCCTTTGGAAGATACTTATTTACCCATCTGAATTAATAATCTATGTCATCTTTTCTGACATTTTCCCTTTCCCTTCCAAACACACAATCTCTTTTTTACTGTGAGAAAAACTTGAAAAGGCTGCAAAAGTAAAGGGGATAACAAAAGTGAATAAGCAAATGGAGTAAAAAGATGTACCAAAAAAGGCTGACCTTGCATTGCATGCTGTAACTTAGGCAGAAACAAAGAAGCCAGAGGGCCCACCATTTGGAGACACTGAGGCAGAACCACCACCCTTTTGGTTTTTTTTTTATTTTTTGGCTGGGGCTGGGTTTGAACCCACCACCTCTGGCATATGGGGCCTGTGCCCTACTCCTTTGAGCCACAGGCTCCACCCACCACCACCCTGTTGGGACCTACACTGTTTCAGTTCCTGAGCAATATATCTCCTTATCTCTAGGGTGAAATCCTTCACCATGTGTAATTTGGATGGTTGGATCCTCTTCTTTCTGACCTTGCTATTGCCATTAGCCATCAAGCTCTGGGCTGCAAGTAAAATAATCTTGCTAGAAACACTATCACTTTGTAAATTCTTTGAAACCACAGACTTTTCCTAGTAACATTTAAACTTCTGGTTTCAGTGTTCTAGCCATTTTTTAAAAGCTTATTCTTTGACTTGGCTAGAGTAGATCTTCTAAGCTATTTTGTAAAAGATCCTTTTGCCCTAGGTTTCTATAATTTTGTTTTAATTAGGCACTTTAATTTTTTCCACAAGATGGGTAAAACATTTCCCCATTTTTTCAACAACTCCTTCGAGTTGTGGTTCTTTTGACACATGCACACTTAGGACCAGAGGATGGGAAACAGATGTTGGAAGGAGTGTAGGGATGAGAGGGAGGCCAACTCTGAACCTCTTACACTGTTATGGACAAGGATCAAGGCAGGTCCACCCAGCGGCTCTCCTGCGGCGAGCAGAGGCACACTGGGCCACAGCACAGCACCTGCACACACGTTCTGATCAATGTGGGAAAGTTATTTCCACATCCCTGAGTATGTGTGCTGTGTTAGTTAAGGCAGCATCCTCCGTGTGGCAACTCAGGAGGGAAGGGGGGTGGGTATAGTTTGTTACCTGCAAAGGTTTTGCATGATGTCAGGTGGGCAAAGAAAGATGCCAAGTTTGCTGAAACGGGAACAACTCTGCCACAGAAGAAGAGCTTCAGGCCAGTCTCAAGCCCTATGCTCAGTGCTTGGGAATACAATGGTGGCCACAACCTCCCCTCACCTCAAACAGGTTGAGCTTGAATCCAGGGACCATCCAGATACCTTAATAAAAGTCACTCTGAGTAAGGAGCCTGGAGACTGGCTTATACCTTCACGTCTGAAGGTCTAAGAACAGAGCCTGTGCTGTACTCTCCAGGAGGACTACCTAGGCAAGCAGAAGGGGCTTTTCTGAGAGCTCAGGGGTGAGGGTTTCCTGGGCCCACATGTGGTCTGGGGTTATCACTAAAGGGGCTCCTGCACAGGAAGCCAACAGGAGGAACGCCCACCTGGAGCCCCACACCATGGGAAAGGCTGTGGATACCCCTAGCTGGGGAAGAGGCGCAGCTGTCTCTAGGGAACTCAAAAACCCCCAAAGAGAATCATGTCAGCAATGTGCCAGGGGGCCCCAGGTTGCAGCTGCAAGAGCCAAAGAGGAACCTTGGAGCCTTCCTGAGCACTGTGGGTCCTCTGCATGTGCCGCTCACCCAGGCCCAGCTGCGAGGTCTCTCTGGTCAGGAGTGACGCCTGGTAAGGAACAGCAGAGGATAGGGGCAAGGAAAGAGGGAAGGATGACCGCGGTTGCCAAGTGCTCCCTCCCAGAGGTCTCCAAGGCGACTGGGAAAGGGAGAAGCCAGTTTAAACTGGGTCAGAGGTTGGAATTCTCATAGCAATAGCCAGAGCTTTTCCATGCCTGAAACTGATCTGAGGGTTCTAAATTATTTAAGGTGAACTGAAGAAGCGATGGATCTGATCTGAGATTTCACCCAGGGACAGATAGGAGAATTCAGGGGGCAATGGAAAAAAAACAACAAAACAAACAACACACATGCTTCCCTGTTTTCCCCTAATGAATCCCACCCAGGAAATAAAATAGGTCTTCAAAGCAGGACTGGGGGTGCTTCCTGTCTGTGCGGACTCTGGTTGGCACCTGGCTCTGAGAGCATCGCCCTCAGCTGAGCCCCCAGGCTGACCCTCCTCAGTTCAGTCAGGTCCGGGGTTCAAATACACTTGCTCCAGGGCTCAGCCACTTACAGCTCTGAAACCCGCAAGAAGCTCTGCCAGCTTGGTGTGCCTCAGTTTCCTCACTTAGGAAGCGCGGATCATGACAGTCCCTGCACCTCCCAGGCTGGCATGAGAGCTCTGGGACATAATGCATTGAAAGTGCTCAGCCTGGACTTGGGCGCCAAGTTTGTTCAGTAAATGTAAGCTATTATTAAACACTGTCCCCTGCGTCCACAACTTGGCCCCGATAATCACCATCATTAGATTTCAAGCTTTACGGCCAGCAACTGAATGATCTTTTGTCTGAGAATGATTCCATTACTCTCTGGTGACAGAGCCTGTGCCACTTCTGTCACAGCAGATTGACTGCACAGTTTCTGGCTATAAGGTCACTTGTGTGACCCCATTTTTATTTGAGTTACAGAGAAAATATGTGGTTTCGAATTTCAAAGCAAACATGTATGTGAGTGAAACGGGCTAGAGTAAACAATAAAGCCATTATTAAAAATGAAATCAAACCTAAAGTTGGTAGGAGAAAAACAGCAGGTCAAATCTAGCCCAGGATGGATTGTTCACTTTCCAAGGTCATTTAGAAAACTCGTTCACATGCACCGTTTTCATTGGTCAGTAAAGCCATTATCAAAAATGTAATAGCTGTTCTTAAAATGTCTTCCTCCTAAAAAAGACTTACTCCTATGTAAGACGCTTAAAATGAAATAGAGAATAGGAAAAATAAATTACATTTCTACTTCAATGTTCTTCCTTGGCCTAAGGTCAAGAATGCATTGTTGTTAAGAGGGCCCCCAACTTGCATCAATGTGGGGGAGCCCTGATTACAGAAATTGATGCTGTCCTGAGCCAGGGCCAAAATTGCTTGGAAATATAATGACTTGCTTGATGAAAATTACTGTAATTAAAAAGCAGGGCTACCAGCATTCCTAATGAAAATCCACTAGGACTCCTGCCTCCCCAGAATGTGATGTAAAGTGATCCCCCCTTCTGGTTTCTCCTCTCCAATGCAGAGCTTTCTGCGGCCCAGTGACAATGTGTGAGGTCAAGACCAAGCTCTAAATGAATGTGGAGTTCAAGGGACCATCGTCCTTTTTTTTTTTTTTTTTTTTATAGGTTTTATAAGGCCTGCTGGCTACTCAGAGTCTGAGTTGGTTCTCCCCACACTGGGCAGACCAGGAACGCCTTCCAGCTGCAGCAAGGACAGCTCAGTGAACTCTGACTACAAACTGACGTGACTCGTGGAGTTCTGGAGGAACTGAGCTCCCGTTCCTCGTCCCAGGCCTTATTAAAAGGCACTCTATGATCCTCCTTGTAGAAACGACCTCTAGAGGCCTAGCTAGGGTTGTGTGTACCACTGAGTCCAGATTGGAATCTAGAGCTGTGTGGACCTGAGGGTGGGGTGGGGGGCCTGGGTCTGATTTTCCCACAAATGCTTATCTACACTCTGCATGCTACTTTTTCCTTTACTCCTGCAAACTTGCCCTTGAAGGCAACTGTACCACGTAGGGTAAGAAAGATCACTGTCCAATACAGATATCTAAACGGAATGTTTATTTCTGAAAAAGTTTTAATGTCTAGTGAACTGCCTTGGGGCAAAAGGTATTTACTTTGAAACAGAACCTGTGTTGTAATACAATGGTGAAACATTCAAGGGAGAAAAAAAAAGCAGCGTTTTTGGGAAGTGATCCGTCCTCTATGAGTGTGTTAGATAAACTGCTACGTAAATTATGTTAAAAAGTTTTCTGTTGGTAATGAGCATGCCTTACTAAAGATACAGGATGTCTCAGGAACTGTAAGAATGCTTTTCAGACGTTTTAAAATTCAACCCACTAATAATAAAGCGAGTATTATTATCCCTGCTCTACAGATGAGGAAATGGATATCCGTATTAATAAGGACGGTGTTTAAGGTGCTCGGCTAGGAGGGTGGGGGCTTCACAGTGATGTCAACCCAGGGGTGGCCAGACCCACCTCACCTTGTCACACTGTTGTTCATCTCTGAAGAAAACACGTGTATGAAGCACTGAATGTATTTTTAAGTGCTTTAAATTTAAATAATATGTCTTGGGTACCACACTAATTATATGTTACTTGTGAAAATCTTCTCTTCTGGCCCTTTACTGCTAATACCAGCTTCTTCCAGAAGGTAAGAAAGAGGAAAAAAAATCTTTTTGACTTTGGTAAATCAAATACCCATGCTACTGTTAACAGTTTAAATGCACAAATGGACAAGGTAAAATGTTTATAAACAGGAGTCCACTCATTTTAACTTCTTGCTTCACACTGCTGACCATCACCTATCTAAGTCAGCTGGACTTTGAGAAAATAATGAAATCTATTTTAAGAAGAACACTAAGCAACCCAAGACTATGCTTTTTCTTTCCTACTGCACACAGCATTGGGAGAACAAGGACCACAAGCTTTTTATTGCTATTTCTACTAAAGCCCTCAGCTATGCACACAGTAGGCACTCAATAAAATGTTCACTGATTTGGGGCAGTGCCTGTGGCTCAAAGGAGTAGGGCGTCAGCCCCATATGCCAGAGGTGGCAGGTTCAAACCCAGCCCTGGCCAAAAACTGCAAAAAATGTTCCCTTATTGAACGAACATGTTATAAACACTCAGTAGAGTATCTAGAACACTCTTTCATGTTGTAAAGGCCCAGTGAAAACGTTGGATGAAAAGCTTGGGAAGTGAAGCTGGGGGTTTACGTGTATAAATTTGGAAGGATTCTCAAAGTACATGCCTTTGACTGGAAATTATGGTGTCAAGTAGCACACAGATGCATAGAAACCGTTTACTCACAAAAACACATCAGTGCTGAATTGTGCTTAGAGCACTAACAAGGTGCAAAGGGAATCAATACAAGGTTGAATTTTACAGCAGAACTAGTAAATTCACTTAAAATAATAATGAAGACTGCTGCTCTCATTTGAAAAGAAACACCTAGAATTACTTTCCATTTCTTGAAAAGCTCTTAGTTTAGCAGTTATTAGACCTAGTTCTTAGCCTCAAGTATATTCTGAAAAGACCGTTTATTTTTCACTTCTAAGGATTCAGACTAAACTATAGGATCATCTTCCAAATAAGACATGTAAGATGATGGCACCTATTTTTTACAGAGCATATTTTAACCTTTTAGCACAACATATCTTATATAAAGTCGTTTTTGAGCCTAAAATGGTACAAGGTGAAGGCTTCACCATAATTTGTACTTGAAATATTATTTTTGGGTCCAAGTGACAAGAAGCTGAGGAATGACTAATAAGCTCATTCCATCCTGCCCAGGTCCCAGCTCTGAGCTCCTGGGAACGAAAGCAGCAGGCAACAGGCCAGCTTTCAGGGCTCTGCCCAGTCAGAGCGATGTGGGGTGGTCTAGCTGTGACTGGAGGCAGCACAGCCTTAGGAGGGAAGGGGGAGAGACTGATAATGTGGGGATCTGGTCTGTGGTCATAGACCTGCTCCCCTCCCTCCGTCTAGCCTCACCTGACACCAAGATGCCCTTTCCCTCCTTACCAAAGCTCTCTGTCACCTGTCCCCACATTCTGCTCCCTCCCTAGAAACCCCTCTTCCCCGCTTGAGTCTTTCCAGCTGCACAGAGTTACCAAAACCACTGGGAAGCCTTTTTGACTTCTCCTTCTGCATCTCACAGCCCTCACTGCTGAGTGGTGAATGGTGGTAATAAGCCTCCTCCCTCAAGAACCAATGATGGGGCACTAGGGACACCTCTGGACACCTGCAGGCAGCTGGCTGGCTTGAGTACAATAGCTCATGCTGGGGAGAAGACTTTTCAGAATCCCTCACAGGGATTCTCATCTGACATGTGTTCAGCTCAGGATGGGTTTTGCTCTAAGAAAAAAGAATAGAAATGTGAAAACTTCACTTAATGTATATGAAAATGGCTTTGCTCACTTTCCCACTACAGGGGTGGATAAGTGTGGAAAGGAGAACAGGGGGATAGATCAGTGAGGGGTTATCTGCTACAGGGGGATAGATCAGCGAGGGGTTGCCCGCTACAGGGGGATAGATCACTGAGGGGTTACCCATTACAGGGGGATAGATCAGTGAGGGGTTATCCACTACAGTGGGGATAGATCAGTGAGGGGTTGCCC
>NW_003852466.1:2067404-2079760 GCF_000181295.1 Otolemur garnettii
TACAGGGGGATAGATCAGTGAGGGGTTGCCTGCTACAGGGGGATAGATCAGTGAGGGGTTACCCACTATAGGGGATAGATCAGTGAGTGGGAGGAAAAGGAAAGAAGATGCTCTAAAAAATTTGTGAGGAGAGTCATTCATAAAATACATAAATAGGCCCAATGAATATAATACAAGGCAGTGACAATAAAAAGTTCCTGGTTTGCTGAGATTCTCCAGGGTCTCTCAAAATGTCACAACATGTACTAGTGGCAAAACCGTATTCTAGTATCTTGCTAAGGAAATTAGAATATCTTCTGAGCAACAGAAAACTAACAGTCTAGTCATGACCGTTTTGGATAAAACCAGACTGCCTTCAGGTAGCCTGAGCCCCTCTCTGGGCTGTGCACGGAACGGCCCGGACCCTTCAGACCTTCTGATCCACCATGAAGACAATGACCCAGAAGATCCACCCTCAGATAACCACCCAGGACAGGCAAGTTCAAGCAGGTTTATACAGGCAGAAGAATTAGGAGGCAGGACAAAACCAGGAACACTGCCTTCTAGTTCTTCTGTTATTTGCTCATTCCACATTGTTAAGCCTCTACAGTGTGTCAGGCAGTGAGCAAAATCAATAGTGTGTGGAGCTGATGTAGTCCAGCGGTTCTCAACCTGTGGGTCACGACCCACAGGAACTGTATTAAAGGGTAGACTGTAATAAATACATCAATATAGCTGTGTGCGGTGGCTCATGCACTCTGGCACATAATCCTAGCACTCTGGGAGGCTAGATGGCTTGCGCTCAGGAATTCACCTGAGCAAGAGTGAGACCCTGTCTCTACTAAAAATAGAAAACTGGCTGGGTGTCACGATGGGTGCTTGTAGTCCCAGCTAGTAGGGAGGCTGAGGCAAGAGGACTGCCTGAATCCAGGAGTCTCAGACTGCTACAAGCTATCATGATGCCATGACACTAACCCAGGGCAACATAGTGAGAATCAGTCTCTTAAAAAAAAAAAAAGAAGAAGAATATAACATGTAGTATGATAAGCATGGGTGATATGGGGATAGAGAGGAAGGACAGGGATTTACTAAGGTGAAATTTATTGTTGATTTCTTTGGCAAAGTGTATGGCAGGGTTTCAGGAAAGAGAAGAAATAGAAGGAAGAAAGGTTGGTGAGTACGGATGGCTTGTTTCCTGAGTCTGGAGAGGAGGTAACAGCTGGAGATTGGTACGGAGTCAAGAGAGAGTGTTCACTTTATGCAAGTGGAAATGGCAGACGTTTGCCTGTTGATGGAGCGATACACTAGCAAGAAAAACACCCACAGTGAGGAGAGACTTAACCTGAAAGCCCCAACAACAGAGAAAGAAACCAGAACCAGAAACTTCAACACAGATGGAAAGTAATGGCTTATAGGTGTCAGAGGCTGTGCAGGCATCAGAGAGCTTTTTAAATGATTAACGCTCTAAAGGAATAGCAGGTACGGACAGCCCCTGTGGGTGGGGGTCTGTGCCTACAGGACCCCGGGCAGACCAAGGGTGAGCACGGAGCAGAGAGCATGGGGCCAGGCCAAATGATGGAAAGAAAAGCAGCACTGTTTGTGGCGATGTCCCTCGATGCTGGTGAGTCAGCAGTTACCACCCAGGACAGATTAGAAACTGTCACAGAAGCAAAACCTGACAGTGACAGGAAGCTGCAACTCTTCAGTTGCTACAAGTCACTTTTTGCCAAAATCAAAACATATGATGAATGATAATTTTATCATCTGTAAGACAGAGGAAGAAAGACTGTAAGACTGGTCCAGAGACCAAGTTTACCAACAGGGAACCAGATACCGTAGGGAAAAACAGCTAAGAATTCCTAGAGTATACACTGCTAGGAAGGGAACTGATCACCACAAATACTCCAAGTGCCACCACCTGCCGGGCACTGCTCTGAGCCTCAGAGATACCAATGTGCATGGATCAGACACAAGCCCCAGCCTTTGGAGAACACTGGGACTCACACACATTCTAGGGAACAGACTGCAGGATTCAGAGTTGGGGTGATGAGATTCCATGTTAGACTCTAAGGGAAAAGTGCCCTGCACCCAGAAGCCCATGGGGCTCTAGGGTCAGACAGTGAGTGCTTCCACCCTGGCCCCCCACTCACCAGCATATAGCCTTGAACAACTGTCTCTTAACACTGGGATGTTCAACCAGTGTGCTGTAACACACGAGTGTTCCCTGAGAGGATCTTAGGTACACTGCGAAAGTTTTTAAAGATTATTAATTAAATTTTTTTGAAATAAGTTCCAAGCACAGTAAGTATATTTTCTTCTCATTCTTTTGTTTGATCAACATAATTAAAGTGTATAGTGGAAATTTAACTATATGTTTAAGTGCATCATAAGATTTAGGCTCCTGGCCTGTGCGCTGGGATGAGACGAGGGCTTATCTTAGCACAGGGGATGATACATGTTAGCTACTTTTCTTTTTGTTTCTTTTGAGACAGTCTCTCAAGCTGTTGATCTCGGTAGAGTGTTGTGGCGTCACGGCTCACAGCAACCTCCAACTCTTGGGCTTAAGTGATTCTCTTGCCTCAGCCTCCCAAGTAGGTAGGACCACAGGCGCCCACCACAATACTCAGCCATTTTTTGGTTGTCATTGTTTGGCAGGCCCAGGCTAGATTAGAACCTGCCAGCTCTGGGGTATGTGGTTGGCGCCCTACTTACTTGAGCTACAGGTGCTGAGCCGCCACTGTTCTTTTTAAAGAACTGTCAGACAAACGTCACTGAGGCAATTTTATGGATTAACAGAATGAAGAATTTCTGCACAATTAAAACTGTCTAAAACTGGAATTCACTGCTTGGTGAAGAGTGAGCTTTTTATTCCCAGAAAGGTTTGTGCAGATGCAGGCTTTACCATCTGCCCAAGAAATTTTAGAGGTGATTCCTGTAACGCTGGATGAGTGTCATGTTTTTTTCCAATAAGTTCTGTTGCTTTGTTAACTTTCCGCCCTGCCTACGTTTATCTTTTTTTTTTTTTTTTTGAGACAGAGCCTCAAGCTGTCCCCCTGGGTAGGGTGCCGTGGCATCACAGCTCACAGCAACCTCCAACTCCTGGGCTCAAGAGAGTCTCCTGCCTCAGCCTCCCAAGTAGCTGAGACTACAGGCGCCCACCACTGAACTTAACTTTTCAAAAGGAAGAAAGGAACATGGAGACAGAGGAAAACATGGAGACTGAAGAACAGTAGACAAGCTGTAATAAGCATTAGAAGGATAACTGCAACAGAATATATTGAGCAAGTGGCAGGAGTATTTTTGATAACATAGACTAAATCTAAGAAGAGAGTAAAGAGGAAAAAATTATAGGGAAGTGGGTTGGATGAAAGTAAGAGACAGGCAGGAGGTGTGGGTTCTCCTGTGAGCCGTGGGCAACCACGACCTGGAAGCAGCTCCGTTCTGCCTGGGAAAGCTGTGCCCTCTGTCCCTCACGGCTCTGCAGCCACAGCAGATCCGCCAGGGCTGAACTCGTATGCCCTTTATGGCCCTGAACCTCATGCTCTGCTTCTACAGCATGTCTGTACACACAGAAACTGCCCAACTGGGAGTTCATGGACTGGACGAGGAAGCCACGGGGCGGAGGCCATGCTGGGGCTAAGAAGTGATTCTCTGGGGCAGCAAGAGAGTTGATTGATGCCTGGAGGTCCGGGGCAGCCTCTGAAGTTACTAAAAGTTGGATGGGTCTATTGCAAACTGTGCAAAAACAGTATTTTTCAAGCTTTTTTTTTTTTATCATCTCATGGCACACTTGAACCTGTAAGTTAAACTTCTATAGCACATTTAAATTATGTTGACCAAAAAAGGGGTAAAAAAAGAATATATGTACTGTGCTTTGAATTTCTTCTGAAAAGAATTTAATTAAAGATCTTTAAATTTTTTTTCACAACACACCTAAGATCCTTTCATGGCAAAATGGTTGAAAATCACTGGCTGAAGGGTCATGTATTTGCACATACTGTGTCAGCTTATTTTTGGTATCATGCTATCTCAAATTTGACATTTAGCCAGAAATTCTAGCGTAGCAATCAAGTGATGAGACCCTCCAGTCAGGAGGGGGTACACCTGCAGCAGGAGGTGACCACCGGCTCAGAACCAAGACGCTGCCCGAGACCCCTGCACAAGGCCCAGCCTCCCAAACTAATGCTGACTCATGTAATCTCCTCTCCATTAGTTCAAAGGGGATTGAACTGTTCTGTGACATTCTTCCTTCTTTATTGACTACTAGAGGGAGGTATTGAATTTTTCTCTTTTGTTTAATAGTTTTAAAGATAGACGGAGGCTTTTAAACGTTCATCTATTTTACTTATTAAGGCACCCGGATCCTTCATTCCCAGTGTTGCTTCTACAACTCTAAAGTTGAGTCTTCCCGTGTTTACAATTACTCCTTTTAGGAAGCTACAACTGATCATGAAAAGAAAATTTATCCTTTTAGAAAGACAATGAAAAAAATACATACACATATATGTGTTTGTGTGTTTGTTTATTGTTGACCTCAGGAAATATTTCAGTAGTCCACTGCTGGTCTTTGGTCAAAGCATTACTGAATATGTAACTTCTTGTTTCTCGATGCTAGCTTTTCCAAACATGCTAATAATAAACAGCATAACGCGACCCACTTCCCCTGACACCTAACAAAAGGGAAGTGTCATTTCAAAATCTATTTCCTATTTTCAGGGCAAAAGACAAATACTTCTATAGTTATCCTCTGGCAAATGGGAAGGACTCTGTTAATAAAAAAACTTTTTAAAGCTAATTTTTTTTCTGGAAGGTATTATCAAGTGTTCCCTAGTAGCTGGAAATACTTACAACAGGCCCTTGCAGGGCACTAGGTAGTGAATTGATAAAAAGATTACAGTGATTTTTCAAAAAGTTGAATTCTCGAGAGAGCCTCTGGTATGAGTACCTTCCAAAAATGAGGAAGAGCCCCTGACCCCTGGAGGGTCACAGGAGAGCCTGGAACACTGAAGTGGAGCAGATGTGGCACTCACAGTGGTCAGCAGTTGAATCCTGCTTCCCTGTCGTCTAGCGCTATGACCCTGGACGAGGAAACCCTCTCCCTGCTTCCAATTTCCCATCTGCTGACTGGTGATAATAGCAGCACCTTCCTCACAAGGTGGTTGTGAAGGTTACACAGCACAAAGGCTGGTGGGAGTGGGGACTTAGCACTGGGCCAGGAATACACAAGGTGTCAACTAAGTTTTAACAGTCAAAGAAAGGGTTCTATCTACTCGAAAGTACTGAAGGTACCGGATATTGTAGATAAATCATGGTCCTGGCCAATCCTTCCAAACACATGGAAATCCTAGATGTTCTTATAGAATCTGTATCTACAATCTTTTTGGGATTTTGAGAGGCACTGCATTAAAACCGCTTACCAACCAAGAGATCAAACATCTTTACTAGGTCGAGTCTTCTCGTCTTTAGACAGGTTGATGCTTTTCTGTTTTTAGACCTTTGATTTTTTTTAATCAGTGTTTTTGTAGTTTTTAACATATAAGTTCTTAGATTTATACTTAAGCATTTCATTTTTTCAGCCATTGTAAATGGCACTGTAGTATAAATCTTGGCTTCTACACACTGATAGGACACCAACATAACAGCTGACTTTTGTTTGTTGATCTCACAGCCTGTGAACTTGGTGAACTTTTCTTTTTCTAGGATTTTTTGTTTGTTTGTTTGTTTTTTAGGTCATTTGAGATTTTTTACATTAAAGACCAAAGAAGAAGCAGGTATAAGAAACTGGAGCGACTGTAAGAAAAACAGAAAAGAAGGAAGGAGTGAGTATCAAGGAAAGCTTCCCAGCAGTTATTGGAAAAAATAGACCAGATTATTCTACCATTTATATGGGAAGGCAAATGAACCATAAGAGCTAAAACTCTGAAAAGGAAGGATGAGGAATCACTGTACTAAATTTCAAGATTTACTGTACAGTTATCAGAACCGTGCTGTCGTGGGGGGGGGGGGGAAACCCAGAGGTCAATGAGATGAGCCAGAAGCAGGGCACGGCCAGAGGCTCCACAAAGCCGCAAAACTCAGTCCAGCGGAGGGGAGGGTCGGCTTTTAAAGAAATAGTGCTAGAGTAACTGGATAGCCACAGGCAAAACTATGAACTCTGACTTCACCATAGAACCTGGCAACTGCACTCCTAGGTGTTCATTCCAGAGAAGGAAAACATTTCCAAGCAAAAGCCTGTACTCAGCAGTTCCTGCAGCTTTCCTGCAATAGTCTCCAACCAGAAACAGGTCTTTTGAAATGGTGGCATCCTATACCATGGAAGGGCACTCAGCAGCAAACAGGTGTGAACCACCAGTGCACGAGGCCTTCAGGATGTGCCCAAAGAATGCCTGCGGCATCAACAAAGCCAAGGTCAAGCACACACAGTGCACGGTCACATTCATGTAGCATTCTCAAAATTATAAATTACAGAGATGGAGAACAGATGGGTGGTTGTCGGGGGATGAGGATGAGGACTCAGGGTGTGCTTATGAAGGCAGCACAGTATTTCTCTGATACGGGATGGACAGGATCTTGATTGGCAGTCACAAATTTACACATAATAAAACCAACTATACACACACAGTGTACCAGTGTCAATTCCTGGCGGTGATACTGATTTATAGTCAAAGACATAGACCAACAGTTCTCAACCTGTGGGTCACGACCTCTTTGGAGGTCAAACGACCCTTTCACAGGGGTTGCCTAAATACATCCTGCATATCAGATATTTACATTATGATTCAGTAGCAAAATTACAGTTATGAAGTAGCAACAAAAATAATTTGACGGGTGAGGGTCACCACAACATGAGGAACTGTATTAAAGGGCTGTGGCTTTAGGAAGGTTGAGAACCACTGACACAGACATTTGGGGGTGACAGTACCCAGGATGGCTACACTATCTGTGTAACTTCTTGTGAATCTGTAATTTCAAAATAAAAAGTTTTAAGAAGCATAGGTTAGGGGTGGATGACAGTCTGCTCCTCAAAAATCATGACTCAAAAAAAAAGTAACATAAGAGGTTAAATTATAATAGAAATTAACATGTTTTCAGATTATAGAATATGTTATATGGAGAAATAGGCCTTCACATTTCTCGTATTTTAATACTGAGAAAGCAACTCAGGTGCAAACTCTGGCCTCAAAATCAGAAAGATGAGACTGTGTTTTCTAAACTGCTTGAAAATTCTAAATGATTTTTTTAAAAAGTCCTTTGTCACAGATTGGAAAATGTTATTTAAATATTACTGAAGGGAATAAGGCACTGTTATAATGAAATTAGTCAAGCCTATGCAGATAGCATATTGAAACTATTGAGACAAGGTTAGAAACAGAAGAAATTTAATACATCATAGTGTTCTTTCAAATACTTTCTCATAATATTTTCATATAAAAATTCCATATAACCCAGACAGAACAATCCCAGATTTCAATAATTTCTGAGTCCAAACTGAAGTGCTTGAAAAGTGTTTTGATAAAAGAGGTTTTTAAAAAACCCAGTACCAAATTTCTTTTCCGGATTTTGTGAAGAACTGACTTTTTGATCTACCCAACTTGACTGAATCATTTTTCTTTTTAAATTCCTCAGTACCACTGTAAACTACTTAGAAGAACAGGTCTGAGAGATGCCCTGTGGGACGTTTCCTAAGCTGTCTTCACTAATTCTATATTTTAAACAACTATTTTACTAGAGATGTGTGCAAAGTAATTGGTGAAGTTTTACAAACAACATATGCACTGAAGTTTCAGTTCCATTTAAATGTGCCAGGAATGCAAACAAGGTGGTTCTCTTACCTTACAGCACCTCTCAAAAGTGTCCAGGCAAGTCTCGGGGGCCTCTTCCTGCCCTGCCCTCTACCTGCCTCCACACACACGTTACTAGAGTGACTTTTAGAGCCTTTCTGGGACTTAAGGACTGTAAGCACAGATAATAAAAAGACCCAATTAAAAAAGATGTATGTGCAGCGTAATCTGGAATCCCAATCTCCATTTGTAATTAGCCTCTTAAATCTGTTTGCCTTTGAGACAGAAACCTTTCTGGGAGACAGTGCAACCCAAGAATGGATCTACTAGAAGTCGCCTTAGCAATGGTCCACTGTGCTCTGCTCTCAAGGAAGCAGACTCGGAGTTTCACGACTTCACACTTATTCATTGTAAGGGACAGTAAGAGCTCCCTCCAGTCCGATTCATTTTACTGTGGTATGACTGAGTATCCCAAGGAATCCCATACCAGAGGCTGTGCCAGGGTTTGTGGAAGAGAGGCCAGTCCGGAGCCTTTGACCTACTGAACGCTAAGATGGGACTTGGGAGCCTGGCCTTTGCCTCTGTTTCCTCCACCAGATTAACACCTACATTAAATAACAGGGGTCCCCTTCTCCCCCACAACAAAAAACTGAAATAGATAAAAGGGAGGCAAGGTAAAGTGGATTAGCAGAGATGTAAAATGAGACACTGTCCTCATTTGTAAAGAATCTGAAAAACACATTTTCTATATAAATAGAACAAAACTGAATCCCTGTCACAAACGCTCTTAATTAACTTAAAAATCTGCTTCTATTCTGTCTTCTAAAGCAAGTCTATATAGCAAGACACTGTGTCCCCGAGTCTACAATCAGGACAGCTACGAAAACAAGTCTAGCACAGCTGACAATTTCTTTCTCAATTAATATTTATAGAACAGAAGTCATGATTAATCAAATAATTTATAATTACTATCAGTGTATGAAATCTTCACCACAACATCTCATACATGGGAGAATTTAGCACTTTCTGCATAATGGGTTCTAAAGACTGTAGCATAATATATACACTATTACCCAGGGGCGCAGACCACAGTCATTTAAATAATGTGAAATACACACAGATATGAAGAACGTGATTAGAGAAGCAATAAACCCAAATGTTATGTTTGGTTTAAATGATAGCAAGACCTCTTTTTGATGATCTCTTTTTATTCTCAAATCCCTATTAAAATGATAATAAAATAATAAAATAGGAAGAAAGAGCAGAGACATACAAAGCAGATGGATGAGTTGGAAGTAACCTAACAGGACAGTGGAAACTGCTTTAAGTGTCTAGGAGAAGATCCCAGTGAAAAGCAAGTACCACTGCCTGCCCGGCCCACCCCCATACAAAGAGGCAGGACTTGGGAGCAGGTTAGAAAAAAAGCCAAAAATACTGAACTTGTGAAACTCCCAATACAGCATTGGTGAGCCCTGAAGGCCTCCTCTCCCTGACCCTACATTGGGGCCAGCACCCAGGGGACCCCAAGTCAGCAGGAGGGGCTGAAAGTGGGACTAAGGGGAGCTGCAGAGAGGTAAGACCTCCAGCACTGCCTTCTGTAGGGCATGGCCAGGAGCAGGACACAGGACGCTCACCAGGACTGAAGATTCCTCCCTCTGAAGAAAGGGAGCAGCCTGGGGAGGTGTGGTTTTGGTGAGGGGGCACTCCTCATGCAGTGTGAAGGAAGTGGGTGCAGCATACGACCTCTACGGACCCTCCACCATCAACTACACCTTCACCCAGCTCGACTTCTACAACTAGTAAAATGATAAGAGTTAGGAAACAGAAAAAGATAATGAATTGAAAAGCAGACAACAACCAAACAACCAAAGCAAACAGGCAACCTTCAGAACGGGAAAAGATATTCGCCTTTTACAAATCGTACAAAGGCTCGATCACTAGGATCTACAGAGAACTCTAATTAATTAACAACCAAAAAAGCTAACAGTCTCATAGATCACTGGGCAAGAGACGTGAGTAAAACCTCCTCTAAGGAGACAGACGAATGGCTAACGAACATATGAAAAAATGCTCATCAGCCCTGATCCGTAGAGAAATACAAAACAAAGCGACCCTGAGATGTCACCCAACCCCAGTAAGGTGAGCCTACACCACAGAGTCCTGAATCCACAGATGCTGGCACGGATGTTGGTTGGACTGCAAACTAATACAGCCTCTTTAGAAAGAAGTATGGAGAACCCTCAAAGATCTCAAATTAGACCTCCTATTTGACCCCATAATACCCACACTAGGCATCTACTCAGAAGAAAAAAAAATCATTTTATCATAAGGACATTTGCATAGCTTGTTCATCACAACTCAATTTACAATTGCCAAGACATAGAAACATCCTAAATGCCCATTAACTCAGGAATGGGTTAACAAATTGTGGTACATGCACACTGGAATACTATTCAGCCATAAGAAGATGGAGACTTCACATCTTTTGTAATATCCTGGATGGAGGTGAAACATATTAGTAGTACTAATACTTAGTATTACTAAATACTTAGTAAAGTGTTGTAAGAATGGAAAAGCAATTATCCAATGTACTCAATACTAATATGAAATCAGTAGATGATCTGATGTTACCCACATAGGAGAAAAACTCATTTAAATCCAACGGGGGGGGAGGTAATGAGGGAAGAGAAAGGGAGAGGGTTGGGGTGCTCTCACCGGATGGGCATGCAGTGGGGGCGTTGGGCACACGCTTTGTGTGTGGGACATAATCACAAGTGGGACTCTACCTAACAAAATCAATTTTTTTGACCTGATTGTTTGTACCCTCACATTAACCTTCAATAAATTTACTTTAAAAAAAAATTGACAATCCATCCAGTACATTTGATACTCACGTAATAAAACCTATAGGAAAGGAAAACTCCAGCGGATACTGAAGGAGTGAGGTTACTTAAGAAATAATATTAAAAAGAAAAAAAAGAAATAATATTAAAAAGCTAGTGATACAGAAGGATACAGGCACCAAGGGCCAGAATATCAGTTCAAAGAATAAAGAAAAACAAAAAGCCCACAGTAAGGCAGGTCACTTTAAAACTTTAGAACATCGGGGATAAAGAAAAGATTTTCAAAAGCTTCTAGGAAAAAAAAAAAAAAAAAAAAAAAAACCAAAACAGACACATACAGGAATCAAAATGGGGTTATACTTAACAGCAGCACTTGATGGCTTCAAAATCAAGGGGCAGTTTTTGGTGGACGGGAAATGACTATTAACCTATAGTCTATAGGTTAAACTATAGCTGCATGCTCAGACAATCCCTCTTCAAGCACAAGGACAGACCAGTGACACCTATAGACATGCAGGGGATTCAAAAATACATCTTTTAGGCACTTTCACTCAGGAGGCTCACAGAGGACGTGCTTCTGTAAAGATGGGACAGTAAGTCTAGACAGTAAGACATGAGAGCCGAGAAAAGGGGGGATCCCACCCAAAGAGCAGTGAAAGCCAGTTCCAGCGCTATGCTGACGGGAAGTCACAGACCAGCAGCTGCTGCGCAGCTTAAGAGAACAGTGGCCCAGCAGTGACCCTGCAGCAGAGATCCAGGAGAGAGGAACATACAGCAGATGTGAAATAGTATTTATTCAAAGACCTATGGCAGAACTGTTGGAATATTTGGGGGGAAATTTGACTCTAGGTACATTAGAAAATAAGGAAACAGAAAAAGGAGGCCATCAAGTATGAAAAAGGACTTTTTCTATAAGAAAGGAGGCCTGCTTCTAAGACACTGCACAGAATTATGCAGCTATGTTATATTGTCATAATAACACTAACTTAACAAGTAAACTAATTATAAAGGCTCTAAACTTTATACAGTTTCTGCCATCTGGCATATTCCCTGGGTAATTCAAGGAGGAAAAAAAAAATGAGTTTAAAGCCTTACTACAGGTTTTGCATAGAGTACAGATGAAATTTTATAGATTTACCACTTTGTAAACCAAGCATTCTCATATGGATGCTTGGAATCTGAGGAATTAGTATTGACTAAAACCCAAATACTTTTCCTGACTTTGGTGAACTCTACCAGACTTCTGGGACCCACATGAGAATACGTCAAAGGCCCTGTTACGCTTCGTCCATCAGGCGGACCACGTGAGAGGCATTCACTGTGTGTGCAAATGGCCCATGGGACCAAGGAGCCTCTGACCTCCCTGCTGAGAGAGAACCTGCCCAGACCAGACTCTCATCACCCCATGTTCTTTACAGTGCTTACTTTTCTGCATACATTTGTCACTAATAAAAATCTATGTTTGTTGTTTACTGTCTGTCTCCTGGAGCAGCGTGTGGGCAAGCTCCATGAGGACATCACACCATCTGTTTTTCACCCTGTATCACCATTACATTCAAATATTCCAATGACTGAATGAACCAAGGGTGTAACTAGAGGGGAGAAGCATGTTTCCTTCTATGCCCTGAAGCAGCTTCACCTCAGCATCCTGAAGCCCCTGCTCCTCATGGGGGCGCTCCTCACCACTAGGGGGCGCTCCTCACCACTAGGGGGCGCTCCTCACCACTAGGGGGCGCTCCTCACCACTAGGGGA
>NW_003852466.1:2079928-2100240 GCF_000181295.1 Otolemur garnettii
GGGGGCGCTCCTCACCACCACCTGCAAACTTCCACCTCATGTCCTCTGGCTGCCACAGCCTGGGGCTCAATGGATGCTGATTCCACCACCCTCAAAGGGTTTTCAACACCTTCCAGTCAGATCTAGCCAGTCACATCCATTCTTGTTTCCTCACTTGGGAATTTCCTGGATCCTAGAGGAATATATTTAAAATGTCAGATTCTTTGTAAAGCAGCTCTTGGGTAATAAATCAAACCCCCAACAACCGGGGCTGGTCGTCCCATCCTTGGGGCTCTTCGTCTGCAGCAGTGGGGCGGCCATTTCCAGGATGGGATCCCGCAATCCATAATCTCATATTCAAGTACAAAAATAAATTACAGAGAAAGATGTCCACCTGTTGAAATATCAGAAACTTCCCGAGGTTCCCTGCCTGGAATTTCTCCTGGTAGATAAAGGCTCTCAGAGGAGCTGTTCTCTTATTCCTACATCCCCCTTTATTCTTCAGTATTAAGACAATGTCCAGGATAATTCAGACAAGAAAAACCAGATCAGGAAGGTGAAAAAGTGACAACTAAGAGGATTTCTAAAGCAATCTCATTAAGAAAGCAGCACGCTACATAGCAGGTATCTGGTATCATGATACGCTGTTTTTGCACAAACGAGCCTATCTTCCCTGAACATGCTCCCATCACAAGCCTCTTCTCCCCACCTCACTCTCGTCAGAAACCATGTGCTCTTGTGGAAGGTGCCGTCAGAGTCACCGAGTCAGGCACACAAGTCTGAGGTGTAGAAACGTTGACTCAAAATGTGACATGGAACTCAGAACCTGGCTTACCCCCAGGCCCTGTGGTTCACTGGCTCCATGTCCAGGAAGCAGGTTATTTACCCAAATCTGAGTCTTGGTTTCCTTAGAAGTAAAGGAATGATCATAATTGAGGTTACCAGGCTGCTGAGGACTCAAAGGGAGAAAGCATGAACATAGGGGTGAGTGAGCAGGATGCCAGGCCCAGTCAGCACCGGAGGACAGGAGCAACCAGACCAGTCGCCCGCTCTCCTGCCACAGGCTGCCCTGAAGAATCTCTGCAGACAGGTTAGAACAAAGAACTCAAGAACTAGAAGGGTCTAAGCAGGCCCTACAACAACTGCAACAAACCTATGAAGATCCATAAGGTAAGAAATGGATTTTGCCCAATTTTAGAAAATCTTGCCAATGCAAACCAAGTTATTTGGAGCATTAGATCTTCAGCCCCAATGAGAAACGCACACTCCTATTTCTCCCTGCTATGGTCTGAGTGTTTGTTCTCTCCTCTCCTCCTAAATGGATATGTTGACACGTAACCACTGACAAAATAATATTACGAGGTGAAGACTTTCAGATCTGATTAGGTCATGGGGGCTTCTCCTTCTTGGTGCCCTCATCAAGAGGTGTGAAGGGTATGCTTGTCCCTTCCCCCAGGTGAGGAGAGTGAGAAGGGGCCATCTAGGAAGCAGAGACACTTCACCAGACACCACCGCCTCTGCAGGTGCCTTGATCCTGGACTTCCCAGCCTCCAGAACTGCAAGAAATACATTTCTGTTGTTTAAAAATTAGCCAGTCTAAGGCATTTTGTTAGACACTCCCCCAACCCAAATTAAGAGAAAACAAGAGAGGAGAAAAGGGAGAGTGTGCACCCAAACTGGCTGTTCCACCCTGGATCTGTGTCTAACCACCCTGACCGTGACTGGGCAGGTGTTTTTTTTGATTTTAGAAGATACATAGCATTTGTTCAGAAAAATCATGAATAATATTGATTCTAAATGTTTAAAGTAATATATAAGAATACTGTCTGTAGGCAATGTTAAAATGAGAATTTAAAAATGAGATTGCTAAGGCTAGCAGCACAAATATGGCTGAATGGTTTTTTTAATTTATCACTATGATTACTATTATTTATTTTAGGGTAACAAAACGAAAACATTTTTCCCCAGGCTTCACCAACTAACATGTGAAGATCTATAAAAGGGAGCAGCACTTTTCAAACTGTGCTTTTATGGTTCAAAGGGGGAAGTTTTCAAGTTTTTAACCTCTATGTGGCCTCAAAGAGGCTCATAACTGCTACTGTAGAATGAATGTGTTTAGTGAGCATCCTCCTTCATGCAGCCCCTGGAAGCAGCTGGGTTCCCAGGCCCACGGTCCAGTCACAATGCCCACAAGGAACTGCTCTTAGAAGTAACCACTGGTGATGACCCTTTCCACCTGAAGAAATTTGTCTTACTCCTCTGATAAGCACCCTGACCTGATCAGAATCGCCAACCTCTGTAAACAAGATGACCAAGTCTGCCATGGAAAGAGTGAAATCCTCATGGTCAGTCAGGCTGCAGAGCTCTCTGGCTCTTGAGACCTGACTGAAAGTTATTTCTTTGCTGGATTAATTTATATTCGGACTAGTGGCAACAGGACAGACCATGCTTATTCATCAGACATGTGGAAAATGATTTCACAGAACAAAATCAGTGGAGAGAGGGGGAAAGAGAAAAGAAATCCGTGAAGTCCCTTGGGATTACAGAGATGGGATTATTGTCAATAAAGAGATTGACAGCTGGGTAAACATTTTTAAAACTTAAAGCTGGTTACATTTGTGCATACAGCATCCTTTTCACGTCCCCAAATCTTACTCTAGAATCTTTCTGATACTTTTTAAAAGCTGAGAGAGTTCATAGTACTCCATAATAATTTATAAAGATAGATACTTTTTAATTTAAATTTTAAAAATACTATCCTGTATTTAAAAACTTTTATAAAAGAGTTTAACAGAGAACTTAAGTCTTATATTAAGGGACATGCGGGTGGCTCAATGGATAGGGCACTGGCCCCATATACCAAGGGTGGCGGGTTTGAATGCAGCCTCGGCCAAACTGCAACAACAAAAAAAAATTTCCAGGTATTGTGGCGCCTGCCTGTAGTCCCAGCTACTCAGGAGGCTGAGGCTAGAGAATTGCCTAAGCCCAAGAGTTGGAGGTTGCTGTGAGCTGTGACATCATAGCACTCTGCCAAGGAAGACAAGGTAAGACTCTGTCTCAAAAAAAAAAAAAAAAAAAGCCTTATATTAAGTTTAATGCAGATTAAATGAGGTTAAGTGCAAAAAATGCCTCCTGGTTATAAAGATAGGCTGTTTATAAGTGCACATATTCATAGTTGCATACTGAATGATAATGACTGTGATATGACTCAGACACGCTCACTACATTCCAGAACTTTCTGAGCTGCTTTATGAAGGTCAACACATTGATTCAGGACTCCACGAGGTAGGGGCTATTCCTGCCCTTCATTTGACAAATGAAAAATGAGGCTCCAAGATTAAAATGTTCAACAGTCCGCACAAGAGAATGTTCTCTCTACCTCAGTTAGAAAGAGATAGAGCAAACGTCTGAACGAGGCATACTGGTTCCACCATCCTCGAAGTTCACAGGTGCTTCTCAAGATCAGGAATGTTCCAAGGAAGAAACTGAGATGCCGAGAGGTCAAGGCCGCCCCCAAGTTCGTCATCCCAGCACGTGGCAGTCGTTCTGCGGCCCTGTGCTTCTATATAAAACCTGTGGTCTCTGAGCTTTCCCTACAGAGGGTTCTCTGGCTCTTCTCTTGAATCTCGGTTTATGATTCATCCCACCAGGGAGTGACCTTGAGCAAAGTTCTCGCTGTCCTTGTATCTGTGTTCCACTGCCACCAAGAAAGTATCACACTGAATCGTGTCAATCCTCCTCAGGTAGCTCAGCTTTCCTTCTGCTTTACTAAGACTCAGAGAAAATACCTCACTTAGATTCCCTAATTGGTTTACCTAATAATAACCCCCCCCCCACCCACGCCACACACACACACTGGTTAAGGGATTCTGGACAGAGCTTCACCAAACTGCTATAAAATAAACCTGACACAAAAGAGACTCTTCTCTTTCAGCCGTCCCATGAGATCCTGGGACACACTCTCACAGCCTTCTACACTTGCATTTCGTTAGGTCCTGAGGGAGCAGCCAGGCTCAGGATCCTGGAGGCAGCCCTCAGCTGCTGTGCGGATTGCATCAAGGAGGAGCTTGGAAGTCGTTTAGAGTTAACAAACCATCCCTAATGCTCTACAATCTCTTCTGTCCTCCAGCCCCTGGAATTGAGAATTATTAGCCTGAAGCAGAATGTATTCTGGACAAGAACAAATAAGGTAATTTACTTGTCTTTTTCTTATCTCTTCCTCAGAAGCTAAGTGTTCGTTCATAATCTCTGGGTCTACTCTCACGACACATCCAGATTTCAGGGTCTGTGAGCAATAAAACTACCAGGACCTTTTCAAAACGTGTGAATTTATTCCACTGACAGGTTGCAGGAATATTAAAAGTATTCAGGAATATAAGTGATAGGAATTTTAGGATCGGCGTATTTCTACATAGAACAGATGGGTCGTTAACTCCTTCTGTTGGCAGGTGTTGTTCCACACGCCAAATAGGAAAGGCCTCGTTGAGAAGGGGCATCTGAGCAAAGCTTGGAGCTGAAGGGGTCATCGCAAAGGTGGTGAGAAAGACCAGTGCACAGGCCTGGAGGCGCCGGTGGGGCTGGCATGCAAGGAAGGGGATGGAAAGCTAGGGGGCACCATACGTTAGTGACCACAACTATCTCCAGCTAGAATGAGATTCTACTGAGGGATGTGAGCCTAAGAAAGCAGACTCAGACTCCAGAGTCAGTGGAAGCTCTGCTGAGAACAGACTGCAGGGGCCAAGATGAAGGCAGGGCCAGTTAACAGGCTAGGGCAACACCCAATATCAAAAGTGGGATCAATGGAATTATCATGCATTTAGTTATTCACTGTGTCACCCCCACTAGCACTCAAGTTCCTCTAGAGTAGTCTTGGTCTGTTTTCTGTTCTGTATTGCCAGGGCCTAGAACAGCACCTGGTACGTACAATTAACAAATATCTGTTAAATTAGCAAGAGAACCTGCCAGAGTTCAAAGTTATTTACGGATGGCCGAGCCTGACTTCTCGCCCAATCAGTCCTTTCTGCTCTCAAGCCCGAGTTCTCATGACCATGATGCTACTCTGCCTCTGTTCACATTCCTTTTTATCAGGAATAAGGTTTTTCCCTCAGTTATACTCAGCAGAATACATTTTTGTACATGTGAATAAAGTACATGTATCACTAGTGAACTCCTGTATAGTATTAACTCTGGGAGTTAAGGGCCAGTCCTCGGAAGCTTTCTGTGTTTAAATGAGACTCCAGTTCTGTTCTGGCTGTGTGTGTGCACACATGCGCCTGCACTTGTGTATAAAATATACTGTTTGGAAAAGAGTACATTAATAGCATTTTTAATTAGATATAGTCCAGGAAGGGGAATTGCTTCATTTTCGCTAAAGAAAATGAAATGGAAAATGAAGCCAGGAAAGTAGTCTTTAAGAAGTTGGCCAGGCTGGGGAATGGGAGCACGCACAAGCCAACCGGCAATGGAATATTTTAGAGAGTAATGTTTGTCTAGATGAGTCACAGATTCTGAGGAAAGTGACTTGCTTTGAGTGTACAGTGACTCAACTGCAAATTAAACAAACAAAAAACTCCCCAACTTTCCAATAGAAGGGACATGTAACCCCAAAGCATTTGGGTACTCGAGAGGTCTGATTCCAATTACGACCATCTCCCTTGCCCCCCCTTGTAACACAGCACACGGTCCTAATGAGCCTGTGGGGTCTTACACTCACACTGCCTCTACGTTCCGAGCTAAGTGTCCTTCTGCACACACTCAAATTCTCTGGGTCTCAGAGAGAAAATATTACTCCCCTGCCAGGATGAGTAAGTCAGGATTCAATGAATTAACGCCTGGACACATTTAGAACAGCTTCTGGACATACCAATCTTGTCAATTCACCAAGGGCTTCAGTCTCTCACCTTGATGCCAGCCAGTATGTCTAAACTAAAGCCTCTAACCTGCTCAGAAAACTAAGAAGGGAAATTCAAGTCCCTTTTTGGTGTTTGAGTCCAGAAGGAGATGTCTGCATCGTACACCTTGGGTTCAAGGGAGGTGAACTGGGAGTAAGATTATCAAGAGCACAAGCCTCCTGGGGCAGCATGAGGTTGCCTGTGAGGAGGAGACCCAACAGGGGATGAATGGTGTCCCAAAAGTCACCACTTGTGGGGAAAATGGGAAATTGTAGCTAGAAGTGCCTTTATTCACAAAGCATTCATTCAAACTTTTACAAAGAGGTGGCCAACACTTAGAGAATATTTTGTCAATAATGTGGGGCCACAAACCCACCAGGGGGGCCCAGTGGCCTGGTTCGGGGGGACCTCAGTACCACCCTGCATGGTGCAAGTTTAGCTACAGGATGAGTTAAACCACCACTCATCCTGCAGTTCAACTTCACCTGGTGGTTTAATTCATCTTGCAAGTTTAATGGCAGGATGAGTGGCGGTTATTAATGCCACAAACAAATGCTCAAGGTATGGACATAACTCAAGACTCCAGAAATACAGCTTTATACAATGTGTTACTCAGGACTTTTCAAACAAAAATGGGAACTTATTTGTAAAAATTACTGAGTAAGTTGTGAAGATAATAGTTTTAAACTTCAATATTGTTAGGATTTCAAATTGTACTAAAAAACAACCCAAATGTGATTATATTTTTTACCAATGACCTTTGGCTTCAAGTTTAACTAATCTGTGAATGCCCACAGGTGACTTTATTTCACTTAGTTAAGTAAGACACGGAAAGTACCTAGCCCAATGTCAGGCACAAACTAGGTGCTGAGAAGGGTTAGAGAATGGGGCATCAATGTCTCAGGGACTTCCTGTTGTCAGGGAACAAGGCGCTTGTGCACACCAGGGGTGGGCGTGCACAGGGCACACCAGGGGTGGGCATGCACAGGGTCGGGTGAAAGTAGCTGCTTACCTTCTTTCATTCACACACCTCATGTTTATTTAAGGACGAAATGGTTTGTTCAAATCAGCACTGATGATGGAATCTTTTGTAAGTAGTTTATTGCACATCTCTGTTTATTGCTAATTTGCAGGTATTACAATAACTACTATAATACACAGACACTGTCTGGAGAGGTCTACTTCCGAGGTCTCAAGGGTTCCACATGGAACCAGGCTGTTAGCTACCAACTGTCGTCATCATTCTCATGTCCAGATGTTCTCTTCACAATTATTCCTATTTCTTTCTTTTATTTTTATTGTTTGGGATTCGTTGAGGGTAAAAAGAATTAGGTTACACTGATTGCACTGATTAGGTAAAGTCCCTTTTATACTTGTGTCCTGTCCCCAAGAGGTGTGCCCTACATCATCCCCCCACTGCCTCATTCTCCTATCTCACCCCACCCAGCTCATCTACTGCGTTCATATCAGAATTGAGTACACTGGATTCTTGCTTCTCCATTCTTATGATGCTTTACTAAGAAGAATGTGTTCCACCTCCACCCAGGTTAATACAAAAGATGTAAAGTCTCCATCTTTTTAAAATGGCTGAATAGTATTCCATGGTATACACATACCACAGCTTGCCAATTCATTCCTGGGTTGAGGGGCATTTAGGCTGTTTCCGCATTTTAGCGGTTGTAAATTGAGCTGCGATAAACAGTCTAGTACATGTGTCTTTATAATAAAAGGTATTTTTCCTTCTGGACAGACGCCCAGTAATGGGATTGCAGGATCAAATGGGAGGTCTAGACTGAGTTCTTTGAGGTTTCTCCATACTTCCTTCCAAAAAGGTTGTATTTGTTTGCAGTCCCACCAGCAGTGTAGAAGTGTTCCCTTCTCTCCACATCCATGCCAGGAACTGTAGCTTTGAGACTTAGTGATGTGGGCTATTCTCACAGGGGTTAGGTGATATCTCAGGGTGGTTTTGATTTGCATTTGTCTGACGATCAGGGACGATGAGCATTTTTTCAAATGTTTGTTACCCATTCATTTGTCTTCATCAGAGAAGGTTCTGTTCACATCTCTTGCCCAGAGATAGATGGAATTGTTTACTCTTTTTCTGTTAATTTGGGCTCTCTATAGATTCTAGTTATCAACCTTTTGTCAGATACAAACCCTGCAAATATCTTTTCCCATTCTGAAGGTTGTCTCTTTGCTTTCCTTGCTGTGTCCTAGCTGTGTAGAAGCTTTTCAGCTTCATTAAGTGGCATTTGCTTAATTTTTGTTGTTGCGAAGTCTCTGTCATAAAATCTTTTCTCAGTCCAGTATCATCGAGTTTTCTAAAATTTTCTTTATTCTAAAATGTTTATCATTTCTTGTCTTAGATTTAAGTCTCTTATCCATCTTGAGTCAATTTTGTAAGGGGTGAAAGGTGTGGGTCCAGTTTCAATCTTTCACAAGTGGTCATCCAGTTCTCCCAGCACCATTTGTTGAACAGAGATTCTTTTCCCCACTGTATGCTTTTGTTTAGTTTATCAAAGATCAGATGGCAAGTAGAGACTGGTTTCATCTCTCAGTTTTTTATTCTGTTCCATATATCTATGTCTCTATTTTTGTGCAAATACCATGCTATTTTGATTACTGTGGACTTCTACTACAGCCTGAAGTCTGGCAGGGTGATGCCTCCAACTTTGTTTTTATTGCTAAGAACAGCCTTATCTATATAGGTTTTTTTTTTTTCTGGTTACATATAAAACAAAGTACTATTTTTTCCAGTAAAGAAATTGCAGAAGACACTAACAAATGGAAAAAAATACCATGCTCTTGGCTGGGAAGAATCAACATTGTCAGAATGTCTATTCTACCCAAAGCAATCTACAGATTCAATGCAATCCCCATTAAAACACCAACATCATATTTTGAAGAATTATTCCTATTTCTAGTCTACTTCACAATTCCTGCTTCCAATCTATTCTTGAGTTTAAATGCCAAATAACTACATTTTAAAAAGTCACATTAAATAAAAGTCAGTAATAAGGTATTGAGTGAAAATTTAGGCATGAAGACCATACTCCTCACGCCATTGGATGGAGAGAGCCATTTTCTGAGCTCAGAATTAATTTAAAAATTTATGAATAGGTGAGAGTTGAAGCTGGTACAAAATGAATATATATGGAAACATGAATACACATATATTCATGTATGTATATATATACATGTAGAAGCTTGCTTTACTTTGGAAAAAGAGATACATAGACTTTTGCATAAATACAAAACATAAAGTTACTTTTAGAAGGATTAATTCACTCACATTATTTATTAGGCTAATATTTTTCCTAACATAAAATTTATGAATTGCTAACATCAAGTAGCAATAATCAAGCAAATCAGTTTAACAGAATTAGAAATGGTATTATCTTCAAAGTTATTCTAGTGCTATTTTTGAAACCTTCAATTCCAAAATAACATTTAGAAGATTTTATGTTTGGCCTATTATAATTTGGAATCTATTCTTTTGTAGCAACTTTTTCTTTTTTTCCTTCTTTTTTTTTTTTGAGACAGAGCCTCACTTTGTCACCCTTGGTAGAGTATTGTGGCATCACATCTCACAGTAACCTCAAAATCCTGGGCTTAAGCCATTCTGCCTCAGCCTCCAAGTAGCGAGGACTATAGGCACCTGCTACAACATCCGGCTATTTTTAGAGATAAGGTCTTGCTCTGTCTCAGGCTGGTCTCTAACCTGTAAGCTCAGACAATCTTCCCACCTCGGCCTCCCAAGTGCTGGGATTACAGGCATGATGCACCACACCTAGCCCTCCTATAGCAACTTTTATAGCTATTTAAAGCCAAACATTATATTTGAAGAATAATAACTATCACTATTTCCCCTTCTGTGTCTGTCCTTAAAGTATATGGTACAATTTAACATTCTTTGAATTATAAATTAAGTGCCTACAGTCACAAACTCTGTAAATATTATAAATACTACACTCTGTTTATGTACATTTCAATAAAAAGGGAAATGAAATCCTTGGCCAATAATACTGTTGAAATCAAGTTTTGAAATAAGTTTCCTAGAATAAAAAGAGCCCTTTGTTAAGGGCTTTGATTGATGGTAAAAACAAACAAAAAAGAAAAAAAAGAAGTGATAAGAAAAAGCACAGTGCCCTGTAAAATGTCCTTGAAATACTGTTTTCTTTTACTTAAAAAACGGAATTAAATTTTCATCATACAAAATTCAGTGTCACAGTTGTGTGTTTCTGCAGCTATGATCCTAACACATATCTTCTGAGCCATTTTAATTAGTCACAATTTTCTGAAGAAGAAAATTTAAATTTTAATCATCTTAACCAGATTCTTTCCCTTTATCCTTTAAAATTTAAAATACAGAGTAATGTCATAAATAAATTCTTCTCTCTATAAATACAGATTTCTTTCTACTTTTTCTAATCTTAGCAGCTAATAGTACTCTCTGGTTTGGGGCAAATTAGACTAGTAAGTATGTATACCCCCCACCTTCAGCAAACATAATAAAATGATCATCTGCCTAGGAGGGTTCCTTGAATAATTCTAAACTGTCCAAATATAACAAATGGACATTAAATGGATGGCAAGTTTAGTTCCCATTAGCTCTAAATCATAGGTTAGTTCTTGTGAATGGAACCACAGGCCTTTGGGGTGCCCTATATCTTAATTTTTCAGGGAATTCTGTCCCCTTGCGTTGCTTAGTAGACAGTGATAGATGAGAAGAAACATCATAGTTAACACACAGTAAACACAGGGCACGATGTTTCTGCCTTTTCTGTACGTGCCTATCTCCGAGCTACTCTCTACAGCCTCTGAATCAGTAAGCCGAGGAAGGCCCAGTGCACAGCTCTCTCCAGGCCGGCTTGATTCCCATAATAAATCAGTTGCACAGAAAGGAAGTCTGAATATGGGAAGGCAGTCAGGTGTACTTCAGGGTGAGGGTCAACAACCAGGGCAGGCTGATGGCTCTGGGAATGCCTGCTGGCCCGTGGGTTCCCCACTGGTGTCCTGGGCACCTTGCCACAGTCCAGGACTCCTGACCTCATTTGCCTGCCTGTCTGTCCTTCTTTAGCTGTGGTAACAGAGTGTGGCAGAGTGGAGGAGCACAAGCCTCCCTGGACACCACCAAGGCCTCCCCAAACTGCCCTCAGACACCTCCTAATAGCCAAAAAAAGAAAAGAAAAGGAAAGCCTGCACAGGATTAGTACTGCAGAAAATGAAATCACAATGTTTTGGCACCACTAACAGAAATAGCTACTGTGCCTTTCTTTAAGAAAGAAATAAGTAAATGTAGCCCTTGAGCCTTTTATGGGTTCTATTTACGCAAACTCTTACCTCAGCCAAATCTGTATAGTAGAAAATTATTCCTGTAAATATCATGTTAAATTTGCAAAATTGGATTTCAGTCTTTCTTGCTGCCTCTGTTCTTACTCTGTCGTTGGTTTGTAACTGACTCAAACTTCCACTCCCTCCCTCATTTGGTCCTCTTGAGATACACGTTGATTTATTTTAACAAGAACTGCCCGCCAAGCATGGGGTCAGATGATGAGGGTGGGAGTGACATCAGTGAACAGATAAGACACAGCAGAGTCCAATCTAGAATCCAGGTAAAAATGATGGAGCCAGACAAGAACCGTCCCAATCCCAATCCCACTGTTCCTGGCTAATCCCTCAGCAGGCTGCTCTGCTCCCTCAGTTACGAGCGTTAGAGTCTGGAGTAGGAATGCTGAGTGGGTTAGATAGTGCTTGCCAAGTGCCCTGTGCGTAAAGGCACCGGCAAACAGGAGGAACCGTGGTTGGTAAGAATTAACTTCTGGAACCCGGGGGAAGGGAGTACTGACGTGCCTGGCAGGGTGGGAAGAATTCTGGTTCAACTGTGCTTCACAGATGGCCAAGTGGGAGAAGGGACAGTGCCAGCCCCAGGGAGGGTGGGGGATTCACCCTGTTGGATGAGAGGGGAGGAGCAAGAGCTAAAGCCTGGAGGGCTGCCTGGGGCAGGTTGTGATCCTGGGATCAGCGGGAGCTGCTAGGCCCTGAGCAGAGAACCAAGGCCAGAAAGCCACCTGGGCTGCTCTGTGACTTCAGGTTGGAAGCAGCCTCAATTCCAAGCCCTCTGTTTCCCTTAATATCCTGGGAAGCCTCACGTGGGATTCAAGCCAAAGGGGAGGCTCTCTGTGTTTTCTTAGGTTATGTCTGAAGTTCATTAAAGCCTGTCGGAAGTGACACCAGGTCAACCTGATGCTCCTGCAACCATTCTGAAGGTCTCTCCCTGGCTGTGGTGGTTTAGGCTCTGTATTCCCCTCTTTCCTGAAATTGTCTTTATGAATGAAAGTAAAAAGCATCAAGCATGGGAATTAGTAAAAGATCTTGAAGATTAACGTTTCTTACTCTTTCCTTTCCCATCATGGACTCGTCCTGCTGCTCAATCTTCCCTTACAGTATTCTTTACCCCAAGGCTGGGGGCAAAATGTTTTGGAGTAAGAACTCTTACGTTTTTCTCTGTAAAGCCAATGAATATGATAAAATATATTACATAAGAAATTTTATATAAATTCATGCGTATAAAGAGACCCTGTTTCTCTGAAAGAACAAAATCACCTCTTTTCCTCGCTATATGATGGATTAGGATGTTACATTAGTAAAAAGTTAGGAAAGTTAGAAAACAAAGTTATTTTAGTAAAAAGTTACAAAGTAGATAAAAATCAAACTTTCCACTCTCAGATGCACCGTAGGCTATGTTTAATTTAGCCTCATTCCCTGAACATGATTAAACCAATCTTTAAAAGTACAAACATTCCCCCCCAAGAACTTTATTACCGTACGTAAGCATGCAAGTTGTTGGTGCGAGACCCCTCGGAGCACCATGTAATAATGTGGGCTCCACTGTGGGCATGCTGGGCACTGGGAACATTCTCCAAAACTGTAATCAGGGTTCCTTTCTCTTACACAGACCATAGCCCAGGATCTGATGCATTAAAAATAACCCAAAGACTCTTATTATTATTCGTTATACTAACATCTTTCAAAACCAACCAATTTCGAGGTTTTAAATTATAGGTATTTATTAGAAGGCTGAATGACAAGAGACAGCTTCAATTATTTTAGTATTATAAAAACCAAAATATTCTCATGCATACTACAAAACACACAATGAATCCCAGAGCTTGTTGACTTCCTAGCAAATAAGATGGCATTTCTCACCCCCAAGGGACTAGAACTGTCGCTAAAACTCACCATGTGTAATGCAGCTACTTGGCTGTTTGCCTGTGGAGCTTACCAGCAAAGCCCTCTCTTAAAAGGACAAAAAACCTTTTATACTGCAAAAATATTTCATAAAGAGCACCATAGAAACATGTGCCTCAATATTTAATTTCTATACTTTTGGAAAATTAAAAGTAGCAAATATTAGAAAGCGAAAGTGGCTTTATAATCAATAAAGCATCTAAGTAAACTATGAAAGTTTTGAACAGACTGTGTTCTGGTCCATTAGTTCACTTCTAAGAGACACAGCTGACAGTCCTTTCTGATTCATTCGTGCCAGTCTCAACTTGCTCGACTTGGCAGTGTTGCTGGGAGGGTTTGTTTCCATCCCCTCAAGGACTTTACCTTTCTTGATTTGTGTGTATCTCAAAATTTTCATAACGACCCATGTATGAATTGCCTTTAAAAGGACAGGGATGTACTTGAAAATACTGAAAATATTAATGATGTGTGAACTAATTTTTCAGTAATACAAAATCTAAGTGGCAACACGATTTATTTGACTAGTTTTTCATTACAGATAGTCTCTGCTTTGCAACAACCATATCAACTGAAACCATGTCATGCGTATTCAACTAAATCAACGGCAAAAATTATGATTGTTCTGTGACCTTTTAAAACTTGGTCAGAACATTAAAACTCTCCTATTGTCAGTTACAGATGTATAGGGAGATGAGTCTCTAATTTAAAACACGACGTGAGCACACTGAGAATTTCTTATTTCTCCGTAAAGACATATCAAGAGTGGGCTGCGTGCTGTCTGGCCTCTTCCTCTCATCGTGTAACACACGATCCAGGGCACGCAGTTTTTCCAAGTGTAGGCCAATTGCCTTTCTCAGTTTGAATCAGCTTCTAGCCTTTGCACTTTTCAATGTTGTGACTATCTATCTGGAGAATTCCTCTAATGTGAAGGGTTTTGATGGCATCAGTAAATCTGGGACATCTTCAAATGCCATAAAAAAAAAAAAATTCCTCCTTTACGCAGGTCTGTCTCCCTTCACCAGGTTCCTGTCTGCATCTGGAGTTCCTAGTGATAAAATTTACAACAGTAGATGTCGACATCTCCACTCAGTATTTCTTCTAAACAACTGGATTTAAATTTTTTCCTTCCAGTGTTATGACTCGTCTTGGGCTGTTGCAGTTCCATCCTGGGGTAGGGGCATGTCCCTCTTTTTAATCCATTTTTGTAAAATCTCACACCAGTGATCACTATCAGACAAGGAGAAACGACAAAACCCTTCCCTGCCTGTGAGCAAACTGAATAATAAACGCGCACACACCCCATCACCGACAGACTTGGAGAGAGGTGTCACAACACCGTCTCACTGCTCAGGGGCACCTGCTATTTATGGAGCAATTTGGGGAATGAAGACCTAACTATGAGGTCTGAACTTCATGCAATTACAGTTACTGTGCCATGGTTACCAAAATCTGAACTGAGTTGTTGGGGAGCTGGTTTTACTAAACTAAAATATGGTAACTGAAATTCACGCAGAATGAATCATGTAAAGCAAAGAGTTGTGACCAGGTGGAACTGAAACCCATTAGCACTGTCGTCCTAACTCAGTGGGCTACAGCAAGGTATTTTTTATTTACAGATGCTGGGACAGCAATCAAATTCCCAAGCTTTGCATAAACTTTCAGAGTTGAAAAAGGCATCTGAGTACAGAAAAAATTAAAAGTTCTAAAAAATAACTACCCTTTAAAATGCAAAAAAATGGGTCAAGGAAACAGCAGTATATATCAGGTGTTTTTTGTGCATCTTCTCACCTAACCCACAGAACCCTGAAGAAACTGGGTCTTACACCTTTCTTGCCAAGATCGCCCCAGTATTTGGTGGTAGGGCTGTGGTGGAAAGTCAAGTACAGCCCACTTCGGAACCTGTCCTCCAATGTTAGGTAACGTGGAGTGTGAAGCAATTTCAGGAAAATAGCAAAAATCTTAAAAACTACCACCTTCCCTAGACACAGGGAAATGCTAACTCAGGACAGCGATTTCTCCTTTCTGGGCACGGTTCTCAGGCTGCACAGCTGCTGGCTACCCATCTGGAAGAAGCTCTCTTATTCCAGGAAAGGCGATGGAAAAAGACTTGTCTTTAAAGAACTGGTGATATAGAAATCCACCACCCAATACATGTCAATAATACAACACAGCTGATGCAAAGTTACTCAATTAAAATTGAATCTGAACACCCAGGAGAATATGAACGTCTGGTTTTTCTCTATTAACAAAGCGTTTTCCTGTCCTTTAAAAAATCACTAAGCCATGTCATCAGAAACTCCTTGGGGAACATTACTTCAAACAATGTAATTTTATTCTGAATAGTTATATTCATATACAGAAACAAGATTTCAAATACTTAAATAGGGTAAAAGGCCACTGAATGGTTATTTGAAAATGCCCATCACATAAAAATAAACATCAGTAATAATACTGTGGGGAGTGAGTGTTCATGTCAACAGCAGTTACATGTTGTCTTAATGACATACAAGCAAGTTACTACACACTGACTTTTAACATTTACAATTTCTTATATGTTATTAGAAAAATCTATACTTACTATCTTTTAATCTAGTCTCATCCTACCCCCTCACTTTTCTCTCCATCCCCAGCTACAAAGAGGGGCAGCAAGAAAACGGCCTGTGAGAAGAAGGGACACTCACATTTCATGTTTATCTGTAGTTTCACTAGAAGCTTTCAGCTTCATGCAGGATCCAGCCTGTCCTGAGCTGCTCTAGAACCTGTTTACCAGACTTCCTCAAAATCTGCTGCCTATCAGGATGCCGCAATTCTTGAATGATAAGTTGGAACTATGGCATCTCTTTCTACCATGATTCTATATTACAAGGCCAAGGCAGAGCTTATCCAATCAATGGGTTTCTTCAGCTGACAGGTAAACCTTGAAAGACCAGCGCATAAAAATCAAAGTATGACCAATGAGTGTGCAGGGAAGCACAGGCAAGGTTCTCATGGGATGAAGAGTTAAAACACCTGCTTAGTCTTCCACTTATTCGTTTGGGAAACACAGACTGAGCAGAAGCAGCTCCAGGCAGTGAGAGGTGAGTCAGAGGATGAAGGACAGGGCTCCAGGGTCTGCTGGTTTGTGTTCCAGTGGGGCAGGGCAATTGGACAATTGGATTAGAGCATAATAATAATGTGCAGATTTATTTAGGAGAAGGCACTACAAGAACTTCAAGGATAGGCATGAAACCAATGGTGTGGGGCTGGGAGAGGCAGGCAGAGAAGGGGTTTTCTGGAAGTGGTGACACCAGAACTGGATTCTGGAGGTCAAGAAGTTCCTTATGAGTCCTTATTCACCGTTCACATACATTCTATACAGTGCCAGGCTAGGAAACAGGATGTGCTGGACGTGCAAAGCTGTTAGGATCGACTTTCTGTACCTTTACATGTTGTGAAAGGAGTTGAAAAAGTGAAAATGGTGGGAATTTATTATCAAGGTTATATGGAAAACCAGGAAAGGGACACAGTGTTTGCTTACAGGAAGATGTGCCTTTCTCTACACGTGGCACCAAGGGCCTTTTCACATGAAGCATTGCACCAAGTATCACAGGTAAAGATGATGGCTGAGTGTCCCAAAGCACAAGCCTGACTGGGTCACTGTCTTTTTGAAGTTCTTTCAAATTTCTAGCCTGAGTAACTGATTATCGTCCTTCTTGGTTTAGGGTGCAGCTACGTGCCAGGAACAATGCGTGGGAGAGTTAGTGGGCTGTGTGCAGGGGTAGATGCACATGGGCCCCAGGAAGGAGGGAAGTGGAGCTGCTCCCACAGAAACCAGGCAAAAAGGGGGAGCAGACAAAGGCCAAGGCTGCACCGGGGGCTCCAGGAAGGGAGAATGGAGGCTGATGGTGGGGGGCAGGCCAGGAAGTGCCCACGACTCCCGTTGAGCAGCTGTACATGAAATATATCATCCTGACCCTGGTGCACACACATCCACCCATTTATGCAACGAATGTAGTTAGCTTGAGGGTAATAGTTGCCCAAATTAATTCCTTTCCATAATTAAGAATCATATTATCTGGTCTAGAGTAGTTTGCTGCATTTAAAAATATATTCTCAATTAATTTAGATATAACCAGAAGCAAAAGTCAGACATGAAGAATAAATAATTTTTGAAGGTCAACTTATAGAGCCATGGTACATACTCTAGCATTAAAATCAAATTACACAAAAAGAAACTGGTTTGCTGTAGATGGGTAACTTCTCAGTTTTTTGTTCTCAAACAAAACTAAATCGCAGGGATCATCTCCTAGCTGCACTTGATCACCTTTTCCCAGTTCTGCTATCAGAGCTGCTCTCTCCATAACCGGGCAGGATGACTCACTCTGATTACACTGAAGCAGAGGCAAGTTATTTGCAGTCTGGGTCTTTTAACAACTTCACTCTGCTTTTATGTAAACATATTCTTGAAAAGTGTTGGTGAATAAGTTAACATTGTTGAATGAACAGAGAAGTAAGATGTGCTGATCTGGAAAATAACTGGAAGTGGCAATCCTACTGAAGGGTTCTTTCAAGTGTTAGAGGTAGAGCGTGAGCACCTTGTTTAACTGGAGAAATGCAAGTTGCCAAATGCTGTCACTCCAGCTACTGCTCTAGGGTCTCCACTGGGAATAAATGAAGGATGCACCCCGGAACTCCAACTGAGACAGTTACCACTGCCTCACGGCTGGTGTGCACAAGCCTGCACCTTCAGGGAAAGGGGGACCAAGAAGCACAGAGTGATGAACCACTAAATGTCGTCTGCCATGTAAGAGTCACGGCTGCCTCGCTGGCTGGCTGGTGGCCTCAGTCTATCATGATTCAACCACTATGTACAAAGGCCGTGCCATTAAGACATTAACTCTGGAAACATGAAAAACATTAGATCTTGGAGAAAGTTTATCAAGATTGGAAATCAATACTGCTGTAACTAATAAATACTGCGGTTTATTTTGAGCAGACATTACATTAGGGTCATCATGTTTAAGTAAAAGAAAACAAAAGGTGATTTGGGGATTAAAATGAAATTTTAGCATTTGAAGAAAACATTAAAAAGATGTTTAGAGATTTCATCACCGCCTAGGAGTAACAACCACTGGCACAAGTTTAGAAACAATTAATTTACTCTTTGAATGAAGTTAAGCTAGTATAATTAGAAATAAAAAGACCTCCCAGGTATGTGAAACCAGATGGTTTAATAGAACTTGCAGCACATAGATGGTGAAGGCTGTCATTTATGAAATGCATCCATGCCAATCGTGTTTGATTTGTACTGCATTTTAATTGAAACACAAGATCTACTTGTAAAAAAAGAAATCACCAAATTGACTTGGAATATAAAAGAAGTTTTCTTGTGATGGTACTTGTTATGGGTTGAACTGTGTCTTCTAAAATTCACACGTGTGAGTCCTGACCCTGGGTGTTATGTGAAAATTAGTTAACATGAGATCGTGCTGGAGGGGGACAGGCCTCTAATTCATTATCACTAGGGTCCTTATTAAAAGGGGAACCTGGTATACAGACACACAGGGCTCCTACAAGCTGAGAACAAAGATACCGGCAGCCCACCAGGAGCTGGGGCAGGGGCAGATTCTCCCTCACAGCCCTCCAGAAGGAACTGACTGGTGGATACCTCCACCTCAGACTTCCAGCCTGAAGACTGTGGGACAATAAATTTCTTTTATTTATAAACTACCTGTTTTGTGGACCTTTGTAACAGCAGCCTAGGAAACTAATACAGTATGTAAAACATTGTCGACTGAGAAACCAAAATACACCAGCCTTGCTCTCTTTGAAGCCCACCCACCTTCAGAACAGATCTGACGGGAATAACTACAAGTACCCAAAATTGAGACCATGACTGTTTTTTTCCAAAGCATAGAGGAAGCACCAGATTAAGCATAAGAGGAGCTATTTCAGTATTGCAGTTTGTGAATGCTCCTATGCTGGGTATCAGGTAGAACAAGAACAGTTTATCATCCACAACTCCTAGAGAAGAGGAAGGGACAAGAAAGAGGGACAGGGCAGGGAGAAGTTTAGCCAGACGGTGTTGGCTCAGGGCTCATGAGCGGACCGAATGGAGGGCAAACTCGAGGTGCATTCGAGGCTGACACTGAAGCAAAGGGGGAACTCCAATGTTCAGCAAGCTGGGGGAGGAAAGAGAAGGGTGAGCCGGCAGGAGTCAGTGAGGTCCTGACCTAAAGCCCAGAGCCTTCCCCAAGCCTGTGAGGTCTTGACCTAAAGCACAGAGCCTTCCCCAAGCCTGTGAGGTCTTGACCTAAAGCCCAGAGCCTTCCCCAAGCCTGTGAGGTCTTGACCTAAAGCCCAGAGCCTTCCCCAAGCCTGTGAGGTCTTGACATAAAGCACAGAGCCTTCCCCAAGCCTGTGAGGTCTTGACATAAAGCACAGAGCCTTCCCCAAGCCTATGAGGTCTTGACATAAAGCCCAGAGCCTTCCCCAAGCCTGTGAGGTCTTGACATAAAGCCCAGAGCCTTCCCCAAGCCAGCTAAGGTACAATATGTGGGCTACACAACAGACAAGGAAGCACATATTAAGAAACAGTAGAAGAAATAAATACTTAATAAAGAAGCGGAGATTTACTCCAAAAGGGATGGCAATATAGCTGGATATATACATGGTCAGATCCATAGATACTTAAAATTCATACATTCATACCTATATATATTTGAAAATCTTAACATGTGTATAAAATAACAATAAATATCTGCAAATTAATGTGGTATATGAGAGCACTAATCTGCCCCGGGGGACAGAAGTCAGAACTGGGGATCAGGGTAAGCAAGGGCCCCACATGCTAAGTAAGGAGAGAAACTTAATTTCCTTAGTTCCAAAAACACATCTAAATAATGAAATTACTTTGGTGTTTAACTTTTTAAACTGTATTAAGTACACACTGAGTATCTGTTACTCCAAATGCTTGGGAACAAAGCACTATACTCAGAATGACATTACTCGAGCAGCCTGTGGGCACTCAGTAGAGTTTTACACTTTGGAGTATTTTGGATTTTGGATCTTCAGATTTGGGATTCCCAAGTGGTACTTGTTTTTCTTAAAACATTTAAGTATATAAAAATGCATTACTATGTAACCCTGAGTATTTCTGTACGTCCCCTAAGGTACTACTACTTCTTAGTTTTTTTTTTTTTTTTTTTTTTT
>NW_003852466.1:2100511-2115165 GCF_000181295.1 Otolemur garnettii
AGCCATCATTGTTGTTTGGCGGGTCCGGGCTGGGGATTCAAACCCGCCACCTTAGGTGTACGTGGCTGGCGCCTTAGCTGGTTGAGCTACAGGCGCCGAGCCTACTTCTTAGTTTTCAACTAAGAAATCAGCAGGAAGAGAAATACTGGACACAAAATCGGCTGTCAACAGGGAAGACTGAACAGATACACACCCTGTGTGAGCAGGGACGGTAGGCGAGTAAATACGTCATGTCTTCATGAGGATGTGGAGACTTAAAAGGCAAGAATAATATATAAAAAAATCATATTCCTGCAGATGAATCTATTGCCAAGCCCCAAACACCAACATAAAAAGTAAGACTTAATGAACATGAACAGAAGGTGAGTTTCCTAGCAAAGGGTACTCTGCTTATGTGAGGTATAAGAATTAATAATATTAAATGTTATACTTTCCAGATGAGAAAAGTCTATTTGTAAATTAATATGAATGCCTTTTTTCAATGATTATAACAATTCAAAAGCTAGCTATTAATCTTTAAAACTAGTATAGAGTTAATGTTCCTAGAACTAGCCAGAAGGGTTTAGAAACCAGTAAGCTGTTTCCATAGTAACAGGCTGTTTTGCCATGGAGAGAGCATTTCATACATTCCCTGTAACTCAGAGACCACACCGGGAGGGGAGCGGAGGGGACGGAAAGCAAGGCCTGCATTTTGGGTTTTCAGGGTTTCAAAAATCAATGATTTTTGGTAGGATTTTTATTTCTATGAAAATGCTAAACAAGGCATCTGACATTAATGTTTAAAAGTTACCTAAGCTTGAATTTTTTTCTGTCCAATGACCATCGAGCATGTGCTCTGGCAGAGACATGGTGGTGCCCAGGTCACCCTCAGATTTCACTTCAATTCACAAGTGAGTTACAGCCGACCTGACTGTGAAATTTTGACACTGGATCCTGAGAGAGAGGAGGGGCTGAGGCTGAAAGCCCTTGAAGCCGATATGTTGCAAGAAGGGCTGCCGTCCCTCAGGGGCTTCGTGAGCTGTGACACGTGTCCAAGTGATGACAAGAACCCACTTGAACTTGAGTGAGGGAGAGGCTTCCCCTAGCTCAGTGGTTCTCAACCTTCCTAATGCCACAACCTTTTAATACAGGTTCTCGTGTTGTGGTGACCCCCAACCATAAAATTATTTTCGTTGCTACTTCATAATTGCAGTTTTGCTACTGCTATGAATCATAATGTAAATATCTGATATGCAGGATGGTCTTAGGCGACCCCTGTGAAAGGGTCGTTCGACCCCACAGGTTGAGAACTGCTGCCTTAGCTAGAAACAAATGCAGGGGACGTGAGGTAACCTGAAATCAGGGGCTTACAAGTCTGAGAATGGAGATGTGGAGACATCATCAAAAAGCATGTTTTTTTTAAAGGAAATGTTTTCACTCTGCTTTGCTACACATACAATTCAGGCTGGAGAGACAAACGTGAAAACACCCTCGTCCCTGCCTTTGGGGTTCAACTTTTGGAGCGGCACTGACTTTTGGTCCACTACAGTGAGGACTGTTTGGTCAACTAAAGAGCAAGATCAAGAGGGTAGAAGGAAGGTACACCTGCCAGGTGCACCCTAGGAGGTATTATAAGGATTAAGGGAGAAAGTCTAAGTAAATTCTTAAAAGAGGATGAAGCACCTAGCAAGCTTCCAATAAATGTTAACTGCTATATTTGTTACTATTAATTTATTAATATGGTTGTATTAAAAATTAGCATCCTCTAATGGGACATTTACAGGGAAAAATAAATCTTCGTAAATGACGAGATGAAACCACTGGAATGCTTAAGGAAATTCTCTGAAGAATGTACAGATAACTTTCACTTTTTTATTTTGAATAAAACTACAGTCTACCCTTGAACAAGGGTAGGGTTTAGAGGTGCTAAACTCCCACAAAGTTGAAAATTGGAACGTAACTTTTGACTCTCTAAAACTTAACTACTAATAGTCTTTTACAGACTGGAAGCCTTACCAATTATACAGTCAATGAATGCAAAGTTCGTATGCCACACACATCATACATTATACTCTCAAAATGAAGCAAGCTAAAGGAAATGATCATGAGGAAGAGGAAACACATTCCCTATTCACTAAGTGGGCGGATCATTAAAAAGGGCTTTTCTCCACTGTCTTCATGTTGACAAGGCTGAGGAAGAGGAGGGTTTGGCCTAACTCTCTCCGAAATGGTGAAGGTGGGAAAAAAACCCCATGTATTAGCAGGTCCTTACAATTCAAATCCGCATTGTTGAGGGGTCGACTATAGTTATTTGGGGGTCTGCTAAATCTTGTGAATGTATGGGAAGGGTGGAAATCTAATGTACAAAGACTAAAATTTTCTAAATGATGTTATAACGGCCAAAATGTGTTTGTAAAGTAAAAAACATTTTATCTCTACAAAATGCTTTCTTCTAAAATGTGATCTTTTCATAAAGAAGTAACAGCCATGTTAAATTTCACAATGAATAACTTTAAAATTTTCATCAACATTTCCATATTATGGATATTTCTCAAATTCTCTGTATCCTATCATTACAAAGTTAAGACGTTGACAGTTTTCCCCCCATGAGTGTCTTTTCAAATTTTCGTAAGAATTTTGATCCTTATTTTGGTCTCAATCCATTTCTCACACAAATCAAATAACTCCAAAGTGAAATTGTTGTTGCTAACAGGAAAAAAGTGACAAGGGCGGGAGAAGGTCCTTTGGTAGAAGGCTATGCCTTGGGGCTCTGATTCCCTTAGAGCTTTCTGTGAAAAGCAAATACCACAACACTAAGGTACAACTTATTATCACAAAATTCTACTGGTGTGAACCTAAGACATGGTGTTTTAAAGAATACCGCTGAGGAATCCAACGTCAAACAGAAGCATTAAACATCTACACAACAGATCATCAATTCAAATAACAAGGTTGATAGTGATAATTTTTTTAGAACTACAAAAATTTTGGCTTAGCCACAGATGACCTTCAAGTGACCTTCAAGGCCCGATGATCCTTGGACATTAGAGTTCAGCGATTCTCGTGGACGGTGTAGGAAGGCTGCACCTGGTGGGATTAAGACCACACAATGGATGTAAAATAAAGCTGCTCATCCACGAAGGTTTTTATTTTACATTCTCCTGCCCTTGGTTGGCCATTTGATTGTCATCTTAAAACTTCAAAGCTTTATGGTAGAGTTTTTACCACTGCTGAAGGAATATTCATGGCGCTAGTCTCTTATCCTGTCAAAGGCAGTATTTATGCACATGAGAATGTAAAACTGTCCTAACAGAAAAAATGTCACAGATTTATAAAGGATCAAGTTTATAAGGCAGCAAGTTTATGTGCATGGGTTTCACCTTGTAAGCTCTCTGATCAAAAGTGAGTATTAAAGCAGAAAAGTCTGTCCTTGATGGTTCTTGGACAAAATATCACTTCCCTCTGGAATGCAGTTGTAACTCCTCCACTGTTCTCTCAGTCCAAGGACACCACTGAAGTGGTGTTCAGTTCCCTTATAACTGACACACAAATTCTCATGCACACCATCAGTGAAAATCATAGAACTTTCTACAGTTTGGAGAAGGGGGAATATAATTTGGTTTATCATATTAACTGTACATATTCATAGCATTCCATAAAATGACGCATATACAATGTCTCTACTCAAATTTCTTCTAAGAATGAAGGTAACGCAATGTTTTATAGAAAGAAAAACGTTTCATTAAATTCAGCATTTAACTCTGAACGATGGAGGATTCCGTCTAGAAATGTCATTTTACTGCAGGAGTTCTAAACTGGATGCATGACCTGAAACATCACCTGGAACTGGGAATTCATCAAGTCAGTAAAATAACGAAGACAGTTATCAGAGGGACTGGGAAAGAGGGAAGATTATTTCATACAGACTTGCTGAATCCACGAATGTATGTATGCGTGAAGTAAAACAATTTAATGAAAAAACTAAAATTATGATTAACTTTTAAAGTTGTGAAATATCTATAATCCTAGCATACACAGGAGGTGTAACATAAGTAAACACTGTACATTGCTTAAAGTAAACATGAGAATAAAATTTATCTTTTTCATTTAATTTTATTTTAGCAACATTTATTCGTCCCCTTCAAGGGCTTGAACTAGGAATTAGGTACTGATTTAAGTATTAGTGAATTTTACTTCTGGAGAAGTCTCTGGGTCTCACCAACAGATACAATTTTAGAAAGCTGCAAATAAAGTTGGTATGTCAGTTAAACATACATCTATCTTATGTCCTAGGAATACTACTCCTAGGTATTTTTACCTTAGGCAAATAAAACCTTATGTTTATTCTAAAATAAATAAATAAATAAAGTTGGTACATCAAATCATATTTCCCTACAGAAAATTTACTCATTTTATATAAATTCCATTGATTTTTAAGTGGGCACTGACCCCTAATGGCAAGGGCTTAAGAGCTTTGATGTTCAGGAGCCACTGAAGTGTGTTCTGGCCACAGATGCTTCCCCGCAGCAGAGGGGACGTGGGACGTCTGTGTGTAAAACAAATGTAGAGTGATGGTGGCTGATGGAGAGACCCAAATCTTAATCCTCCTCGAATTTTGAGGAACAGAGTGTGAACGTCCCCTGGGAGTCTGATTCGTTATTTCTACCAACAAGCCAATGGGGAGCTGGTCCCAGAGGCAAGTCTAGCTGAAGGCAAGTGTCCAGGCTTTCCCAGTCATGACCCAGGTAACTCTGAGAAGTCGCTTTTCTCTTTTACTTCTCTTGCCTCATCTCTGAAGCTGTCGGAGAGCTATCCTCACCCCTCAAGGCTGGTAAAGTGAAAGCGCTTTGTAAAATGCGTCAGCCTACTGACAATGCAGACTGCTACAGCCCAGGCTACGTCCGCAGCCTTTAATCAGAGAGCCGGGAGTGACGTCCAGAGCCTGAGTCCCTGTTAGGTGGCCGCTACAGGGCCCCAGTGAGGACAGAGGTGGTAGAGAAGTCTTCTGGAGCCACCATAGGACAAACATGCCCTAAGCAGAACTCCTGGTTGGCATCCATAGCACGTTCTTTGGTTCAGAGAAATTTTCAGTAAATCTAATGTGCTGAAAAATATGGTTTCCAAATAGGAAAAGAAAAGATTTACCTCCAAAGTCTCTGAGGCACCTAAAACCCTCACACTCCACACTCTTTGGTAGAATGGGGGAAAGGTAATTTGGTTTATCATGTTAACTGTCACACAGCTGTCATAACAGCTTGCCACACTAACCTTGGCGAGCTGCATAAGAGGGACAGGTCTACAGCCAGACAGTGTGGGCTGGGATGTGGTCCTGCAACCACTCGCTGTGCCCAGTTACAACCTCCTGCTGTGAAGGTAAAGGGAGAGGATGGACACAAAAGGTTTCAGCGAATGAACACCACACACAACACCAGCTCCACCACCTTGACCTGCCCAATATCACGTCTTCACACTCTGGATGTAACATTTCTTTGTCTCACTGGGAACACACCAGTACTGAAATGGACTCACAGAATATCACCACTCTCTCACTGAGATGGTGCGGGAACTAGAAACCACAGGTGATAGTTTGTGAAGAATTTTACCTATCATAGTAACACTGCTCAAGTTTAAAACAGAAATAGCACTCTGTATGGAGAATCTAAGATGCTCACAATGGTCTGTCTTACATACAAAGCTAAGTGTCAAAAAAGAGGTGACTCAGATGTATGAGATAGAAGAACACTTCAGATAGTACATCCAAGCCAGGTTTCAATGTTAAAATTAAAATACAGATTGGATGCAGATGTCTAACAATCATAAAATGCACAGAAACGCAGCTGTTATATTTAAAATTCATAAGATCCTGCAAATATGTATCATGTCAAATACAGTTACTAAGATACAATGAGAAACTCTAAAATTCTGATGTCTTCTAAGGATCATTTACTGTCCTGTTTCTTAATGGGATGTTTAAAGTCATTTATTCAAATAATTGACTGTATTCAGCATCTTAATCCAATGCTTAGTGACCAAAGGCTTTTAAAAATAAGAGAAATGCTTTCCAAGGCTTCAAACGAAATTTACTTGGCTTAACGCTCTTGGAGACTACCTTGGAGGGCTGGAGATTCAGTTATGAAGATGATCGCCATACACAGGTGATGAGCACAGCAGGACAGGTGAACTCGGGTGCAAATGGCCAGCACCCGGGAACCACAGTGGGGAATAAACCACTGTGAGCACATAGAACGCAGCTCACTGCAAGACAGGCTAGACATACAGAAAATGGACATCTAGCACAGCTTACTCCAAGACAGGCTGGACGTACAGAAAAAGGACGTCTAACACAGCTCACTTCAAGACAGGCTGGACGTACAGAAACCGGACGTCTAACACAGCTCACTGCAAGACAGGCTGGATGTACAGAAACCGGACGTCTAACACAGCTCACTGCAAGACAGGCTGGACGTACAGAAAACGGACGTCTAGCACAGCTCACTGCAAGACAGGCTGGACGTACAGAAAACGGACGTCTAGCACAGCTCACTGCAAGACAGGCTGGACGTACAGAAACTGGACGTCTAGCACAGCTCACTGCAAGACAGGCTGGACGTACAGAAACCGGACATCTAACACAGCTCACTGCAAGACAGGCTGGACGTACAGAAACGGACGTCTAACACAGCTCACTGCAAGACAGGCTGGACGTACAGAAAATGGACCAGAAAACGGTAGGGAAGAGAGGGACACAGCCTTAAAGTGCTTTATAGGTCAAGTACCAGATACATCCTAGGAAAATCCCTCTACTCTCTAAAGTGACTGTGAAACCTTTTCTGTTCAGAGTTTAACATACACGTCTTTTGGTTCACAAGCCAACGGTCAAAATCTTAAATTAAATCTAAAAGCTCATCAGCATTACAAGATTTTCCAGTTGGCTAAATGGAGGGGTATGATCACCCCTACCCCCTACCACCAAAAGGGAATCCCCCCCCCAGTAACAGAACATGAAATGTTAAGTCACAAAGGCAACTGGATGGAAATGAAGCCCTGGTTTTTCCTTTTCCCAGGCTTAGAGAGCAATACATCAATCCCAACTTTGACTGCCCCAGCCCCCTTGAAAACAGTCTGTGACTTGGTATGACCATCCTAATAAACCCTGCAAAACACAGTGTCTAGAGAGAAAGTCCTGGGAGGGTGCAGGGTCCAAGTTACTCCTACGCTGTGCTTGGAATCTAATGCTACTAGGTGGGGATGTTCACTGTCGTTCTCTTAGTCATGATACACAGGTCTCTGCTGGCACCTGACAGCAACCTCTTGGGATAGAATCCGCATGAATATGTAAAGAAAGCTTCACAGCTCAATGTATCTGGCAGACAGAGTGCTAGGTATACATAGCTTTAAGTTTTACAGTGAAAAATGTTTAGAAAATGGAGATTTGGCCAGGTACAGTAGTGTATGCTTATAGTCCCAGCTACTTGGGAGGCTGAGGCGAGAGGACCACTTGAAGCCAGGAAGTCCAGCCTAGACAACATAGCAAGATCCTGTCTCTTTAAAAACAAACAAACAAACAAACAAACAAAAAAAAAGCAGTGAGAAAGAGATTCAAATCCAGAGTTGGAAGGAAGGAAAACTTACAGTATCTTATCCAATCATTTAAATTAGAAGTGAACTTAAAACGAGAAACTCCTGACATTATTTTTAGGCCGACTGCCAGGAGAGTGACACTTGGGGACAGTCTGTCTTCTGTGTGCAGTGCATGCCATTGATACATTCTGCTGACTCCTCCTTCTCTCCTCCACCATATATGTTCAAATGATATCAGCAAGGTCTTGATCCCAGCACACTCCAGCAGAACCCCATCCCTCAGGAAAGACAGCTCCGTGCCTTCTGAGAATACATGGCCTTAGCATTCCCTAGTTTGAACCAAAGACTCGAATACACAGAGGAGCTGTGGACTCCCATGCCACGGAGTTGAGCCACCAGTGAGTCAGCCTGCGGGCTCCTCTTCCACACTCTCAGAGCCTCGTTTTTGGTTCTGCCTGAAATTCATCACTTTCCTGGACCTCCTTACTCTTCCTTCACTCTCAACCCTGCCACGAGCAGTAGCCAGTCTTCTAGGAATGAATTTTCAAATGCGGAGTTCTATCCCTTCACAAGGATACACATGCTTTAATGCAGGAACACATCAGACACACAGCCTGGGGCAGGGCAGACAGTGGGGACAGCCTGCCTTCCAGACTCTGCATCAGCATGGACCTGTGGTTCTTTGAGATGGCATCTCCCCAGAATTGCAGAGTGAAGGCAATTATTGAACTTGGAGCCAATCACAAATAACTGAATCTCTAAATGTTGCATCTGTGACTCCCTAGGGAGTGATGATCAATTTGAGCCAAAAACCCAAACTGTATGTAAACTGAATTTAGGAAACAAAAACGTAAATGCTGTTCAGGGGATCAAACTGAAAAGGCTTTTTGATAAATCTCATTATGCCTTGATTAGTCCTTACTTTGACGAGGGTTAAGTCTAAGTTCTTATAATTCTATGCCATAATGTTCACCTACAATCAACTATAAATTACCCAATCTTTTTCCTGTTTCTTCCCCGCTTCCCTTCAGTTCAGACTTGATTTCCTCCCTTCCCTCTCCCCCAGTAGACTCCTCCCTCTTTCAGTGACATAATGCACCCCCCTCCTCAGCCAGACCCCCTGCTGCTGTGTCTATGCTGAGGATGCTGCTCCAGAGCCTGTGGGGGCGACCAAACACAGAGGAGGAACCTGCAGTGACTCTACACGCATAAAAAAGCCTCAGTCCTCTTGAATTCCATCGATGTTTCTGCATCATCTTTAGTTTTTTCTTTCTTGTTTGTTTTGGAGATACAGTTCCTCTCTATTGCCCTTGGTAGAGTGTGCTGCCATATTTCTCACTGCAACCTCAAACTCTTGGGCTCAAGTGATCCTGTTGCCTCAGCCTCCCAAGTAGCTTGGACTACAGGTGCCCCCTACAACAACCAGCTATTTTCTTTTTGTAAAGATGGGGGTCTCACTCCTGCTTGGGCTGGTCTCGAACTCCTGTGTTCAAGGGATCCACCTGCCTCAGCCTTCCAGAGTGCCAGGATTACAGGTGTGAGCCACTGCTCCTAGCTTGAATCATCTTTAGTTTGCTGGATTCTGGACTGGATTCTAAAGATTCAGAGTTCAAACATAAGTCTTACCCTCATCTAGCTTATATGAAGAAATTACTTCTTCAAGTAACACAAGTCAGATTATGATAAGGGCGTCTAATGTACTGACAGACTAAGCAATTTACATGTCTATGTACTTGTAGCCATAAGCGACTCTGAGTACACAGAATATAAATTGTGAATGAAAGATTTAGGAATAAAAACATCTTCACACGGGACAGGGAACCTGAACGGGGCCAGATGACTGAGATTTTGTTCAACTTTCTCCTGGCAGAGTTTCCTGCCACTGATGGGGCTGTTCTTCCTTCCAGAGGAGGTGCTGCTGTTTTCCTCAGTTGTGTTTCTACATGTCCATTAAGATGTCACTCCATCATAAACATTTAAGAACTGACAATAGCTTTCCATTCTGTGTTGCTAAATAAAATTGTTATCACTATATAACAAGGAAGTCACTCTACTCCTCGTAGGAAGCTAACAGGTGCACAGAACAGAGCTGATGCTGCAAACTGACCCCAGTCTCGGCTGGGATTTCACCCCAGCCATGAGCTTGCAGTGTACCTCATGGGATGTCTGGGAAGGTGCCTCTGGGTTATTCACCCTCCTAACTTTGGTGAGCTGAGGTGCTTTGATTAAGGGAAAATGTTCAAATGAATTTATCATACAGTTTGAGAGATAACACATAAATGCTTAAAGAAAGGAAAGAATAATTCCAAGACTACTCATAAATGACATCAGTATAGTAAATGGGGAAGAAATTTATTATGTAACTTAGGAATTTGTTGAATGAATGGCAAAAGTTCTTAAATTTGCTAAAAAAAGGTTTATTTTTTCTTCCTAAGGAACAAGTAACTTTTGAAATGGGCTTTATTTTTATTTTTTTCTATATTTTTTTCCTTTTCTTAAGTCATATACACATTAATCATGAATACATTTATGCTTTGTGGGGTACAATGTGTTGATTTTTTTAATACAATTTGGAATGGTTACATCAAGCTAATTAATACAGCTTTCAACTCATTAACTTAATTATTGTGTTAAGACATTTATGTTCTATACTTGGTAGATTTGACTTATACCCTTACAATATGCTCCACAGGTGTGGTCCCACCGTTTACCCTCCCTCTATCAAACCTCCTCCCATCCCCCCCCATCCCCCTCTACTTCTCACCTTCATCCTGGGCTATAATTGTCATCTATCTTTCATAAGAAAATGTGAGTAATAATAAATTGGTTTCTAAAGTATTGAGTACATTGGATACTTTTTCTTCCATTCTTGAGATACTTTACTAAGAACAATATTTGAGGATGAGAGTCCCCTCCCCTAAATTCCTTTAAAGGAATTTTAGGGAAAAGAATTGATAAAGGATTCTAGGCAAGAAGCAACCTATAAACTCTGATGAGCCGGGTGTGTACTGAATACACAGGGAGTTGTGGACAAGGACTTCAGGAAGTATGGAGAGCCCTGGCGAGAGGTGGCTTTGGAGTTTACACCTGATCAATAGGTAACTAGGAGAAACAAGGTTTTGGAGCATGGAAGTACAATGAAAAGAGCATTTGTAAAAACTTTCTGCCTCCTACACGGACTGGGGTGGGAACAGTCAGTAATGGAGCTGTTTGGTGATAAAGAGTGGCTCAAAGGAAGAGTCAGCAGGCTGGACACCTGAATGGGCAGGCCCAGTGAAGGACAGAGTCCTTCCCAAAGGAGGAGAAGGTTTCCGCCCCAAAGAAGACTCCCCAGTGACCATCACAGTGAAAGCTGTCTCTTGTTGACCAAGGATGACACACAGTTTGGATGTGAAATCATCCTACAGAGAGTAAGTCCCATGGGACTCAAAGAAAGGCAAGAGAGAAGTGCTCAGGCCTAATGTTGAGGGCACTGCCTCTGGCTCTGGGAGTCAGCCAAGACCAGGTGCGGACAGCAGCATCTCCTACCTACCCAACAGGGGGCTTTCCCAAAGAAAAAGAAATTCAGATTAGGAGTATTTTTAGGGTTTCTGTTGCATCTTTGAACATGGACACACACACATATATCCAGACTCGAATATTTAACATACTTTTATCTTATGCTATGTAACAGAGAGACCAGTGTGGAGAGGCTATTTTGGAGCTCACTGATCACAGCTCCTGACCAGTGCCCATCTCTCCAAACTTCTCTGGTAGTCAGAACACATGGACGTTTGCTGGTTCCACACGTACAGGTGCTTAACAGGTTAGGAGAGGAGGATCTTGAAAGCCTCATTTTTCTATTAGTACAACTGCAATTGTGTGTCCTCCTCGGTCTGAACTGTGTGCTCCTAACAGCCTTGTTCCCTCTTCCCCACTCTTACTGACTGAAGACCTTCACATTTCCTGTGGGTCATTCTGATGTTCTTTTAGATATCCACGTTCCTCGTGACATTCCCTTCCTACCTTCACCACTGCCCAACTCCCCACAACCAGCTTTCCTGTTGCATTTATGACTCTGTATTCGTAAAGAAATCAAGGGGCGTGCAAGGTCTGGTAGGGGGTTGACAGACAGGCCTTAGGTAGGCTTGAGCTTTGTCCAATTACATGGCTTCCCTTCAGTCTCAAGTTTAACCTCTAATTCCCATAACCCTAAACCTCACATGAAGATTCTAAAATTTTTCCATGGGGCCAGTGACGATGACAGTAACACCTCCAGCACAGTGCCACAAAGCAGGCCCTCCACAGCCCATGGCCTAACTATAGACCAACCTTCCTTCCCATTGACCTTTGAAATACATTTACAACGACCCAATTTACATTTTAACAGCCATTAATAACAAAAATTTGGCATATAGTAACACAGAATCTTTCATTTGGTTAAAATAACATTTTAAACATGTCAGATAACTGGTAGCTTAACAATTTAAATTGCAGTCAATAGTTCTTCTTGAACTTAAATAATAAGTATGCGTTAAGTCCTCAAAAATAGAATTATACCTTCTTTTTCTTTCTTTTGCCTTTGAGACAGTCTCACTCTGTTGCTCAGGCCATAGTGCCATGGTGTCAGCCTAGTTCATAGGAACTTCCAACTCCTGGGTTCAAGTGATCCTCCTGCCTCAGCTTTCCGAGTAGCTGGGACTAAAGGCACCTGCCATAACACCTGGCTCATTTTTCTATTTTTAGTAGAGATGGGGTCTTGCTGTTGCTCAGGCTGGTCTCAAACTCTGTGAGCTCAAGGGTTCCTTCCATCTCAGCCTCCCAGGGAGCTAGAGTATAGTTGTGAGCCACTGCACCCAGCCTATTATTCCTTTTTCTGAATACAGGAATATTTTCTTTTAGCAAGGGGCCTATCTCTGTATCAATCCGTATAGAAGTCTATATTATTTTTGTGACTGAAGAGAATAAAATCTAAAATCCCAGCTCCTTTTCCCAGAGAATGCCCTTTCCTCTTTCTCTTCTTTTTAAAAAAGTAGCAAGCCAGCTGGCTCCACTGGACAGCACAGTAGGTCCCGTTGCCAGGGCTGACTCTCCCCTGTTCTGAAGGAGGCCTCCCTCAAGGTCAGCTGAGATGGCCCTAGAGGAGCCATACCTGCCTGTGCAGAGAGAACCTGAGCTGTGAATCATCCTCTTGGCAAAGATAGGATTTGGGATAGGCAAAAGTCAGGGGTGCTGGCGAGAAAAGGGAGATGAGTCACGGCAGGGCACAAACCACTCATTTCTGAAGGCCTGGATTTAGGAAACATAAAATTGGAAAAAAGAGTGGTCTGGGGAAAACCAGTGTGCATTTTGGTCAGACCCATTCAGCACACAAAAACTGTGGGAGAGCTGTCGTGCTCCCAATAATTTCTCCAGTATCTCCGAGCTCATGATATCAAAGAACAAAAATCTGTTCCAGTTCAGATTTGAAAAAGGAAACTTGCAAGGAGAAACTGACTTTATCAATGACTTCAGTTTGAGTAAGATAACAAGAAACTAAAAACAAAGGGAGCCTTCAAGCTCATTTCCTGAAGTTGCAATCATGTGCGCACACACAGAACTTGACGCTGCACTCCTTTAGCAACTGATATTTAAATTACTCAGGAGGTTTCAAGTTCCAGGGTGAAAAACAAAAACGTTGAACCAAGAGAATGCTCCAAGATTATTTTATTACATGCCTCCATTTTCCTTTTCAGTTTTCTTAAACAAGGGATCACTTTTTAAAAAGTCCCAGTTGGTTCGCTAAGAACAAAGTAATCTTGTGTGAGCATCTGGAAAGGAGTGAAAAGTTCCATGGCAACAAAAGTTCCAACGTATGTATTCCTAAGGCTTATCCATAACTTGAGAGTTTAGAAAAGAAAAATTTTTAATAAACTTTAAATGCAATAATAGCCTGAACATTAAAAACACTTGGATATGGATAAGAGAAAAACTGTTTTCTATAACATTCTTTAGAGCACTTAAAAATAGTCCTATCTAATGTATCAGAAAACTAATATTTAAAAAAAAAAAAGTGCAAGTAATTGACACACACTGACCTGATGTAATAATCTGAGAAATTAGATACCGGGGCTAAAACTTATGCCCGCAGTCGGTGACTGACGCTGGGTTGACAGGTCCCATGGGTGATTCTTCCTAACCTTTCCGACCCAGGATCTAGTTCAGTGATTTTCAATAGGTGTGCTGTGAGAGGATCGCAGGTGTGTTGTGAAAATTTTTAAAGATCATTAATTAAATTACTTTTGAAAGAAGTTCAAAGCACAGTAAGCATATTGGTTTTTTTACTCTTTTTTTTTTTTTTGATCAACATCATTTAAATGTGCTAGAGAAATTTAACTATAGGTTCAACTATGCTGGGAGATAAAAAAGGTTGAAAAACAATGATCTAACTAAATAATAACACTGATAAAGCTCAAGATAGTTCCCTGTGACGGTAAATGTCCCCGACCTCTCCTTCCACGTGCCCATGCTGGACCAGGCACCTCGGCTGCTGTGTCACCCTGACCAGCAACCCCACTGTTTACACGTGAGAAACTGAGGCTCACAGAAGTAAAGTACACAACCCTATCCGCTGCATGGTCAGCGAGCAGCTGAGCGGAGGTGACACGCAGGTCTACTCAAATCCCCAGTTCTTTCTTGGTCACTAGGACTGCAAATTCAACTGCTGTCAGCAACCATCCGAGTAAACAGAAACATCTCACTGCTCTGTTCAAAAGAGGAGGGGCTGGTGGATCATGAGAGTGACCGGCGTGAGGAGGGGCCGGTGGGATCATGAGAGTGAGCGGCGTGAGGAGGGGCCTGGTGGGATCATGAGAGTGAGCGGTGTGAGGAGGGCTGGTGGGATCATGAGAGTGACCGGCGTGAGGAGGGGCTGGTGGGATCATGAGAGTGAGCGGCGTGAGGAGGGCTGGTGGGATCATGAGAGTGAGCGGCGTGAGGAGGGGCCTGGTGGGATCATGAGAGTGAGCGGCGTGAGGAGGGCTGGTGGGATCATGAGAGTGACCGGCGTGAGGAGGGGCCTGGTGGGATCATGAGAGTGAGCGGCGTGAGGAGGGCTGGTGGGATCATGAGAGTGA